>NW_012106986.1:851558-873734 GCF_000951045.1 Mandrillus leucophaeus | reverse complement strand
CACCACTGCACTCCAGCCTGGGTGACAGAGCAGCACCCCATCTCAAAAAAAAAAAAAAAACATAAAATAAAACTGCAGGAAGAAAAGCCCAGGCTCAGATGGCTTCATTGGTGGTAAATTCCACCAAACAATTAATAGCAATTCTTCACACATTCTTCCAAACAAGCAGAAGAGGAAGGAATACTTCCCAGTGTATTCTGTGAGACCAGTTTTATTCTGATACCAAAACTAGACAGAGACATCACACATCAAAAAAACACTACAGACCAGCATCTCTTTATGAATATGAATGCCTTAATCTTCAACAAAATGCTGGCAAGCCAAATTTAGCAACATATATAAAAGAATTATATACCATGACTCTGTTAGTACGTTTTCATGCTGCTGATAAAGACATATTTGAGACTGGGCAATTTACAAAAGAAACGTTTAATTGTACTTAGTTTCGTGGGACTCGGGAAGCCTCACAATCATGGCAGAAGCCAAGGAGGAGCAAATAATGTCTTACGTGGATGTCAGCAGGCAAAGAGAGAGAGAATGAGCCAAGTGAAATGGGTTTCCCCTTATCAAATCATCAGATTCGTGAGACTTATTCACTACCACAAGAACAGTGTGGCGGAAACCACCCCCATGATTCAGTTGTCTCCCACGGGGTCCCTCCAACACGTGGGAATTATGGGAGTATAATTCAAGATGAGATTTGGGTGGGGACACAGAGCCAAACCATATCAATGACCAAGAGGGGTTTATCCCAGGAATGTAAGGTTAGATTAACATCCAAAAATCTATTAATGTAATATACCATATCAGTAGTAAAAATACAAAAACCACATAATCATCTCAATAGACACAGGAAAATAAAACACTTAAAACAGGAATAAATCTTCATGAACTCGGATTTGTCAGTGGATCCTTCGATATGGTATCAGAAGCTTAGGCAACAAATGGAAAAACAGATAAGTTGGATTTCATCAAAATTTCAATTTTGTGATATTCCAAGAACAAGAATACTGATGTGACTATAGAAATTATTGGCACATTTTTAAGTCACGGAGTAATATGATTTATGTTTTTAAAGATTATGCTGTCTGATGTGACAAAAATGGACTAGTATAAGGGAGAAGAAAGAAGAAAAGGTGGAGCTGATACTGAAAGGAACCTAAGTCCTCATCTGTTGTAGGAAATCACTAGAAAATGTCTCAAGCTGATCAATGAAGAAATAATTTTATAAACCTATGAATCCTAACTATTTGTAAAAGCAAGCATTACAAAAGGGAACTCTGGAGAGCTGAACAATGGAATTGAGATTTATAAAACCTTTTCTAAAACTGGTTTTTAAAAATCTGTATATATGTATTACTTTGATAGAAAGACTACAAATAGAAATTTGTATTTCTACAAAAAAGAAATATGAAATATATCTAGTAAAACAAATATGACATTAGGAAATTTAAACCACAAGAAAGGAACGATACGATCAAAATACACTAACGCTATGTATTTTATGTCATGTGGTGTTAGTACAGAAATAGAGAAATAGATCAATGGAACATGAAGGAAGGTCCAGAGACACTTAGGTTTATATAGGAGATTAGTTCATTATACAAGTGTCACTTCAAGTCATGAGGAAAGGATATACTCATTGGTAAAGGGTTTGGGAGCAATTGGGATGTCTGTCCCTACAGGGGAAATAAAGCTGAATCTCCAAACCAAAGTAAACTAGATGGAATAAAGTATATATTAACACTTACTAGTTCATTTGCTCAAGTTTACTTGTGGTCCATTCAATGTGGTGGTTCCAAAAAAAGTATGAGATCGTAACTTTTGTTTTCAAACTGCAAATACTAATAGCTTTATTTAAGCACTATTAACATGTTAGATACCCAGAGTATATACCCACACAACTTATACTTTTTTGTTTTTAACAAAATGTGCTCATATTATAGCACTCCTTTTTTTTTTTTTTTTCCCTTCCCTTTTGAGATTAAGTCTCAGTCTGTCTCCCAGGCTGGAGTGCAGTGGCATGATCTCTGCTCACTGCAACTTCCACTTCCCAGGTTCAGGAGATCCTCTGGCCTCAGCCTCCCAAGTAGCTGGGATTACAAGCACACACCACCACACCCAGCTAATTTTTGTATTCTTAATAGAGATGAGGTTTCATCATGTTAGCCAGACTGGTCTCAAACTCCTGACCTCAAGTGATCCACCTGCCTTTGCCTCCCAAAGTGCTGGGATTACAGGTGTGAGCCATTGCACCTGGCCTGTTAGAGCAGTCTTATAGTTTTTCTTCAACAGTATATAATAGACCTTTCTCAATTTCTACATTGAGAGCTATATCATCTTCCAAGATTGTGTTGTATAGTATTCCATCGTTCCAATATAACAATTTAACCATTCCCCTTAGTGTTCTATATTCAGGTGTATTTTTCATAGAGTGGGTTCAGAAAGGTCCAAAATGAAGTGTGCAGATTTGGATACAAGTCATGTGATCATAAATGATTTGAGTTTCTCCTTAATTAAGTATATAATTTGAATTTCAAAGTTTGGCTTTTAGTAATGCAGTTGATTACTTCAGAAGCAGAAAAGAATTGTATAACTTTTCTTAACTGATATGAGTAAGCTGTATTTTGTTCCCATTTCCACAGAACATACTTTAGCTTCAAATTGTAGAGTTGTTATGTTAACTGCTTGTGAGAAGATTAGATATTATTTCTCCTTGTAATCGTTTATTGGAAAAACTAAAATACTGTAGTAGTATGTAACAGAGTAACCCTGGAAACCGTCATGGTTAACTTTTCCGTTGTCTATTAGGTAATATTTGTTACGCTTTTCATATTCCCTTCTTACCTTCAAAAAAACTGGTAGGTTAATTTTTTTTTTTCCTTCCAGCAAAACAGTTTGAAAGCAAATAAGAATATCTTCCTTTTCCTTTTTGGGAAAGGTGGTCAAGCTTCATGCTATTGAACAGCAATGTAAGGGAAGAAAATGGTCTCGTTTGAGTAACAAAAATATATTCATCTACTGTATGCCTTTGTTTTTTAGGCAGCACAGTCAGTACTGATTTCATTATTTGAACTCAATACCCCAGAGTTTACAATGTTATTAGGAGCTTTACCAAAAACTTTTCAGGATGGTGCTACGAAGCTTCTTCATAATCACCTTCGAAACACTGGCAATGGAACCCAGGTAATTCTTACTTATTTTCTTGGCTGTTATATAATGTGATGATTGATTTAACAATAATTGCTTTCTTTTATACGAGGTAAACTTGATCCTTAATGTATAATTTTTGCATCTTTATTTGGCAGCATCTCCTGAGCAGAATTAAATATTGTCTTGAAAGAATCCCTATGCCTGTCCTGTTTATATAATATTATAATTTGTGTACATTAGGATGGTGGTAAACAGTGGCCAGGTATGAACAAGAAGAGCAAAATGTGAGCAAAACATAGATGAGAGCACCAGCTGGAAGCCATTAGAATCAGGACATGCTCTTTAGATGAACCAATTCTTGTTTGAGGACTAACAGGGATGACTTATTCCAGGGTTAGCAAATAAGATTCGAAGGAGGTAGTGCTTTAAGAAGTGTGGTCACATTAAATGATCGCAGGTTTGTCAGTCCATTTATACTTGGATGTGCAGGAATTTGTTTTGAAGAAGTAAGTTCTGAGTAAATGAAACATTGAAATATGTATATTTATGTGTATACATATATATTTTACTCGTATGTAATAATTTACATTATATGCCTAAAGAATTGAACTAAAGCATTAAAAAGAAAGACATTTGATAGCAAATAAAAGAGATACACTGATGGCAGGCTTAAAGTCTGAGGAGGGTTAAAAGTAATCCTAAAACAATTTCTTGTGAACCAGAGTCAGTCATCTTTTTAAAGGGAGTAGGGATTATTTTATCATATCTTAAGAATAAATGTATTAGTATGACCAGATTTAACTCGCTTGGTGTAAAGCAAAGTCAAGGAGGGATAAAATTTGAGCATTAGTAATGGTTAGAAGAAGGAAATTAGCTCAGAACAGGAAGCTACTTTAAAATTATATTCAATCCTTGAGGGAAAGGATGTTGATAATATTTGAGAACAGGAAGCAGGTGAGAACAGAAAAAGACTAAAGAGTTATATTACTAAATAGGGAGAAATTTTCCCCCTGGAAACCAGACATAAGTACATGAATATTTAAAATATTAACCTGTAAATATGGCCCTTTAATATGGTTCAACCTCATGTTTGTGTTAAGTGAACTTACCTGTAATATGTTAATATTTCTTTGACTCCCTTCATCAGAGTTCCATGGGGAGTCCTTTGACAAGACCAACACCACGATCACCAGCTAACTGGTCCAGTCCTCTTACTTCTCCTACCAATACATCACAGAATACTTTATCTCCAAGGTAATAAAAGGATGATTTTTCATGATGGTTTGTATTTGTAAATTCCCTTTTTTTTTTTTTTTTTTTTTGAGGCAGAGTCTTGCTCTGTCCCCCAGGCTGGAGTACGGTGATATGATCTCAGCTCACTGCAACCTCCACCTCCCAGGTTCAAGCAATTCTCCTGCCTCAGTCTTCCAAGTAGCTGGGATTACAGGCGCACCCTACACCCGACTGATTGGTGTATTTTTGCTAGAGACAGGGTTTCACCATGTTGTCCGGGCTGGTCTCGAACTCCTGACCTTAGGTGTTCTGCCCGCCTCGGCCTCCCAAAGTGCTGGGATTACAGGTGTGAGGTACCACCCCTGGCTGTAAATTCCATTCTTAAGAAAGCAAGCATTGATATAATTCAAGTCAATTCCCACTTGACTTAAAAGGTCTTAGAAAAGTAGAAACTTAGCACATTAAAAAAATTCAAAGTTTATTTGAAAGCCAACTACTTAAATGATAATGTATAGGATATGGAATTTTTTAATAAGTGGGAAGAAAACCTACCGACAGCTTTTTGAAATAAATTACTGTTTATTACGTTAAATGGCATAGTTATATTTCTCAGAGATGCTGTATAAATCCAGTAAATTGCAAATTGTGTCTTTCGATTACATTATACCACTCAGTATAAGTGGTGATGAGGTCAGTTATAATGATGAGTTTAAAAAATTAAGCTTGCAAACAAAACATAAATAACAAATAGGGGAGGGCTGAATATATAATGAATATATGGCATATTATATATGTGTAATATATAATGAATTACATATATAATAAATCACATATATCATGAATTACATGTTTATATAAAATAAATTACATATATAATGAATTACATATATGTCATATTTATATATTTATGACATATATTAGGTCATATTATGCTTTTCATATTCAGAATGATTTATTTCATATTCAGAATGATTATAACTGATTTATATTCGTATATTATATATTTATTATATTTTATATATTTAACACTATTTTTATATTTATTATATATTTAACCCTTCCCTATTTGTTATTTTTATGTTTTGTCTGTAAGCTTAATTTTTTCATTATATATGTATTGAATTAGATATTATAATTCATTACATATATAATATCTATGTAATTCATTGTATATATAATGATATAGATAACAAATGTCATATTCATTATATATTATATATATAAATATATATAAAATAAATAGTGATATATACCTCTGAGGAAAAAATATGACTCAGATTGGTCCTTAATACAAAATAAAAGACGTGTACAATTTTCACACACTTGTGCAATTCAAGCATGAGCTGTATTTCAAATGACGTTCTTGACTGCTTAGTAGACTAAAATTTTATTTCCTTTTCCTAGCCTTTTGAAAAATTGTTTGCATAGAAGTTCGACATCACTGATCATTAGAGAAATGCAAATCAAGCCCACAGTGAGATACCATCTCACACCAGTCAGAATGGTTATTATTAAAAATTCAAAAAATAACAGATGCCGGCAAGGTTGTGGAGAAAAAGGAACACTTTTACACTTTTGGGAGTGTAAATTAGTTGAACTATTGTGGAAAATAGTGTGGCAGTTCCTCAAAGACCTATAGACAGAAATATCATTTAAGCCAGCAATCCCACTACTGGGTATATACCGAAAGGAATATAAATCATTCTGTTATAAAGACACATGCACATGTATGTGCACTGTAGCGCTATTCACAATAGCAAAGACATGGAATCAACCTAAATGCCCATCAGTGATAGACTGGATAAAGAAAATGTGGTACGTATACACCATGGAATACTGTGTGGCCATAAAAACAAAATAAGATCATGTCCTTTGCGGAGACATGGATGGAGCTGGAGATCATTATCCTTAGCAGACTAACGCAAGAACAACGACAAAAAAAAAAAAAAAACTGCCTGTTCTCACAAGTAGGAGCTAAATGATGAAGACACATGAACACATAGAGGGGAGCAACACACACTGGGGCCTACCAGAGGGCAGAGGGTAGGAGGAGGGAGAGGATCAGGAAAAATAATTAATGGACACTAGGCTTAATACCTGGGTGATAAAATAATATGTACAACAAACCCCATGACACATGTTTACCTATATAACAAATCTGCGCATCCTGAACACATACCCCTGAACTTAAGAAGTTTTTTTAAGAAGGAGTTGGGGCTGGCTGTGGTGTATTCCATGGTGTATACGTACCACATTTTCTTTATCCAGTCTATCACTGATGGGCATTTAGGTTGATTCCATGTCTTTGCTATTGTGAATAACGCTACAGTGCACATACATGTGCATGTGTCTTTATAACAGAATGATTTATATTCCTTTGGGTATATACCCAGTAGTGGGATTGCTGGCTTAAATGATATTTCTGTCTATAGGTCTTTGAGGAATTGCCACACTATCTTCCACAATAATTCATTCACACCTGTAATCCCAGCACTTTGGGAGGCTAAGGCGGGAGGATCACTTGAGGTCAGGAGTTCGAGACCAGTCTGACTAACATGGCAAAACCCCATCTCTACTAATAGTACAAAAATTAGCCAAGCGTGGTGGTGCATGCCGGTAGTTACAGCTACTCAGGAGGGTGAGGCAGGAAAATCACTTGAACCCAGGAGGCGGAGGTTGCAGTGAGCCGATGTTGTGCCACCGCACTCCAGCCTAAGTCACAGAGCAAGACTCCATCTCAAAAAAAAAAAAAAAAAAAGAGTTGGTATTTATAGTTAATAGCTTCATGGTCATTAGCCATATATTATAGTGTGCTTCATCAAGTTATTCATTAAAAGTATTGGATAATACATCAACATCTGAGAAAAATATATTGCAAACATTTCCTACCCTGTTTTTTCTGTGTTCTACATATATGATGAATTTGGTAGCTAAATTACAGCTTCAGTTGAATTTCAGCGTTTGATTATAAAGTTCATGTCTATAACATGATATGGCTCACACTTGCAATCCTATCTGTTTGGGAGTCCAAGGCAGGAGGATCACTTGAGGCCAGGAGTTTGGGACAAACCTGGGCAACATATTGAGACCCCATCTCTACAGAAAAACTCGTAAAAATCAGCCAGGCATGGTGGTGTGTGTTTGTAGTCCTAGCAACTTGGTAGACTGAGGCAGGAGGATTACTTAAGCCTAGGAGTTCAAGGCTGCAGTAAGCTATGTTCGCACCACTGCACTCCAGTCTGGGCAGCAGCAAGACCCTGCCCCTTAAAAAAAAAAAGAAAATTGGCACAGTGGCTCACGCCTGTAATCCCAACACTTTGGGAGGCCGAGGTGGGCAGATCACCTGAGGTTCAGAGTTCGAGACCAGCCTGGTCAATATGGTGAAACCCCGTCTCTACTGAAATTACAAAAAAATTAGCCGTACGTGATGGCAGGAGCCTGTAATCCCAGCTACTCGGGAGGCTGAGGGAGGCTGAGGCTGGAGATTCGCTTGAGCCCGAGAGGCAGAGGTTACAGTGAGCCAAGGTTGCGCCATTGCACTTCAGCCTGGGCAACAAGAGTGAAACTCCATCTCAAAAAAAAAATTATGTTCGGTATTAAAAATCCTCTACCTTCTTACAAATTTATGTTAAAATACATTTATCTCTTCTTCAAGCAGTACCATTATTGGGAGTTAATCACAGAGATTGGTAAACTTTCTGTAAAGGGTCAAGTGGTAAATATTTTAGGCTATTTGAGTCATGGTCTTTGAGTGTGTTCTCAACTCTGCCGTTGTATGAGAACAGCCATCAGCAATAGAAATAGAAAACAGCCATAGACAATACCTAAATAAATAGTCATGACTATGTTTAATAAAATTTTATTTATGGGCCGGGCGCAGTGGCTCACGTCTGTAATCCCAGCACTTTGGGAGGCCGAGGTGGGCGGATCACCTGAGGTCAGGAGTTCAAGACCAGCCTGCCCAACATGGTGAAACCCCGTCTTTACTAAAAATGCAAAAATTAGCCGGGCTTGGTGGCTGGCGCCTGCAATCCCACCTACTCAGGAGGCTGAGGCAGGAGAATCACTTGAACCCGGGAGACGGAGATTGCAGTGAGCCGAGATCGTGCCATCGCATTCCAGCCTGGGGGACAAGAGCAAGATTTTGTCTCCAAAAAAAAAGAAAAAAAATTTATTTATGAATACTGACATTTAAATTTTATCTAATTTTCATGAATTTTTTTGGTTTTTTTCAACCATTTAAAAATGTGAAAAACGTTCTTAACTTGCAAGCCATCATAGTTTACTGACCTCTGGTTAATCAGAACATTTTTCAAGGTAGAAAGACAAACCAGTTATTAAGGACTGTGCATTGTAGAGTAACTGTAAGGTGTCCTTGGTGGAAGGACAAAGAGACATGTACTTTATATATAGCTGCTATTTTTTATTTTGCTAATGATGCTCTGAGGATATACATTCTCTAATCTTGTCTTTGTAGATATCCTTATATAATCTCCTCAGATGTGTTTGTATTTTATAACTACACCTAAGTAAAAATTAGTGTCGTCTTTTTCATAGTGCATTTGATTATGACACAGAAAATATGAACTCTGAAGATATTTATAGCTCTCTTAGAGGTGTCACTGAAGCAATCCAGAATTTCAGCTTCCGTAGCCAAGAAGATATGAATGAGCCATTGAAAAGGGATTCTAAAAAAGACGATGGCGATTCAGTAAGTATTTTAATATCCTTACTTTGCAGACTATTTCATTGTTCATTAAGCATTATTTTAATTACATTTTGCTTTCTGTCATTTTTGAATATGCTTTTCTATGGGTCAGTCACTCTGCAAGTATTTACTGAGTATCTGCCACATACCAGGCACTGTTTGAAGCATTAGATTTATACGACAAAATCACTGCCTTCAAATTCCTTTTAGATTGTCATATAGAGATGAATATTATAGAGTTTTAGGATAGAATGTGCTTTAGAGGAAAGTGAGTCTGTTTTAGATTTTGTGGTCCAAGAAGGCCTCTCTCCAAAGGTAGCATTTGCATTGAAACCTAAATAAAGCCACATAAAATCTAGAGGAGAATTCCATGAAATAATCAGCAAATCCAAAGACATTTAGATGTGAACAAGCTTTGTATAGTTGAGGACTAGGAAGAAAGCCAGTGTAGGTGGACCATTGTGAGAGAAAAGGAGTAGAACATGGGCCAGATCACTTTGAGTCTTGTAAGAACACATAAGGAGTTTAGAATTTTTTTTTCCCTGTTAGGTGTAGTGATAGTAATTTGCATCATCAGTTTGTGTGGCTACAGTTAAGAATATGTTTTGTTTTTTTAATAATGTGCCAAATGTTTTATTTCTCTGGTGTGCAAGTAACTGACTCTCAAGTATTTTTAAAAACACAAAACATCATTACATTGAAGCAAGAATGTTATAATCTACAACATTCTTATATATTTAATATTATTGACATATTTGAATATTGTTTATTGCTTCTGCCATTATACACAGAATAGTTTTTTACTTTGCTCCTTCTTAGACTTGTCTCTGACAGCTTAGACTTTTCACAAAATGAGCCATCCCACCAGTTCCTATGGAATTCATTGTTTCTCAATGTTTGCAAAGTTACAGAAAATCTCCAAAGGACTTCTTCCTCTGCCTTCCTGCCATCTGTCCTGCAGTTGTTTTTCTCACTGTGCCTATCTAGCAGAGCTAAATTGTGGTCAGCCTAGTAAACTGGCTGCCAAAACCAGCTTATCACTGATATTTGGGGTTCCCTACTCTTCAAAGCTGCATATGGTAGCAATCGCAGATCAGTAAGAATCACTGCTTCACTGAGACTCAGTTTTGTTTTGTTTTTTTTCCAGACACAGCATGGTACAGGGTAGGGCACTCAAATTGTGAATTTTGGCAGAATGAGTTCAAATCCCAGTTCCTGTCAGTTGTTAGCTAATCAGGTGATACCTCTAAGCTTCAAAGTCTTCATTAAGAAAATAGGGATGTCACTGCTTACCTTAAAAGTTGTTGTGAGTATAATAAATACTATGACTCTATTCAGCTTAGACCTCTTTCCTGAGTTCCACATTCACATTCAGCTGCCTGTTTGAACTCCTGGTCTTCTCCCCTAAAGCTGCTCTTTCCTATCTTAGTTAATGGCAACCCTAGTTGCCTAGTCAAAACCCATGGACAAGAGTTTGTTGAGTCCTCTGTTTTTCTCATCCTCTATACCAAATCTGTCAGGAAATGTGCTGACTCCACTGCAGAATGTATCCAGAATTCAGCCTATTCTCACCACTGCCTTTCTGGTTTGAGCCATCGTCTTCATCATTTCTCTCACCTGGATTATTAAAATTTGTCCTCCTTGATTATGCCCTTGACCTCCGACAGTACATTCCCACTCTCACTCAACTCTGTAGGAGGTCTCTGTCTCAGAGTAAAAACCAAAGTCTACACAATACACTTTTTTTCTGTTACCTTTCTGGCCTCATCTCCTGCTAGTTTCTTCCTTGTTCACTCTGCTTCTGCCACACTGGCCTCCTTGCTGTTCCTTGAACTTACTATGCATGTTCCTGCCTCAGGATCTGTGTATTGGCTGTTTTCTCTACCTGAAACACTCTACCTCCAGAGAGCCCCTTGGCTAATTCCCTTACTTCCTTCAAGTGTTTACTCAAATGGATTCTCAGTGAACCCTACTCATCCTATTTAATCTGTGAACTGTCCTCCCACCTCAGCATTCATGATTCCTTCTTCTGACATGTCATATACTTTATTCATTCATTGAAGTTTTTTTTTTTTTTTTTTCGTCTGTCCCTCCACTAAAATATAAACTCCATTGGGGTAGACATCATTCTCTCTTTTGCTCACTGATGTATTCCCAATGCTGTGAACAATGCCAGGCGTTTAATAATAGATGCGTAGCAAATATTTTAAGAATATTTGTAAAGCGCCTAGCAAATGGCTTGGCACATAGTTGCCCAGTGGATGGTGGTGATGCTGATACTCGTGGTAGTAATTATTTTGATACCAGTATTTGTATCAATATTCATATTCATATTTTGGTAAGTACATTAACGTACCCAAATTCTTTTGGCATCCTTCCAAAAGTTATGCAGGCCTTTTAAGCCTTTCTTTTTTTTTTCCCCCTCCTTAAAGCAAGCCTTTTAAAATTTGATTTTACTATGCTTTGTTGACATACTATTGTATGATATACCGTTACCTTAATAATGGAATCTGGCAGCTTGTAGTGCTGTGTTGCTTATGAAAGTTCTTTCGTATCTTTAACTGACATGGAGAAGCTGCTGGTAATCACACTGTACATATTGTCTGGTCAATTCATTGGCAAAGGAACTGTAATAATCATTAGAGGCACCATTCTTTTACGGTTCTTATTTGCCTTCACAGCTGTAGTTTATATGTTTAAGCTTTGACATCTGGAATATAAATTGTAACTCATAATATTGATTGCCATTACTTAAATTTTTTAGCTGGTTATTGTTATCTTTTTAAAATTGTCTTTTAAGCAGTAGAGAAATATCTTTGTAGAATGTTAAATAGATACCTGCAAATGAGTTAATTTGCTGTGCCTTCTACTTGCCATTGATAGATGTGTGGTGGTCCTGGGATGTCTGACCCAAGAGCAGGAGGTGATGCCACTGACTCAAGCCAAACAGCTCTTGATAATAAAGCTTCATTGCTTCATTCAGTGCCTACTCACTCCTCTCCACGCTCTCGAGACTATAATCCATATAACTATTCAGATAGCATCAGTCCCTTCAACAAGTCTGCCCTCAAGGAAGCCATGTTTGATGATGATGCTGACCAGTTTCCTGACGGTATGTTCTGGGTCACACTGCTACTGTCTGTTTTGGAGAACCTGGTAATCGATGAAGTAGAAGAAATGCATATGCTCTTTTATTATAACTCCCAAAAAGCAACAATTTTTAGAATAAGAATGTTTTCTCCCGTCTTCTAGGAACTCATCTCTAGTGCTTTGGTAATTTTCTACCCCTGAATGAGAAACAGGGTAGTCATCTTGAGATCATGATCAAAGTCAAGAAAACCTTAGTTACCACCCAGAAATAACTAAAACCAATTGTAGCTTATACATTTACTTTATCTCCAGACACAATTTATTTGATCATTAATTTTTATACCACGATGACAAAACCTTTGAAGAAATACCCATTCTTTATAGTAGCCCTTTAAGCATGAAATCATCAACTTTTTTATTAGTAAAATACATTTCAAGGACGAAATATAAGGAAAGTTACCATTAGGATTTGGATTTGGGTGAAATGGGCTTAGTTCTAAGCTCTAACACTAAGCTGCATAGCCTGTCAAGATGGTTAACTTTCCTAAGTCTCAGTTATCACCTCCAAAAGAGGATGATGATGATTATACCACCTGTCCTAATCCCAGTGTGCAGTAAGATGCAGGTAAGTTATATAAAAATTGATACTATAGTACAAAACACTACAAATGTTTTAGTGTTTTGTTTAAGAGACTAGGTGTCACTCTGTTGCCCAGTCTGGAGTGTAGTCGCTGAAATATAGCTCACTGCAACCTTTTCCTCCTAGGCTCAAGCGATCCTCCCACCTCAGCCTCCTGAGTAGCTGGGACTACAGACCACCATACTCAGCTAATTTTACCTTTTCAAATAAATTTTCTATAGAGATGGGACCTCCTTATATTGCCTAGACTGGTCTTGAACTCCTGGCCATAAATGATCCTCCCAGCTCAACCTCTCAAAGTGCTGGGATTATAGGTGTGAGCCTCTGTGCCTGTCCTAGTTATTTTTTATAATAAGGAAACATATCTTTTCTTAATTACTTAATTCATTAATACTTTTTTAAAGATTCTAGGACTATATAGTAATACATAACTATACACAGGTAAACTTGAAAGTCTTTCTGTCAACACTATCCCATGATTCTATATTCAGGTTTTTCTTTATTCCTATAATGTTGCTGTCAATGAACATATTTCTGCATAAACCTTTATGCCCATAAATAAGTAATTCTTTTTGTGTGTGTCAAGAATCTTAAGAACAATCAACGGCCGGGCGCAGTGGCTTATGCCTGTAATCCCAACACTTTGGGAGGCCGAGGTGGCTGGATCACTTGAGGCCAGAAGTTCGAGACCAGCCTGACCGACATGGTGAAAACTTCTTTACTAAAAATATGAAAATTAGCTGGGTGTAGTGGCACGCGTCTGTCATCCCAGCTACTCGGGAGCTGAGGCAGGAGAATCGCTTGAACCCCCCGTGAGGCGGAGGTCTCAGTGAGCTGAGATTGCACCACTGCACTCCAACCTGGGCGACAGAGTGAGACCCTGTCTCAAAAAAAAAAAAAAAAAGAACAATCAAGATAATTTGCTTTTAAGAAATTTCTGGACATGGAATTGCTCACTTAAAGGATAGGTGAATTTAAAGTTTTAGACTTATTTCCTATTTACATCTCAAAATACTTGGCTAGTTTAAGTAGTGCTGATTTTCTCACCAACACAGAATGTTTAAAAATTTTTATGATTGTGATGGAATGTGTATTTCCTTGATTATTAGATATTGAGGAATTAAATATTAGAAATCTTTTTAAATTTAAACAATTTTTATTAATGAGAAATAGCTTCATTTGTAGTTCTTTGATTACTAGCAAAGTTGAGGAGTGTTTTTATTACCTTCTGTTTAATATATCACAAATATCAAAAAGCCAAAATTATGACAATTTACCAAACTAAGTCCAAATTGCATAAGGATATAGAAAATTGCCCCATTTATAGGCTTTGATGTGTTTTAATCTGTCACAAATAGTTGACTGTCTTGCTGAGGTTTAGTTATGATAGCAGTGTAACATTGGTGAATAAATTGGACATGGCATAAAAGTATCCACTGAACACTATGTAGTAGCATCAGCCTGGTAAATTGAGACTTAGCTTCAGTAGCACTAATTATTTAAAAATCATTTATGCACATAGGTCACAAACTGTCAGACTAAATGTCAACTGACTTTTCTTGCCTCGATTGTACTATAAATATGTATTTTTTTCATCTTAAAATGATCAAGAACTTAAAAATTGGGAGAACTTTTTCTTCCTGAAATATTTGAAAGTAAATTACCAACCTGATGCTGTGTCACCCTAAACGCTTTAGGATTTATTTTCTACAAAGACATTCTCCTGCATAACAACAAAATACTCATCAAAATCAAGAAATTAGCTAGCGCCAGTAGTCCCAGCTACTCAGGAGGCTGAGCCAGGAGGATCCTTTGAGGCTTGGAGTTCAAGGCTACAGTACACTATGATGATGCCTGTGAAGAGTCCTATACTAAAGCCTGGACAACAAGTGAGATTCTGTCTCTAAAAAACTAATAATTACCAAAAAAAAAAATTTTTTTACTTTTCTTCCCCCTAGACCACAGAATTTTTAAAAATTTTTTTAAATCATGAAATTATCATTGGTATATTAATAACCACCTAATCCTTAAACCCCATTAGAATTTGCCAGTTGTCCCAGTAATGTCTTTTTTCCAATTTTGTTTTGCTGTGTTAAAATACACATAAAATTTATTATCTTAAGCATTTTATATATACAGTTTAGTGATTTTAAATACATTCATACTGTTACACATCCATCACAACCATCCATCTTAGTTAATTCTTTTCAGGCTGTAAAACTGAAACTCTATACCCATTAAATAATAACTCCCCCATTCCACCCTCACTCCAGCCCTTGGCAACTGCCATTCTCTTGTCTGTCTCTCTGATTTTTGTCTACTCTTAAGTACTCTGTATAAGTGGAGTCATACATTACTTGTCATTTTGTGACTGGCTTATTTCATTTAGCGTGGTATGCTCAAGGTTGATTCATGTTGTAGCATATGTCAGAATTTTCTTCCTTTGTAAGGCTGAATAATATTCCATTGTGTGTATATGCCACATTTTGCTTATCCGTTCATCCACTGATGGACACTTGTGTTGCTTCCAAGTTTTAGCTGTTATGAATAATGTTGCTGTGAACATTGGTGTACACATACCTCTTCAACACCCTGTTTTCAGTTCTGATGGGTAAATACCCAGAAGTAGAATTGCTGGATCATATGGTAGTTCTGTTTTTAATTTTTTTAAGACACTGTACTGTTTTCCATAACAGCTGTACCATTTTACGTTCCCACCACCAGTGCAGAAGGGTTTCAGTTTCCCCATATCCTCACCAATACTATTTATTTCATTGTTGTTGTTGTTTTATAGTATCCATCTGAATGGATGTGTGGTGATATCTTATTGTAGGTTTTGTTTTTTTTTTTTTTTTTGAGACGGAGTTTCGCTCTTGTCACCCAGGCTGGAGTGCAATGGCATGATCTCGGCTCACTGCAACCTCCGCCTCCCAGGTTCTGAGTCGCTGGGATTACAGGTGTGCACCACCATGTCTGGCTAATTTTTGTATTGTGGTAGAGACGGGGTTTGTTCATGTTGGTCAGGCTGGTCTCGAACTCCTGACCTCAGATGATCCACCCGCCTCGGCCTCCCAAAATGCTGGGATTACAGGCTGAGCCATTGCACCTGGCCCTCATTGTAGTTTTGATTTGCATATCCCTAGTGATTAGTAATGTTGAGCGTCTTTTCATGTGCTTATTGACCATTTGATTACCGTCTTTGGAAAAATGTCTTTTCTACTCCTTTGCCCATGTTTGAATCAGGTTGTTTATTTTTGTTGTTGTTGCAGGAATTCTCTGTATATTCTGGATATTAATACCTTGTCAGATATATGATTTGCAAATATTTTCTTCCATTCTGTGGGTCGCCATTTTACTCTGTTGATACAGTTTTTTGAGACACAAAAATTTTTAATTTTCATTAACTTTAATTTGCCTATTTTTGTTGTTGTTGTCTGTGCCTCTGAGGCTGTATATTACATTCTGTTGTTCTATGTGTCGGTCTTTATGCCATTAAAATGCTGTTTTGATTACTGTAGCTCTGTAGTAAATATTGAAATCAGGAAGAAGTATGAGTCCTCTAGCTTTGTTCTTTTTCAAGACTGTTGTGGCTATTTGCTGTCACTTAGGATTCCTTATGAATTTTAGGATAATTTTTCTATTTCTGTAAAAAGTGTCATTGGGATTTTGGTAGAGATTGCACTGAATCTGTAGATGTCTTTGGATAATATTGATATCTTAACATTATTAAGTGTTCTAATCCATGAAAATGGGGTGTGCTTCTGTTTATGTATATCTTCTTTTATT
Organism: Mandrillus leucophaeus; assembly: GCF_000951045.1. Lineage (NCBI taxonomy): Eukaryota > Metazoa > Chordata > Mammalia > Primates > Cercopithecidae > Mandrillus > Mandrillus leucophaeus. Next base: position 857,124 of record NW_012106986.1, on the reverse strand, counting down.
TCTTTCAGCAGTCTTTTCTAGTCTTCATTGTACAAGTCTTTCGCCTCGGTTAATTCCAATGTACAGTCATGCAGCTCATAACATTTCAATGTCCGACTCCATTTATGACAGTGGTCCCATAAGATGAAATAGAGCTAAAAAATTCGTATTACCTAGTGATATCATTGCTGTCATACCATCATAGTGCAATGCATTACACATTTGTGATATTGCTGGTGTAAACAAACCTACTGCACTGCCAACTGTATAAAAATATAGCACATACAATTATGTGCAATACATAATACTTGATAGCCATAACAAACAACTGCGTTACTGGTTTATTTATTTATTTTTGAGACAGGGTCTTACTCTGTTGCCTAGGCTGGAGTGCAGTGGCATGATCTTGGTTCACTGCAGCCTCACCCTCCTGGGCTGAAGCTATTCTCCTACCTTAGCCTCCTGAGTAGCTGGGACAACAGGTATGCACTACCATGCCCAGCTAAATTTTTTTTGTAAGTTGGGGTTTTGTGATACTGTCCAGGCTAGTCTAAAACTCCTGGGCTCAGGCAATCCGTCTGCTTTAGCCTTGCAAAATGCTGAGATTGCAAGGCATGCGCCACCATGCACAGCCTGGTTTTAGTATTTACTATACTTTTCATCACTATTTTACAGTGTACTCATACTTATTTTTAAAAAAAAAAAAAAGTTAATTGTAAAACAGCCTCATTTGGGTCCTTCAGGAGGTATTCCACAAGAAGGCATTGTTGTCATAGGAAATGACAGCCCCATGCATGTTATTACCCCTGAAGATCTTTCAGTGGGACAAGATGTGGAGGTTGAAGACAGTGAAGTTGATCTTGACCCTGTGTAGGACTAGACTAATGTGTGTGTTTGTGTCTTAGGTTTTAACAAAAAAGTTTTAAAATTTTTAAAATCTTTGATAGAAAATGGCTCCTAAAATAAGAATGTGAAGTGGCTCATGCCTGTAATCCCAGTACTTCAGGAAGCCAAGGTGAAAGGATCTCTTGAGGTCAGGAAATTGAGACCAGCCTGGCCAACATAGGGAGACCCATCTCTACAAAAAAATTTTTTTTTTAATGTAGCCAGGGCGCCAGCACATACCTTCAGTCCCAGTTACTTGAGAGGCTGAGGTAGAAGGATCACTTGAGGACCAGGAGGTACAGTGAGTGCACCACTGCACTCCAGTCTGGGCAACAGACCAAGACCTTTTCTCAAAAAAAAAAGAAAAAAGGATGTAAAGAAAGAAAATATTTTTGTACAGTTGTACAGTGCGTTTGTGTTTTAAGCAGAGTGTTACTACACAAGAGTCAAAAGATTTTTAAAAATTTGTTTGTAAAGTAAAAGTGTTATAGTAAGTTAAGAGTAATTTATCACTGAAGAAAGAAAAATCTTTTTGTAAATGTAGTATAGCCTAAGTGTATAGTGTTTATAAGTCTTACAGGAATGTCCTAGGCCTTCACTTTCACTCACCACTCACTGATTTCACCCAGAGCAACTTCCAGTCCTGCAGGTTCCATTCATGGTAAATGCCCTATACAAGTGTAGTATTTTTTATCTTTTATATTTTTACTGTACCTTTTCTATGTTTAGATACACAAATACTTACCGCGTTACAGTTGCCTGCAGTATTCAGTACATTAATATGCTGTACAGGTTTGTAGCCTAGGAGCAATAGGCTATCTTTAAGTTCCTGTTTAGAGTGTTCATTGTTAATGTATAGAAATGCAAATTATTTTAGAGTGTTGATTTTTGTGTCCTACTGCTTTGCTGAATTCATTTGTTAGTTCTAATTTATAGCCTAGGTATATAGTAGGTTACAGCGTTTGTGTTAATATACTCTGTGAAGTTCACACAGTGAAGAAATCACCTAACACATTTCTCAAAACGTATTCCGGTTGTTAAGCAACACGTGACCATATTTTTTTCTGGTTGATGCTCGTGAAATGGAATTATTTTTGTAAGTTCCCTTGTAGATTGTTCATTGTTAATGTATAGAAATGCAAATGATTTTTGGGTATTGATTTTGTGTCCTACTTTGCCGAATTCATTTATTCTAATTTTTGTGTGTGGAGTCTAGAGTTTTCTAAATATAAGATTGTATTATCTGTGAACAGAGATAATTTTGCTCCTTCCTTTCCATTTTAGATGCTTTTTTTTTTCTTTTTCTTGCCTGGTTGCTCTGGCTAGAACTTTCCATACTATGTTGAAAAGAAAAGGCAAAAGCGGGTGCTGTTACCTTGTTTCTGATCTCAGAAGAAAGTATGATGTTTACTGTGGGTTTTTCATATATCACTTCTATTATTTTGGAGTAGTTTCTTTGATTCCTAGCTTATTGAGTGTTTTTTATCAGGAAAGAATGCTGAATTTTATAAAATGCTTTTTCTGTAAGCATGGAAATGATTATATGTGAGGATTGTTCCTTCATTCTGTTAATGTGGTATATTACATTGATCAGTTTTTGTATGTTGAGCCATCCTTGCATTTAGGAATAAATCCCATTTGGTCATAATGTATAATCCTTTTAATATGCTGCTGAATTTGGTTTGCTAGTATTTTATTCAGGTTTTTTGCATCAGTGTTCATGAGGGATATTGGTCAGTAGTTTCCTTTTCTTTATAGTATCTTTGTCTGGCTTTGTATCAGGGTAAGCTGGCCTCATAGAATGAGTTAGGAAGTGTTCCCTCCTCTTCCGTATTTCAGAAACATTTAAGAAGGGCTAGTATTAATTCTTCTTTAAATGTTTGGTAGAATTCAACAGTGAAGCCCTCAGGTCCTGGACTTTTCTTTGTCAGGAGATTTTTGATTACTGATTCAGTCTCCTTAATAATACAAAGATTTATTCAGATTTTTAAATTTCTTTGTGATGTAGTCTTTGTAGGTTTTGTGTTTTGAGGAGTTTATTTCATCTGGGTTATCCAGTTTGTTCATAATACTCTTTCATAACCCTTTTTGTTTCTATAGAATTAATAGTAATGTCCCTGCTTTCATTTCTGATTTCAGTAATTTGAACCTTCTCTCTTTTTGTCTTCGTCCATCTAGCTCTGGGGTTCCAAGCCCAGGCTTGGGACCAGTACCAGTCTGTGGCCTGTTAGGAACCGGGCTACACAGCAGGAGGTGAGGGGCAGGCTAGTGAGTGTTACCACCTGAGCTCCGCCTCCTGTCAGATCAGCAGCAGCATTAAATTCTCATAGGAGCGTAAATCCTGTTGTGCGAGGGATCTAGGTTGCACACACCTTATGAGAATCTAATGCCAGGTGATCCGAGGTGAAACTGTTTGATCCCGAAACCATCCCGTCTGCCCTGGTCTGTGGAAAAATTGTCTTCCACAAAACCAGTCTTAGTGCTAACAACGTTGGGAACTGCTGATCTAGCTGAAGGTTTGTCAACTTTTTTTATCTTGTCAAAGAACCAACATTTGATTTCATTGATTTTTTTTATTTTCTGTTTTTCTGTTCTCTATTTTGTTGCTCTCTGCTCTGATCTTTATTATTTTCTTCATTCTGCTAGCTTTAGGTTTAGTTTGTTGCTTTTTCTAGTTGTAAAGTTAGGTTGCTGATTTGAAATATTTCTCATTTGTTTATTTTTAACTTTTAGGTTTGGAGGTACATGTGAAGGTTTGTTACATAGGTAAACACATATCACAGGGGGTTGTTGTACATATTGTTTCATTACCCAAGTATTAAGCCTAGAAGCCAATAGTTATCTTTTCTGCTCCTCTCCCTCCTCCTGTCCTCCCACCCTCACCCCCTCAAGTAGACCCCAGTGTCTGTTTCTTTATTTGTGTTCATAAGTTCTTATCGTTTAGTGCCCACTTGTAAGTGAGAACATGCAGTATTTGGTTTTCTGTTCCTGCGTTAGTTTGCTAAGGATAATAACTTCCAGCTCCATCCATGCTCCCAAAAAAGACATGATCTTATTCTTTTTTATGGCTGCATAGTATTCCATGGTGTATATGTACCACATTTTCTTTATCTGATCCGTCACTGATGGGCATTTAGGTTGATTCCATGTCTTTACTATTGTGAATAGTGCTGCAGTGAACATTCGTGTGCATGTGTCTTTATGGTAGAATGATTATTATTCCTTTGAGTATATACCCAGTTGATGGGATTGCTGGGTTGAATGGTAGTTCTGCTTTTAGCTCTTTGAGGAATTGTCATACTGCTTTCCACAATGGTTGAACTAATTTACACTCCCACCAACAGTGTTTAAGTGTTCTCTTTTCTCCATAACCTCACCAACATCTGTTATTTTTTGACTTTTTAATAACAGCCATTCTGACTGGTAAGAGATGATACCTTATTGCGGTTTTGATTTGCATTCCTCTAATGATCAGTGATACGGAGCTTTCTTTCATATGCTTGTTGGCCATCTGTATATCTTCTTTTGAGAAGTGTCGGTTCATGTCCTTTGCCCGCTTTTTAATGGGGTTGTTTTTCGCTTGTAAATTTGTTTAAGTTCTCTATAGATGCTGAATATTAGACCTTTGTCAGGCACATAGTTTACAAATATCTTCTCCCATTCTTTACTCTGTTGGTACTTCTTTTTGCTGTGCAGAAGTTCTTAAGTTTAATTAGATCCCACTTGCCTATTTTTGCTTTTCTTGTGATTGGTTTTGGTATCTTTGTCATTAAATCTTTGCCCTTTCCTATGTTCAGGATGGTATTGTCTAGGTTGTCTTCCAGGGTTTTTATAGTTTTGGATTTTACATTTAACATCTTTAATCCATATTGAGTTGATTTTTGTATATGGTATAAGGAAGGGGTCCAGCTTCAGTCTTCTGCATATGGCTAGCCAGTTATCCAAGCACCATTTTTTGAGTAGGGAGTCTTTTCCCATTGCTTGTTTTTGTCATCTTTGTAGAAGATCAGATGATCACAGATTTGCAGTCTTATTTCTAGGCTCTCTATTCTGTTCATTGGTCTACGTGCCTGTTTTTGTGCTAATACCATGCTGTTTTGCTTACTGTATCCTTGTAGTATAGTTTGAAATCAGGTAACATGATGCCTCCAGCTTTGTTCTTTTTGCCTAGGATTGCCTTGGCTATTTGGGCTCTTTTTTGGTTCCATATGAATTTTAAAATAGGTTTTTCAAGTTCTGTGAAGAATGTCATTGATAGTTTGATAGGAATAGCATTGAATCTGTAAATTGCTTTGGGCAGTATAGTCATTTTAATGATATTGATTTTCCTATCCATGAGCTGAGATGTTTTTCCATTTGTTTGTGTCTTCTCTGATTTCTTGAGCAGTGTTTTGTAATTCTCATTATAGAGATCTTTCACTTCTCTGGTTAGCTATATTCCTAGGTATTTTACTCTTTTTATGGCAGTCGTGAATGGAATTGCCTTTCTAATTTGACTCTTGGTTTGGCTGTTGTTAGTGTATAGGAATGCTAGTGATTTAAGTACATTGATTTTATATCCTGCAACTTAGCTGAAGTTGTTTATCAGCTTGAGGAGCTTTTGTGCTAAGATTATGGGGTTTTCTAAATATAAAATGATGTTGTCTGCAAACAGAAATAGTTTGACTTTCTCTTTATGTTTGGATGCTCTTTATCTTTATTT
>NW_012106986.1:835750-851508 GCF_000951045.1 Mandrillus leucophaeus | reverse complement strand
CTGAATTTCTTTCTTTTTTTTTTTTTTTTTGGATGGACTCTTGCTCTTTCACCCAGGCTGGAGTGCTGTGGCACAATCTTGGCTCACAGCAACCTCTGCCTTCTGGATTCAAGCAATTCTCCTACCTCAGCTTCCCAAGTAGCTGGGTCTGCAGGCACACGCCACCGCTCCAGGCTAATTTTGTATTTTTAGTAGAGATGGGGTTTCACCATGTTGGCCAGGCTGGTCTTGAACTCCTGACCTCAAGTGATTCACCCACCTCAGCATCCCAAAATGCTGGGATTACAGGTGTGAGCCACCATGCCCAACCTAGATGCCCTTTATTTCTTTCTCTTGCCTGATTGCTCTGGCTAGGACTTCCAAAACTATGTTTAATAGAAGTGTTGAGAGAGGGCATCCTTGTCTTGTGCCATTTTTCAAGGGGGCTGCTTCCAGCTTTGACTAATGTTGGCTGCTGTGAGTTTGTCATATATGGCTGTTATTATTTTGAGGTATGTTCCTTCAATACCTAGTTTATTGAGAGTTTTAACATGAAGCAGTGTTGAATTTTATCAAGTCTTTTTTGTGTCTATTGAAATAATCATGTGGTTTTTGTCTTTAGTTCTGTTTATGTGATGAATCACATATATTGATTTATGTATGTTGAGCCAGCCTTGCATCCAGGGATGAGACCTACATGATCATGGTGGATTAACTTTTTGATGTCCTGCTGGATTCGGTTTGCCAGTATTTTCTTAAGAATCTTACATTGATGTTCATCAAGGATACTGGCCTGAAGTTTTCTTTTTGTTGTTGTTGTGGTTTTTTGTTTTGTTTTGTTTTGTTTTGAGACAGTCTGACTCCTTCACCCAGGCTGGAGGACAGTGGTGTGATCTTGGCTCACTACACCCTCCACCTCCTGGGTTCAAGCAATTCTGCTGCCTCAGCCTCCCGAATAGGTAGGATTACAGGTGCATGCCACCACACCTGGCTAATTTTTTGTATTTTTAGTAGAGATGGGTTTTAACCATGTTGGCCAGGCTGATCTCAAACTCCTGACCTCAGGTGATCTGCCTGCCTCAGTTTCCCAAAGTGCTAGGGTTACAGGTGTGAGCCACCGTACCCAGACTCTGGCAGGTTTTGGTATTGTTCTGTGATGCTGGCCTCAAAATGAGTTGTGAAGAAGTCTTTCCTCCTCACTTTTTTGGAATCGTTTCTGTAGGAATGGTACCAGCTTTTATTTGTACATCTGGTAGAATTCAGCTGTGAATTCATCAGATCCCAGACTTTTTAAAATTATTATTATTATTCGTATGCTATCTATTACTGATTCAATTTTGGAGCTTGTTACTGGTCTGTTCAGGGAGTCAGTTTCTTCCTGCATCAGTTCTGGGAGGGTGTGTATGTCCAGGAATTTATCTGTCTCTTCTAGGTTTTCTAGTTTGTATGCATAGAGGTGTTCGTAGTAGTTTCTGATGGTTGTTTTATTTCTGTGCGGTCAGTAGTAACATTCCCTTCATCATTTCTAATTGTGTTTATCTTGATCTTCTCTCCTTGTTAGTCTAGCTAGTGGCCTATTTTATTAATTTTTTTCAAAAACAACTCCTGAATTCATTGATCTTTTGAATGTTTTGTGTCTCAATTTATTTCATTTCAGCTCTGATTTTTATTTCTCATCTTCTGCTAACATTGAAGTTAATTTGTTCTTCCTTCTCTAATTCTTTCAGTTATGAAGTTAGATTGTTATTTTGAGATCTAACTTTTTGATATTGGCGTTTAGTGCTATGAATTTACCTCTTAACACTGCCAAAGCTGTATCTCAAAGTCTTGTATCTTTGTTCTCATTGTTTTCAAAGAACTTCTTGATTTCTGCCTTAATTTCATTATTTACCCAAAAGTCATTCAGGGGCATGTTGTTTAATTCCATATAATTGCATGGTTTTTAGCAATTTTCATAGTCTTGACTTCTATTTTTATTGTGCTGTGGTCCAAACTTGTGTCTGGTATGATTTTGGTTCTTTTACATTTCTTGAGGATTGTTTTATATCCAATTATGTGGGCCATTTTAGAATATGTGCCATGCGATGATAAGAAGAATGTATATTCTGTTGGTTCAGGGTGGAGAGTTCTATAAAGGTCTGTCAGATCCATTTGGTCCAATGGTGAGTTTAGGTCCTGAATATCTTTGTTAATTTTCTGCCTCGATGATCTGTCTAATACTATCAGTGGAATGTTGAAGTCTCCTGCTGTTATTGTGTGGGAATCTATGTCTCTTTGTAGATCTCTAAGAATTTGCTTTATGAATCTGTGCTCCTGTGTTGGGTGCATATATGTTTAGGATACTTAGGTCTCCTTGTTGAATTGAACCCTTTTCCATTATGGAATGTCCTACTTTGTCTTCTTTGATCTTTGTCGGTTCAAAATCTCTTCTGTCTGAAATTAGATTGCAACCCCTGATTTTTTGTTTTGCATTTGCTTGGTAGATTTTCCTCCATACCTTTATTTTGAGTCTCTGTGTATTATGACATCTGAGCACTTTGGGAGGCCAAGGCAGGCAGATCACTTGACATCAGGAGTTCAAGAACAGCCTGGCAAACATGGTAAAAACCTATCTCTACTAAAAATACAAAAATTAGCTGGGTGTGGTGGGGCACACCTGTTATCCCAGCTATAATTTTTTTTAAAAAGCAGCAGCAGCAACCTGACCACGCTTTGGTAGAGCATCTATGCTGGGGGAATCCCTTCTGCCCCCTGGTCAGCTCAAACTCTATAAAGCCAGAAGGCTGGATCAGCCAAGTCACCCAAACAGCAAAGATGGCAGCCCGCCCCTCCCGGCTCCTTCTTAGGGAGGTGCGGTGCCTCTACCGGTGGCTGTCTGGAATTCCAAGCCAGTGGGTCTTATCTTGTGAGGTGCTGTGGAAGTGGGGCCTGCAGGCTATCACTGCTCAGTCCCCTGGATTCAGCCTCTTTCCTAAGGCTATGTACGGGGGTCTAAACTCTCACTTTGCCGGAGCTGTAGCTACCTTTGTCTGAAAGCCCGAGTGTGTAAGGCTCCAGGGTCTCCACACATGCCTGAGTGGCTCCACTGCCAAGACTCCACATAGTTCTGACAGACTGAAGGCTGGTGGAGTGGGTGCACAAGGAGATCTCCTGACCCGAGGGTTGCAGAGATCGGTGGGAGAAGCATGGTTCCCTGGGGTCACATATTCACTCACCGCTTTCCTAGGCAGGGGAGGTTCCCCTGGCTCCGTGTTGCTCTCTAGTGGGCTGTTGTCCTGTCTTACTTTTCTTTGTTCTCTGTGGGTCAGGTTGTTTCCTTGATTAGTCCCATTGCGAGCACCTGGATGTTTGAGTTGAAGGTGTGTTTACTGACCCCTTCCCTTCCTCTCTGTGAGAGCCATGCACACTAGCTACTTCTAGTCGGCCATCTTGCCCCTTTATCCTTTCTTAGTTTTAAATTAACACATTTATAGCTATAAATTTTCCCCTTAGCACTGTTTTCACTCTCTCCTATAAGTTTTGGTATGTAGTTGTTTTTATTCAGTTGTCTCTCTAGGTTCTCTCATTTCTTCTTTGATCCATTAAGAGTGTGTTGTTTAATTTCCTCAAACTTGTGAATTTTCCAGTTTTACTCCTGTTACTGATTTGTAGCTTCATGTGGTGGGAGAAGATACTGTGTATTATATCCATAGTTTAAAATCTGCTGAAACTTACTTTGTGCCCCAACATATAACCTATATTGAAAAATGTCTTGTGTGCACCATATATGTCTGTTGGATGTAGTTGTTTTATTGTATTAAGTCCTCTGTTTTCTTATTTCTGTCTCTTTGTTCTATCCATTATTGAGAGTGAGAGTCCACCTATTATTGTAAAATTATTTTTCCTTTAAGTTCTGTCAGTTTTTGCTTCATATATTTTGATGATCTGTCATTAGCTGCATACATGTTTATAGTTGTTACTTATTCTTGATGCATAATTGAATCTTTTTAATATATAATGTCCTCATTCTTTATCTCTTGTAACCTTTTTTTCACTTAAGGTCTATTTTGTCTGATTTTTTTTTTTTTTCCTAAGGATCTCACTTTCATTGCCCAGGCTGGAATGCAATGGCTCTTGGCTTACTGCAGCCTCAACTTCCTGGGCTCAGGTGATTCTCCCACCTCAGCCTCCCTAGTAGCTGGGATTACAGGCACATGCCACCACGCCTGGCTAATTGTTTGTATTTTTAGTAGAGATGGGGTTTCGCTGTGTTGCCTGGTCTGGTCTTAAACTCCTGGGCTTAAGTGATCTGCCTCCCTTGGCCTCACAAAGTGCTGGTATTACAGGCATGCACCGCCACACCCAGCCTATTTTGTCTGGCATTAGTATAGCCACCCCTGCTCTCCGACTATTACTTATTGATATACCTATTACTATTACTGTTGATATACCATGTAAATAGTAATAGTAATTACTATTTGCAAAAGGATAGAATATCTTTCTATCCTTTTTTATCCATTCTGCTAATCTCTGTCTTTTGACTGGGTGATTTAATTCATTTACATTTAAAGTAATTACTGATAAAAAAGGACTTACTTCTGTCATGTTGCTATTTGTTTTCTGTACCCCTTATAGCTTGTCACTTTTTACATTACTACTTTTGTGTTTAGTTGTTTTGTAGTGAAATGTTTAAGTTTCTTATTTCCTTTAGTGTATATTTTATAGCTGTTTTCTTGGTTGTTTCCATGGGGGTTACATTTAATATCCTAAATTTATAATGCTACTTTAAATGTATGCCAGTTTAATTTCAATAACATACAAAAACTCTGTGTTTTTCCAGCTCTGGCCCCACCCTTTTCAGTTGTTGACATTATAAAATTACGTTTTTGTACAATTGTCTCCAGAAATACAAACTTTTACTATATTAGTCTATTAGATTATGTAGAAAACAAAAAGTGGAGTTACGTTCTGTTATTACAATAATAGTAGTTTTTATAATTGCCCATGTATATATTTACCTTTATTGAGATGTGTTTCTTCATATGGTTTCAAGTTACTGTCTAGTGTACTTTTAATTTCTCCCTCGCTTTTGAAGGACAGTTTTGACAGATATAGGATTCTTGGTTAACAGTTTTTTTCTTTTAGCACTTTGAATATATCAGCCTACTACCTTCTAACCTCCAACATTTCTAATGAGAAATCTGCTGATAATCTTACTGAGGGTCCTTTTTGTGTCACTGGTCACTTATCTGTTGCTGCTTGCAAGATTCTGTCTTTGCCTTTTGAAAATTATCATGTATCTTGATGGGGCTTTCTTTGAGTTCATTTTACATGGAATTCATTGAGCTTCTTACATGTTTATGTTCATATCTTTGATCAAATTTTGGAGGTTTTCAGCCATTATTTTTTCAAAATTTTTTTCTCTCTATTCTCTTCTGATACTCCCACAATGAGTAGATTTGTTCACTTGATGATGTCTCACATATCCTTGAGGCTCTGCTTACTAATTCTTTTGCCTGCTCAAATATGCTTATTAAGTAATTACACTAGTGAATTTTTTATTTCAGTTACCATACTTCCTAATTCCAGAATTTCTTTTTGGTTTCTTTTTAGGTTTCCTGTCTCTTTACTGATATTTCCATTTTGTTCATACATTATTTTCATAAATTTATATACATCTTAACTTCTTAGAGCATCTTTAAGACAGGTTTTTTTGTTTTTTTGTTTTTGAGACTTGCTCTGTTTTGTTTTTGAGTCTTGCTCTGTTGCCCAGGCTGGAGTGCAGTGGCTGGATCTCAGCTCACTGCAAGCTCCGCCTCCCGGGTTTACGCCATTCTCCTGCCTCAGCCTCCCAAGTAGCTGGGACTACAGGCGCCCGCCACCTCGCCCGGCTAGTTTTTTGTATTTTTTAGTAGAGACAGGGTTTCACCGTGTTAGCCAGGATGGTCTCGATCTCCTGACCTCGTGATCCGCCTGTCTCGGCCTCCCAAAGTGCTGGGATTACAGGCTTGAGCCACCGCACCCGGCCAAGACAGGTATTTTAAAATCTTTGTCTAGTAGATCTGCCATCAGATCTTTTTCAAGGGCAGTTTCTGTTTGTTTTTCCTTTGAGTATGCTGTACTATCCTGGTTCTTCATATGCCTTGTGATTTTTTTGTCGAAAACTGAATATTTGAATCTAATAATGTGGTTACATTGGAAATCAGATGCTCTCAATACCCCAGAGATTGTTGGCTTTTGTTATTTTTGCTTGTTGTTTCTGGTTTTGATTGTTGCAGGCTTTCTCTATGCCAAAGATCAGCCTCAGCCTGAGGTATAAACTTAAAGTCTTCTCAGATCCTTTCTGAGCCTGTATCTTTTTCTGGGCATGCATTGTCACTTTCTTACTCTCCATGTATATGCAGTTGTTTTTGAATATCCTGGTCTGTAATGTCTGGCTCCCAACAAGGAAAAAGAGAAAAATGTAATAGGAGGGGCAGGACCGTTAAGCCCCTGGAAGTTACTTTAGCAATAGTGAGGAAAGGTGCAACAATAATGGCTGCCTGCCTCTTTGTACCTCTGTTATTAGAAGCAGCAGTGACTAGGACTTGGAAAGGATCTTTAGAAGAAAAAAAAAAAGCAGCAGTTAACAGTACACAGATCCTCAGTATTCACAGAATAAGGTTCTTTTTTCATGCCCTGATTCCCACAAGCTCTGTGCAAGCTGCTCCAGCAACAAGTGCACAGCTGCCTGCCAAGGGGCTGGGGCTGGTAATGGGGGATGGGTAGTTGCTACTGTACTGAGAGCCGAAATTGATAGAAATTAGCCACGTTTTACCATCCAAAACTTTCCCTAGAAGTTATAAGCCTTCAGTAGACTAGAGTTCCAAAATAGTTACATCAGACAGATCCTGTTGTCTGGGTGAGGAGACAGAGTCCTGGTGCTTTCTAATCTACCATCTTCCCAGAATCTCAATAATATCTTACAGCTAAAGGATCCATTTCAGAATCACACATTGCATTTAATCATCACATCTCCATCAGTGTTCTCCTCCAGTGTTCAGTCTTTCCTTAGCTCTCATGACCATGACACTTTTGAAGTTATTTTGTAGCATTTCTCTGAATGTAGTTTTGTCTGATGTTTTCTCATGATTAGAATGAGGTTATACATTCTCAGCATCAGTATTGCAGAAGCGATGGTGCATTCTTTTCATTGCACCCTTTCTAGTAACACATGGTTTCACTGTGCTCCATCACTGGTGTTGTTAACTTTGATCTCCTGATTATGGTGGGGCTTACCAGACTTCCTTACTGTGAAGTTACTTTTTCTCTTTGTAATTAATAAGTGTTTTATCAGGAGACACTAATATTTTTAAACAGGTTACATATTCTGTTCATCTTTAAACTTGAATTCATTTATTTAGGAAATTTTTTATTTTGTATTCTAGAAAATTTATTTGGGAAAATTGACATACATATTTGTAACAGTATAGACTCATCGTTTCCCATTATAACGATCATTATTTATTTATTTTGAAGCTCAAATTGCCCTTGATTTGACCAACAGGATTCCATTCAAGCCGGCTTTTGTTGTTCTTTTGACATGTCCGCATCCTTGCATTCTGGTACTGTTGTACTATCCCTGCTTCAGTCCTGGAATCAGTCATTTCTCCAAGGATCCATCGTTCCTATTAAGGAAAGGTGGTTTTTACAGGCTAAGATCTGGACTCTAGATGTACTCACTGTTAGTGGGATGTCACTGCTCCCTAGACCTCTCAGTGGTCAGAGCTAGGGAATGTGTGTGTGTTTAGAGATTTACATTTCTGTTTCCATATCTATCAAAAACCATGTTTTTACACCAGTAGTTCCAATTCCATTCTCGCACCAAGGAAATTCTAATTTCCAGATTGATAACCCACTTTTCTGGCAGTGAGAAACCTAGCTTACGTTGTCTTTAATATATTTACTGATTTGATCAGTCCTCTGTATGCAACCATTTTTTCTGCCAATTTTTCTGCTGCCTCTGCTACTACCTCCTTACTTGCACAGATCTACTCCTCATCCTGCTAAGCTTTGCCATTCCATCCTCACTGAAAACCGTGAATGCCCTTCTTACTTCACTTTGGCTCCAACAGCTTACACTTGATTACCACTCTATGTGGACGCCCTTCCTACCTGTCTGGGCTTAAAGCTGATACATTCATCAGTGGATACCCTTCTTATAGTTTGTTTGGGAATCTGTCCTAATGCCTGGTCATTTATAATTTTGGTAACTTTTTAAAAATTATCCTTTGCATTTCTTTGATTACTTTTACCATCTTCTCATGTCAAGAGACAATATATCGGCCAGCTGCGGTGCCTTACGCCTGTAATCCCAACACTTTGGGAGGCCGAGGCAGGTGGATCACCCGAGGTGAGGAGTTCGAGACTAGCCTGGCCAATATGGTGAAACCCCATTTCTAACAAAAATTAGCTGGGCGTGGTGGCGCATGCCTGTAATTCCAGCTACTTGGGAGGCTGAGGCACGAGAATGGCTTGAACCTTGGAGATGGAGGTTGCTGTGAGCCGAGATCATGCCACTGCACTCCAGCCTGGGTGACAGAGCAAGACTCTGTTGCAGAAAAAAAGAAAAAAAGAGGGAGAGACAACATATCAAAAATATCATAAAGCCAAAATTATGACAGTTTGTCAGGATCATTCCCTTATTCCCTAATTATCTTCTCATTTACTAAGGATCATATATTTTATGTTTGGTAAAGGAAGACTTTATGGAAATCTAAATTGGGTATAGTGTTTTTGAACTTGAGAACACTATTTCATCATAGTCTAATGTGTGATTTACTTCTGAAACATAGGCAGCCATTTTATGTTGAGTAAACATTCTTTGAAGATGGATAAGCCCTCAGCTAAACTACAGTAGTACAAAGAAAAGAAAAAGGAAAAAAAACTACAGCAGTAGTAGTCCCATGCTTTGTATGGCAGTTGTTTTCATTTATTGTCTATTTTCATTTTTAATGTTGAGATGAAGAAGACCCTGTTTGACATTATTTTATTATGAACATTGTTAACATTATTCTTTTTAAAATTGTTCTCTATTTCTGTTCTGATTTTTCTTTTATTCTCCTCCCCCATGCAGTTTCCCCTCCTTTTTTTATTTTTAAAATCTAAAATTTGGCAAAGGATAATTTTGTTCAAGTCAGAATTTCTATAAAAGGAAATTATTTGAATATCTGATATGTCTCTCACCCAGTGTTTCTGCCCACATTACAATCAGGCACACACATTTATCAAAGTTAACAAGTCCAGAAAAAGCCACTGATAACCTTTGTTAAGCTTACTAGGAACTATAATGTTCTAGAATACTACCTCTAGTGAGGATAGTGCAGTTATTCAGGAAAGATTCATATAAAAGTTTGCCAAGCTGAAAGACTATTTCGTACTTCTTGAGCACTGCCACAAAAATATTATCAGAATTGTAATTGTTTCAATATTTGTCAGAAGGACACAGGAGAATTAACATTAATGAGCTTACTGTATTCTAGGCCCAAGTGCTCACCATGACCCTAGGAGGCAGATGCTGTTTTCCCATTTTACTGATAATAAAACTGCACCTCGGCAGTAATTAGGAAACTGCTTCAATCACAGAGTAAGAGGCAGAGATTTAATGAGACTACAAAGCCTATGTTCTTTTCCCTTGACCATGGTGCTGCTGTCTGTCAGAAGAGGAAAGATTCAGCACCTTTGGATTATCTCATTAGTATGATACAGATAATTCAGTTTTATAGCAATCTAGGTGCTTTCTCTGGAAGAAATTATTTTTCTGCCAGTCATCTGTCCAGATCATTATATATCAGGTCATTTCTAATTATCTAGAGTAATTGCAAAGCTTACTTTCATGGAAAAGATAACTGACTACCTGTGAAAAGCATTTTCTTGTGAATCCCATACATCCAGCTGAAATAAAAGACACTCTTAGAATGATCCTTTAACATCTTCCAAAATCTGTTAACTTACAGCTTTCCGGAAGTGATTTTTTTGTGGGATTTATAGAGATACATTCATCCTGCTGCAGTAGTTCTTGTTAAAACCAACAATAGTGATGCATTGGTCTGCAGCGTGCTCTATGGTTGTTTCATTCCAGAGAGATGGGAAGGAAATTAGTCTATGGCACAAGTCTAGGGCACTACCTGCTCTCAAGGGCTGAATTTATCATGTATTTGATCATCAAAAAATTTTAAGAAGAACTCTGGTATTTTGTGACATTCAAATGTGAATTCTTAGATTTAACTGTTACTCCTACAAAAATGGTTTAAAGCACTGTCTGATAACTTGTTTAAAAACAAGCAGTGACTTTTCATGGTTATAAAATCCATGAGTTTGTAATTGTGCTTGTAAAAAGAAGGCAAAAACAAATAAAAACTCCTTGGTAACCGCTGGGCCTAACTCAATGCTAAAATTTAAAGAGAGCTATATTAAGAATCTATTCTGCCTTTTCTATCGAATTGTATTTCAGGATAATCAGAATAGGTCTAGTTGATAAAGTTATTCTCTACAGAAGAATTCTACCCCATGGAAGGAGTGGTATGATTAGATAATCACCATTTTTAACTTGTATTAAAATAAGTGATTCAACAACAATCAGTGGCCAAAACCATTGATAGTCTGCACATGGTGGCTCATGCCTATAATCCCAACTCTTTGGGAGGCCAGTAGATCACTTGAGCCCAGGAATTCCAGACTGGCCTGGACAACATGGTGAGACCCCTTCTCTACAAAAAACACAAAAATTAGCTGGATGTGTAGGTACACACCTGTAGTTCCACCTACTCAGGAGGCTAAGTTGGGAGGATCAATTGAGCCTGGGAGGTGGAGACTGCAATGAGCCATGATCACACCACTATACTCCAGCCTTGGCGACAAAGTGAAACCCTGTCTCAGAAAAAAAGGGGGTGATTTATGAAGAAGTTTACAATAGTGGGATTAGATTGTCACTACCTAAATCTAGTGGTCGTTTTTATCATCACTAAAAACCATTTAAGCCTCCTGGCATGAAACCATAGAAATACATACTGAGGTATATAAAGAGGAAATGACATATATGGGATTTGCTAGAAATACTTCAGATAAAAGGGAAGGGAGGACAAAGATGCTGTAAGAATGGTAAAATCTTAAAAACTGTTAAATCTGGGTGATGAGTGTATAAGGGTTCATTATACTGGTCTCACTTTTGTGGATTTTTATTACACAAAGTTTTATGATAGCACCAGTGTTTTGGGAATGACAAAATTGAAAAGAAAATTACTTAAGTCTTTTTTTCTGTGTCTTTTTTACCGCAAACATAATGGTTTTATCTGTGTTTCATCACATAAAGTTGTTATCCCCATACTTGTGAGAATCACCCTATAAAGTTACAGAAGTAATATCATGTCCTTTCGACAGATCTTTCCCTAGACCATTCTGACCTAGTTGCAGAGTTGTTGAAGGAGCTGTCTAACCATAATGAGCGTGTAGAAGAAAGAAAAATCGCCCTCTATGAACTTATGAAACTGACACAGGAAGAATCTTTTAGTGTTTGGGATGAACACTTCAAAACAATATTGCTTTTATTGCTTGAAACCCTTGGAGATAAAGAGGTAAATGGCAAAATGTGTAAACAGTAGCCTGTCCTTTCTGTCTCTTTTAGATTGCCTGTTAATCCAGTGCTACACGGATTTAGAAATTGGAAGCATGAGTCTCTTCTGCTGCTTCTTTCTGCATGAACTTTTCACTAGGAAGTACTTTTTCTTCTAAACCAAGTAGCTCAACAATTTTGAACAATTAACAACAGGAAAAATGAAAGGTTGCAGGCTGAATTCTTATAGAAAAGTACATGTTACTTGTTTTACATATTTAGATTAGTTGCTCAGGAGCAACTTTTTATTTATTTATTTATTTATTTATTGAGAAGTAATCTCATTCTCAAGCCCAGGCTGGAATGCAGTGGTGTGATCTCAGCTCACTGCAACCTCCGCCTCGCAGGCTCCAGCGATTCTTCTGCCTCAGCCTCCTGAGTAGCTGGGATTATAGGCACGTGCCACCACCCGTGGCTAATTTTGTATTTTTGGTAGAGACGGGGTTTCACCATGTTGGCCAGGCTGGTCTCGAACTGCTGACCTCAAGTGATCCACCTGCTTCAGCCTTCCAAAGAGCTGGGATTACTGGCATGAGCCACCATGCCCAGCTCCAAAACTCCTTTTTATAGTCTGAATGTAGTTGTTGATTTCTTGCAAATACAGTAAGTGTAATATAAATTTTCAACTAGAGATAAGAAAACTTAATTATGTAGTATAACGCATACTTTATGCAGTTGTCTGCAACTCCTCCCCCATTATTAAGACCCTTAAGTTACAAAAATTGAAAATGTTGGCTGGGCGCGGTGGCTCAAGCCTGTAATCCCAGCACTTTGGGAGGCCGAGACGGGCAGATCATGAGGTCAGGAGATCGAGACCATCCTGGCTAACGTGGTGAAACCCCGTCTCTACTAAAAAATACAAAAAACTAGCCGGGCGAGGTGGCGGGCGCCTGTAGTCCCAGCTACTTGGGAGGCTGAGGCAGGAGAATGGCGTAAACCCGGGAGGTGGAGCTTGCAGTGAGCTGAGATCCGGCCACTGCACCCCAGCCTGGGCAACAGAGCGAGACTCTGTCTCAAAAAAAAAATTGAAAATGTTAAAGATTATCTACAACCCAAAATATTAAAAACATTTAAATGTTTCTTCTTAGCCTACAATCAGGGCTTTGGCGTTAAAGGTTTTAAGAGAAATCCTAAGGCATCAACCAGCAAGATTTAAAAACTATGCAGAATTGACTGTCATGAAAACATTGGAAGCACATAAAGATCCTCATAAGGAGGTAAGTTACCTGGAGGTTAAATTATTATTTCATTATTTTATTTCATGAAACATGTAAACATTGTATAAAATGTAGCCTTATTAATGATTTTCTTGAACATTTGCCTTGACATTCAGGGTAATACCTGATCAAGAAGCAAGCATATTTTTTTCTGTTAAATGAATTAAACAGTGATATCATGGCCTTTCACCTAAAATAGGCCAGCTCTAGGAAATAATTTATTTAATTTCGTTTTCTCCTTCACTTTGAGTTTTCTACTTAGAGTTTAGCAATCTTGTTTTCACTTTTCATTTAGCAATAAGAATTTGATTTTTTAAAATAACTAATGAAGATAAGAAATCATGGTTTTGGGGGGGTTGGTTGTTCGTTTGTTGAGTCAGGGTCTCACTCGGTTGCCCAGGCTGGAGTGCAGTGGTGTGATCACAGCTCACTGCAGCCTCAGCCTCCTGGTTCCAGCGATCCTCCCACCTCAGCTTCCTGAGTAGCTGGGACTGTAGGCATGCGCCAGCACACCTGGCTAATTTTTGGTATTTTTTATAGAGATGAAGTTTCACCATGTTGCCCAAGCAGGTCGTTGTTATTTTTAAGCGATAAATTGCCTAGAGGAGCTATTTATCTGCTACAAGTTTATTCACCAAAGTAGTGAGGACAGCTTTCATGGAAGAGTTCCATGAACCTGTTTCATAGTACTTGGTAGTCATGATATCTCTCTCCCCTTCTTCACCAGTGACATTGATTAGATAACTGTGAGGATTTGTGTTATAATCTCAGAAAGAATTAGAAAAAAAAGTTCAAATAGGGACTACATTTTTTTTTATTTCAATAGATTTTTTGAGCAACATGGTGTTTGGTTATATGAATAAGTTATTTAGTGGTGATTTCTGAGATTTTGGTGCATCCATCACCTGTGCAGTGTACACTATACCCAATGTGTAGTCTTTTATCCCTCATCCTGCTCCCACTCTTTCCCCCAAGTCCCCAGAGTCCATTGTATCATTTTATACCTTTGCACCCTTGTAGCCTAGCTCCCATTTATGAATGAGAATGTATGATGTTTGGTTTTCCATTCCTGAGTTACTTCACTTAGAATAAAGGTCACCAATTCCATCCAGGTTTCTGCGAATGCCATTATTTCCTTCATTTCTATGGCTGAGTAGTATTCCATGGTGTGTGTGTGTATATATACACATACACTTGGTGTGTGTGTGTGTGTGTGTGTATATATATACACATACAAAATTTCTTCATTCATTGATTGATGGGCATTTGGGCTTTTTCCATATTTTTGCAATTGCAAATTGTGCTGCTATAAACACCTGTGTGCAAGTACCTTTTTCATATCATGACTTCTTTTTTTCTAGGTAGATACCCAGTAGTGGAATTGCTGGATCAAATGGTAGTTCTACTTTTAGTTCTGTAAGGACTATATATCTAAGAGAAAGCAACTGAGAAATAGCATTAAGTATCTCTGGTAGAACCAAGACAGAAGCAAAAGACAGATCAAAAAAGGAAGGTTAAAATAGAAACGAGATAAAATGAATCAGAGCTAAATGCAAGAGCTAAAGCTATAAACCTCTCCAAAGAAAGCAGAGGTATAAATCTTTATTACTTTGGATTAGGCAGTGATTTCATAATATAACTAAAAGCAGAAGCAACCAGCAACAACAAAAAAGATAATTTGGACTTCTTCAAAATTAAATACTTTTGTGCTTTATTAGCTTAGTGGTCAGCTAGAGGTAACACTTTTAAAACAAATTTGGCCGGGCATGATGGCTTTGCCTGTTATTTCAACACTTTGGGAGGCCGAGGCAGGTGGATCACTTGAGGTCAGGAGTTCGAGACCAGCCTGGCCAACATGACAAAACCCCATCTTCACTAAAAATACAAAAATTAGCCAGGTGTCATGGTGGATACATCTAATCCCATCTATTTGGGAGGCTGAGGCAGGAGAATTGCTTGAACCTGGGAGGCAGAGGCTGCAGTGAGCCAAGATCATGCCACTGCATTCCAGTCTGGGTGACAGAGCAAGACTTGTCTCAAAAATAAAAATAAAATAAATTAAAAAATCAAAATATTTTCTGTCTTTCAAAGGACATTATCTTGAAAGTGAAAAGATAACTCATAGAATGGGAGAAAAAATTTGCAGACATGTATCTGATAAGGTACTAATATCCATATATATATTCTTACAACACAGCAATGAAAAGATGGCCCAATTTTTTAAATGGACAAAGGATCTGAATAAACATTTCTCCAAAGATACACAAATGGCAATAAGCACATGAAAAGATGGTCAACATCATTAGTCATTAGGAAAATGTAACCAAAGCCACAGTGAGAGATCACTTAACACCCAAAAGAAATACAGACAATACGTTGGTGAGGATGCAGGGAAATTGAAACCCTTGGGGTAATTACTTTTTTAAAAGATTTGACTGTGACTCTTCTAGAAGAGTGAATCATAACTTTTAAATATATCTGGATTTTTGCAGGGGTTTTGGGTTTTCTTTGTTTTGAGACCGAGTCTCGCTCTGTCACCCAGGCTGGAGTGCAGTGGCACGATAGCCCACTGCAACCTTTGCCTCCTGGGTTCAACAGGTTCTCCTGCCTCAGCCTCCCAAATAACTGGAATTACAGGTGTGCACCAACATGCCCTGCTAATTTTTGTGTAGAAACGGGGTTTTGCTGTGTTTGCCAGGCTGGTCTCAAACTCCTGGCCTCAAGTGATCTGCCTGGCTTGGCCTCCCAGAGTGCTGGGATTACAGACTTGAGCCACCTTGCCCAGCCCAGTTTTGTTTTCTGTTTCTGATTTTGTTTTATTCCATCAGTGTTCAGTAGTGATACACCTATGGCATTTCACTGAAAGTTTAAAAATGATGTCTAATATTTGTAGTTATTTACCTTTTGACCCAAATAAGGCCTGTAGCATCCCT
>NW_012106986.1:830221-835380 GCF_000951045.1 Mandrillus leucophaeus | reverse complement strand
GCCACCGCGCCTGGCCTTTTTTTTTTTTTTTTTTTTTAAGTGTATTTCCCACTGTACCTTTCTAAGCATTTTTCACCTATTGAGATCATAAGTGAGACACTGCCAAAGTAGCATCAAAAGTAGTTATTTTTACATGATCTTAAGACTGTCTTTAGAGATTACAGACTCTAATAAGAAGATAGCCATTTCTTGTCATCATCATGAAACCAGTGTTTTACCCTCCCCAAAGCTCAATACAGAAGAAAGAAAATCATTATGAAAACAAGGAGGAATAGTATGTTAACTTTTGACAACACATTAATCATATGATTTTTATTTTATTTATGTGATACAAAGGGCTCAAGCACTCCTAGAGATGAGAGTACTAATAATGAGCAGGGCTTCAGCGTGGCTTATGCAGGGGACTCCAGTCACATTGTAGTCTTAAGTAAATAGAGCCTCTTCACCCTAATACAGCTAGACCACAATTTGATTTAAAAACTACTTTAAGGCTGCGCGCGGCAACTCACACTTGTAATCCCAGCACTTTGGGAGGCCGAGGCAGGAGGATTGCTGGAGCTCTGGAGTTTAACATCACCCTGGGCAACATAGCAAGACCTCATCTCTACTTAAAAAAAAAAAAAAAAGTTCCAACTACTCAGAAGGCTGAGGTGGGAGTCTCACTTGAGCCTGGGAGTTTGAGGCTGCAGTGATTGATGATCAAGCCACTGCACTCCTGCCTGGGTGACAGAGCAAGACCGTGTCTCAAAAAAAAAAAAAAAACTACTTTAGCCAACAGCAAAAAAGAACACAAGAAGGGAAAGTAGTGTAATAAAGCCCATTTATCCATCATCTAGCTTCAGCTGTTACTGACATTTTGCCAGTCCTTTGTATCTGTAATCTGCACCCTCACTTTTCATGTTTGTTTACTGTAGCATTTTCAAAGCAAATTCCAAATATTATATTAAATACTTAATGAAGTTTATACTTCCAGGACATAGTATAATATTTTAAAAATACTTTCTGGCTTACTTTCCTGTTTTTTTTTAGGTGGTGAGATCTGCCGAGGAAGCAGCATCAGTGTTGGCCACTTCAATTAGTCCAGAGCAGTGCATCAAAGTGCTTTGTCCTATCATCCAAACTGCAGACTATCCAATTAATCTGGCTGCAATCAAAATGCAAACAAAAGTGATAGAAAGAGTGTCCAAGGAAACCCTTAACCTCCTTTTGCCAGAGATTATGCCAGGTCTGATACAGGTAAGCAACAAAGCTTTGAGAGGAATGAGCCATGATACATTTGGGGTTCAGTTATTTTAGGTACTTTCCAGGCATTATTACTGGCATGATCAAGCCTTCCTCCTGTTTGTCTGCAATATTCAGGACAAAGACTTTTTCATAACTAGCCAGGGAGTTATAGATGTGGGTGTGGTAAAATTTACATAACATATAATTAACCATTTTTAAGTGTACAATTTAGGGGCATTAAATACATTCACAATGTTATGCAACCATCACTACTGTCCACATACAGAAATTTTTCATCATCCCAAACCGAAACTCTGTAACCATTAAGCAATAACCCCATTCCTTTCTCCCTCCATTCCCCCCCAGCACCTGGTAACCTCTATTCTATTTTCTGCTAGATTCCTTATAAGTGTAATAATACAATATTTGTCCTTTTAAGTCTGGCTTATTTTACTTAGCATAATGTTTTCAGGGTTCATCCATGTTGTAGCTTGTATTAGAATTTCATTCCTTTTTATGAATGAATAATATGTCATTTATGTATATGCCACAAATTGTTAATCTGTTCATCTATTGATAAATATTTGGATTATTTCCTTTTTATTGACAAATATTATAATGAATTTCCTTGTAATATCTTCATGCACTTACATATATACATCTAGAAACAGAATTTCTAGGTGTTACCAGATTTCACTCCAAAGTGGTTATACTAATTTACAGTCATTGATGTAATGTGTTTCTCTTTAGCTACATAAACCCAATCATAGAAACATTTTAACAAAAATGAGATGTGTTTTATAACATGCTTTAACTTAGCCATACATTGTGAACTCTTTCCATCCAATAAATAATATTTTGCAATGTGATTTTAATGGCTAATATTACATAGTATATATATTAAGAACCCTCCTAAAGAGAACTAATCATTATACATCTATAGTATTGTATTTTAAATTCTATTCTAAGCTTAATATTACTAAATTAGGAGGTCCTAACATAAGATCCAAATCTCTTTGTCTATGCCTTAATACTAAGAACAGAGTATAGGCTGGGCACAGTGGCTCACACCTGTAATCCCAGCACTTTGGGAGGCCAAGGCGGTGGATCACCTGAGGTCAGGAGTTCAAGACCAGCCTGACCAACATGGAGAAACCCTGTCTCTACTAAATATACAAAATTAGCCAGGTGTGTTGGCACATGCCTGTAATCCCAGCTACTCGGGAGACTGAGGCAGGAGAATCGCTTGAACCCAAGAGGTGGAGGTTGCAGTGAGCCAAGATCGTGCCACTGCACTCCAGCCTGGGCAACAGAGCAAGACTCTGTCTCAAACAACAAAAAAAAAAAGATTTATAATATGTATAATATGTATATGTCATATATATAATGGGTACTGAATCCATATTTGCTGGATAAGTAACTTAAAGAGTGTTAGGATACTAGCAAAGAGCCATTATGGCTTTAAGTTCTTACAAATTTATTTCCTCTGATGATAGGTTGGTGCAGGATTTTATTGCATACGTGATTATTGGGAAAAGGCATCTTACCTATCAGAAAAGCAAAAGAACGCTAATGAACATAAATATTAGCATTTTAACTCTTTGCTATAGACTATTAAAATTAAGATGTGTAGGTATTAGGACCAGAGCAATGAAAAGCAAGAAGGCAATGGCACTGTGCTTTTTGAATGCCTTCAGATTTTCTCACCAGAAAATTATCTCACTGAGCAACTAGAATTGCATACAAAAAAACATGAAAAACATCAACAAAATTAGGAAAAGGTATCCCAGTGAACCCCTAAATATGAGCAGATAAGGCCAAACCACCACTAGCAGCAAGTTCCCTGCAAATATCAGTGGTATGGAAAAGTGTGAAGGAAAGTCAAAAGTTACTTTTAAGACCCTGGGGCCAGAGAATCACCCAAGTTCTCACCCCTAAAAGAGATGTCTCCATTCAGAGTGAAAGGCTAAGTAGACGTAACTGATAAAAATTTGGAGGTAAAAGCAAAGATACTGCGGGAAGCCCAAATCATGCTGGGTTGGCATGGATCCTCAGGGCTCTTAGAAATACCTTGCAAAAGCTCCCTTCTGGAAAGAGCTTATTTAGCAAAAAATTCATTGACTAGAGTCTAAACTGAGCATCTACACAACCATAAAAAAGAACAAAACCATGTCCTTTGCAGCAACATGGATGCATCTGGAGGCCGTTATCCTAAGTGAATTAACACAGAAACAGAAAACCAAATACCACATATTCTTGCTTATAAGTGAGAGCTAAACATATTGGGTACACATGGACATGAAAAATGGGAACAGTAGACAACTGGAAACTCCAAAAGCGGTTGGGAGAAAAGGGTAGGGTTGAAAAACTACCCATTGGATATTGTGTTCACTGTTTGGGTAGGGGATCAGTAGAAGCCCAAACCCTCAGCATCACACACAGTATACTTACATAATAAACCTACACATGTACCCTCTGAATCTAAAATAAAATAAACTGAGCATTGTAGCAATATTGTGACAGAGGTGGCTACCCAAAGGCCGTATTTTTTTTAAAAAGGGTAACAAGAAGAAAGAATCCTGCAGCTGTAAAGCTAGAAAGACTTTCATGGCGCAACCCACTCCCCCACACAGAAACTTCATTTTAAAATATAGAATACAGAAAAGTGTCTCGCTTACACATGAGCAGTGGAAAAGGGTTGTGGAGGTCAAACCCCAAGATATTGCCTATTCTTCAAAAAAGAGGAAAAAAATAGTGGCGTGAGGGATACCTACAGTGAAGGTACACTAGACACATGGACACAAAGCAAATGAAAACTTAAACCCAAACTTAAGAAAACGAGGTAAAAAAAAATGTAAGAAAACTATAGAAACTAATAAAAAGCATGAATCAGATTTTTTAAAGCTTGTAAAGGGGGAATTAGACAATAGATCTATTCAAAACAGAGCAGCCAGCTCAATAAATAGTATTTTACTACCAGTCTTTAGTGGAATATACCCTAAAGATGAAAGAAACTGCAAAGAAATCTTGAACTGCATTCAATATATTCATAGGAAAGATGCTGGTATGGTTATTTTTGAATAGTAATAACATTGATACACATATCGATAGATAAGATAGATTAGGACAAAGCAAATAATGATGCCATAAAATGAAGTAAATCTTAAAATCTTAACTTTGAATTGGATATGTCAAAATGAAAAGATGGTTTAATTTCGTATTTCAAAAAATGTTTCCTACTAGCCTCTGGGTCAGTATCAACTCAGAAATACTGAGCATCCCTACCACCCAGATTGTGGTCTTCAGATACCATTTTCCACCCAAAAGAGTCAGGTGTCTTTGGGAAAATGTGAGTCCAGGTTTGGAGCAGATAACGTATAAAATGAGCCTGGGAATTCTTGTCTGAAAGCAAGAAAACTGTTCATATTTGAGGGTCAAAAAGAATAATGCTACAATGAATTAAAATACATCAAATTTTAAAGTGAAATTCATGAGTTTATATTGATACTTTAAAAACTGGCCAACTTTCAAGATTATTGGGTTATTCCCAAAATTGGTTAATAAAGAGAAAAAATCAAAGCACATAGACTACCTATCCTATTTTCAGGACAACCAAATATTTGATGAGATGAAGTACTTTTAGAAGGATTCCAGTTAGTAAATTTAGAAAAAAATTATTGACTTACAAAATTATTCTTGATCAGGTGTGATGGCTCATGCCTGTAATCCCAGCACTTTGGGAGGCCAAGGAGGGCAGGTCACTTGAGGTCAGAAGGTCGAGACCAGCCTGGCCAACATGGTGAAACCCCGTCTCTACTAAAAATACAAAAGTTAGCTGGGCTGGTGGCAGGCACCTGTAGTTCCAGCTACTCGGGAGGCTGGGGCGGGAGAATGGCTTGAACCCGGGAGGTGGAGGGGGGTGTGTGTGTGTGTGT
>NW_012106986.1:822179-830171 GCF_000951045.1 Mandrillus leucophaeus | reverse complement strand
TTTTTTTTTGGTAGTATGTGGTAGCTCACACCTGTAATCCTAGCACTTTGGGAAGCCAAGGTAGGAGGATCACTTGAGCCCAGAAGTTCGAGACCAGCCTGGGCAACATAATGATGCCTCGTCTCTACAAAAAGATTTTAATTAGCCAGGTTTTCTTGCCTGGTTTAGTGGCTCATGGTGGCATGCCTGTAGTCCCAGCTATTCAGCAGGCTGAGGTGGGAGAATCACCTGAGCCTGGGAATTTGAGGCTGCAATGTGCTGTGATCATGCCACTGCATTCCAGCCTGGGTGACTAAGCAAGAGCCTGTCTCCAAAAAATATGTATATATTTTATATACACGCGCGCGCGCACACACACACACACACACACATATATATATTTGGCCTCATTGAAACGATGGATATATGAAGTGATTTTCAGTAGCCACCAACATCATTAGGTAAAAAGATGATGGGGCAGGGTATATAATGGAGGAGTTAGACTAACAACATCTGAACCTACTGATCAATCTTAGTATCACTGAAGGTGAGACAACTAGACGAAAAGTTTTCTTGCCTGGCTTCATGGCTCATGCCTGTAAACCCAACACTTTGGGAGGCTAAGGCAGGAGGATTGCTTAATCCCAGGAGTTGGAGACCAGCCTAAGCAACATAATAAGAAACTATCGCTACAAAAAAATTTTAAAAATTAGCCAGTCATGGTGGCATGTGCCTGTATTCCCAGCTACTTGGAGGGCTGAAGTAGAAGGATAACTTGAGCTCAGTAGGTGGAGACTGCAGTGAGCTGTGATCATACCACTGCACTTCATTCAGCCTAAGTGACAGCAAGACCCTGTCTCCAAAAAATACAAATAAAAAGTTTCCTTTTCTGAAGCAATTGAACCGAAATCTAATCAAGTCTTCAGTTTAACTGTCAGTTTAAAGGAAGTTCAGAGAATAGAGAAGTGTGTTAAATTGTACCTTAAGGGTGTATTCAGTCAAATTCAGAATGTAGGAAATTCTGTGAGGAAAAATGCCAAATTCCTTTAGTAAAGAAATGGCACGAAGAAAGAGGAAGAGGAGGTTATCAACTGTTAAAGATTTAAAGAGTCTCAAGAATCTAATCAACTTGGCCGGGCATGGTGGCTCACACCTGTAATTCCAGCACTCTGGGAGGCTGAGGCAGGCGGATCACCTGAGGTCAGGAGTTCAAGACCAGCCTGGCCATGGTGAAACCCCATCTCTACTAAAAATACAAAAAGATCAGCCAGTTGTGGTGGTGCATCTGTGTAATCCCAGCTATTCAGGAGGCTGAGGCAGGAGAATCACTTGAACCTGGGAAGCGGAGGTTGCAATGAGCCAAGATCGCTCCATTGCACTCCTGCCTGGGCAACAAGAGTGAAACTCCATCTCAAAAAAAAAAAAAAGAATCTAATCAACTTGAAAAAGAAGAACAAAATTGGAGTACTCACACTCCCAATTTTAAAATGTATTACAAAGCTATGATAGTAAAGACAACATGGTACCGTTGTAAAGGTAGACTTATAGATCAATGAAATAGAATCCAAAAATAACCCTCATATTTATAGGCAATTATCACAGTGTTTTGTGGGGAAGAAGGGTATTTTTAATAAATGTGATGCTAGGACAGCTGGGTTTCCACATGAAAAACAATGAAGATGAACCCCTGCCTCACACCATATACAGAAATTAACTCAAGGAGTGATGCACAGAAAATGGCAGACAGAGTAGGAAGCTCCACGAATTGATCCTTCTACTTAAGCAACCACTGAGCTGGCAAAAAATGAATAGAATCAACTTTTTTGGAACTCTAGGATCTAACCAAAAACTTGTAGTAACCAAGAGAGTACTTAATGAAAGAAAGAGGCTTACTTTCAGTACTTTAGAATAATGCTACAATCAAATTTTATTTCAAAGCAAATTCTTTTTTTTTTTTTTTTTTTTTTTTTTTTTTGAGACAGAGTCTCACTCTGTCACCCAGGCTGGGGTGCAGTGGCACAATCTCAGCTCACTGAAACCTCTGCTTCCCGGGTTTTCTCCTGCCTCAGCCTCCCGAGTGTCTGACTGGGATGACAGGTGCCTGCCATCGTGCCTGGCTGATTTTTGTAGTTTTTAGTAGAGACGAGGTTTCACCATCTTGGCCAGACTGGTCTTGAACTCCTGACCTCATGTTCCACCCGCCTCGGCCTCCTGAAGTGCTGGCATTACAGGCGTGAGCCACTGCACCCTGCCTATTTCAAAGCAAATTCTAAGTATCATGTCATATTAAATACTTCATGAAGTTTACACTTTCAGGACCTAGGATAACGTTTTTAAAATTACTTTCTGGCTTAATACTTCCAGAACATAGTATAATGTTTTAAAGATTAATTTCTGGCTTAATTTCCTGTTTGTTTTAGGTGGTGAGTTGCCTGGATAATGTTTTTAATTTTTTGTAGAGACAGTTTCTTATTATGTTGCTTAGGCTGGTCTCCAACTCCTGGGCTTAAGCATTCCTCCTGCCTCCGTCTCCGAAAGTGTTGGGATTATAGGCATGAGCCATGAAACCAAACAAGAAAACTTTTTTAGGTGGCATCTTATTGAACGACACATAATGTCTAGTTGTCCCACCTTTAGTGATGTTAAGATTGATCAGTAGGTTCAGATGTTATTAGTCTAACCCCTCCATTATATACCTTGCCCCATCATCTTTTCACCTAATGATTTTAGCAGCTGCTGAAAATCACTTCATATATTATTGTAGAATGATTCTGTTCATTTTGGCCAGCTCAGTGGTTGCTTAAGTAGAGGGGTGAATTCTTGGAGCTTCCTACTCTGTCTGCCATTTTCTGTGCATCACTCCTTGAGTTAATTTTTGTATATGGTGTGAGGTAGGGTTTCAACTTCATTCTTTTTCATGTACTGAAAATACTTTTTTACTTTCAGTAAGAAACTTACTTAACTGCCTACCATCCGCCATGCTCAGTAGCCTTGGTGATGGTGGCCCATATTTGTGGTGTAGCTTGCTGGTGCCAGGAGGAACATGGACCTTGTTCTCAAAAAATTGTGGTTGTGTTTTTTGTTGTTGTTGTTGTTTTTATCTCTGGCATTCCCTGAGAGGCTGGCACAGAGATTAGCCTTTGTTTCACCTCCCATCAGGCTTAAGTGGCTTCCTAAGTGGCATCTATTGAAAAGATTTAAAAAACATACTACCCATAGCCACCTGAGGCAAGGGAGAGCAGACAAGACAAGCAGCAAACAAAAGCCTGGGAAGGAGGAAGCTGAGGAAGAAGATAATTGGTGAAATAAGGGTTTTGCTGGGCTACCACGTGTACTGAGGAATCCACCAAAAGTATGCTCACAAAAGACCTTAGAGCAGGGGTCCCTAACCCCCAGGCCATGGACTGGTACTGGTCCGTGGCCTGTTAGGAACTGGGCGACACAGCAGGAGGTGAGCAGTGGGCAAGCGAGCATTACCACCTGAGCTTCGCCTCCTGTTAGATCAGCAGTGACATTAGATTCTTACAGAAGCACGAAGCCTATTGTGAACTGCACATATGAGGGATCTAGGTTCCATGCTGCTTATGAGAATCTAATGTCTGATTGTCTGAGGTGGAACAGTTTCATCCCGAAACCATCCCCCCATCACCCTGCCCCATCCATGGAAAAATTGCCTTCCACGAAGCCAGTCCCTCGTGCCAAAAAGGTTGGGGACCACTGTCTTAGAGGACCCTAGGCTTGGACCTCTGGATGTTCTTTGGGCTCCATGCAAGTAGGAGTTGGGCTAACACAGAATTGTAAGCAGCCTAGCTCACTGAATGATTACCCAGCTCAGAGTCAATCTGCAAAGACTGGGAGAGTGTGTCTTGTTTTGTTTTGACGCCAGGCATTTAAGGAAATCTCTGTCAGGTCATTGACTGACCGCTGAGGTAACAAAGAGACTTCAGTGACCACGTACCATAAACAAAATTTACTCAAACAAATCAGTGATCTAAATATAGCAACTAAAACTATAAAACTCATAGAAGAAAACATGGCGATAAATCTCTATGACCTTAGATTTAAGGTCATCCTCTATGGCAGTGGATTATTAGATATGACACCGAAAGCATCAGTGATAAGTTAAAAATAGGTTAATTGAACTTCATCAAAATTAATAACTTCTGTTCATCTCAGGACCTAATCAAAAAAACTGAAAAGACAACCTATAGAATGGGAGAACATTTTTGCAAATTATATATCTGATAACAGTCTACTATCCAGAATATATATAAAGAACTCTTATAACTCAACAACAAACAGATGAATAACTTTTAAATGGGCAAAGGACTTGAATAGGTATTTCTTCAAAGAAGATGTACAAATGGCCAGCAAGTACATGAAAAGATGCTTGGTGTCATTAGTGATTAGGGAAATGCACATCAAAACCACAATAAGATACCACTTCATACCCACTGGGATGGTTGTGATCAAAAGAACAAAAATAACAGGTTTTGATGAGGATGTACAAAAATTGGAACCCTTATACGTTGCTTGCATAAATATAAATTGGTGGTACAGCTGCTGTGGAACGCAGTTTAGCAGTTCCTCAAAAAGTTAACGTAAAGGCCGCGCACAGTGGCTTACGCCTGTAATCCCAGCACTTTGGGAGTCCAAAGTGGGTGAATCACTTGAGTTCGGGAATTCAAAAGCAGCCTGGCCAACGTAATGCAACCCCATCTCTACCAAAAATACAAAAAGTAGCCAGGTGTGGTGGCGGGTGCCTGTAGTCGCAGCTATGTGGCAGACAGAGGCAGGAGAATTACTTGAACCCTGGAGGTGGAGGTTGCAGTAAGCTGAGATCACATACTGCACTCCAGCCTAGGCAACAGAGCAAGACTCCATCTCAAGAAGAAAAAAAGGGAAAAAGATAAAGTTAACACAAAATTGTCATATAACCCACCAATTCTCTTCCCAGGTGTATACCCAAAAGAAGTCAAAGCAAATATTTAAATAGTTGTACATGTGAATGTTCATAGCAGCACTATTCACAGTAGCCAAAAAGTGAGAACAACCCAAATATCCATTAACTAATAAATGGATAAACAACATGATATATCATACAATGGAATATTATCCAATCATAAATATTATATTCCTGTTCCACTCCTTGCCCATAATACCTCATTCTGCCATGTGATTCCCTCACTGTTCTGGGAAGGGACAGTGTGTTTCTTTTTGGACACTGCACATTATCTACCTGGCCTGTTCTTGTCACACACCAGGCACTTAAATATTTAAACACTGAATGCCATACTGTTTGCCATGTGATTTGTAATAGGAAAAATTTAGCAGGAAGGAGGTTATTGGGGAGGAAAATTTAAACTTAAAATACTCTAGAATGATTAAATTAGGAAGCATACTAAATGAATGCCTCATATCATTATTATAAAGACCATATAGAAAAATTACATTATAATAACAGTTATATTAAAATGATGAGGGGAAATAAAATTAACATAGTTTGATTGCATGACTTAGGAATAATATACTTCTTTTAGCTAGGTATCTATTGATATTTTAATGCTTCTGCAGTTGCTTTAGAAAGATAAAATGATTAGGATTTTAGTGGAGATGAACTCTATTTTTCCTCTGAGTAAAATGTGCATATTCATTCAGATAATTGATTCAAAAATACTTCATGGATAAGATTGCTGTAGACTATTGAAATAAAGTAGGCGGGCACAGTGGCTCATGCCTGTAATTCCAGCACTTTGGGAAGCCGAGGCAGGTGGATCACAAGGTCAGGAGATCAAGACCATCCTGGCTAACACGGTGAGACCCCGTCTCTACTAAAAATATAAAAAATTAGCTGGGCGTGGTGGTGAGCACCTATAGTCCCCGCTACTCGGGAGGCTGAGGCAGGAGAATGGCGTGAACCCAGGAGGCAGAGCTTGCAGTGAGCCGAGATGGCACCACTGCACTCCAGCCTGGCAGACGGTGAGACTGTCTCAAAAAAAAAAAAAAAAAGAAATTAAGTAGTGTGATCAAAAGCATAAGTAGGGGAGATGGACAGAGAAAGGGAAGATGTTGGTCAAAAGGTACAAAGTTTCAGTTAAAGAGTATTAGGTTCTAGCTATCTATTGCACAGCACAGTAACTAGTTAATAATGTATATTTCAAAATAGCAATTATAAAAGAAAATGGATTTTAAATGTTACCATGAAGAAATGATAAGTATCTGAGGTGATGGATATGTTGATAAGCCTGATTTAGTCATTCCATAGTGTACATGTATTGAAACATCACATTATATCCCATAAATGTATACAATTATTATTTGTCAATTAGAAATAAGATACTTTTTTAAATAAAATGAGGTTATTAAAGGCACAATAAAAGCATAGGGGAATAGTTTACATAGACTGGATTATTAGAGAAAGTAATTGCAGGGATGATACAGATGTAAAACTTAATTAGGCCTAGATTATAGGACTACCTTGAGCTACCAAACCAACGAGTTTAGGTTTTATTGGATAGTGAGGAGTGCTGACTGCCTTAAAACCTAATGCTTTAGAAAAGTTAGTCTGGAGACTTTTTCGGGGTGAAATGTCAAGGGAGCAGCCTCAGAGTCAGAGAAGTACAGCTTTCCAGACTAAGTAAGAACCTGATAGAGAGGGCTAACAGAGTGAGGGCGCAGCAGGGGAAGTGAAGGGAGAGAAGGGCATTGTCTATGCTTGAAAAGGTTAA
Organism: Mandrillus leucophaeus; assembly: GCF_000951045.1. Lineage (NCBI taxonomy): Eukaryota > Metazoa > Chordata > Mammalia > Primates > Cercopithecidae > Mandrillus > Mandrillus leucophaeus. The sequence continues at coordinate 823,464 of NW_012106986.1, read as the reverse complement.
AAAGTTAACTTCAATCTGCACTTTTCTCTCCTCAGTATGCTCGAGAGTTTATCTTTCAGTTGCATCTTCTGTCCCTGTTAAAAAGGTAGTTTTCTCAGATCCCCTGGAGTACTAACAGTGGACTTCTCTCCCTAGGGTTATGATAATTCGGAGAGCAGTGTTCGGAAAGCTTGCGTCTTCTGCCTGGTGGCTGTTCATGCAGTAATTGGTGATGAACTAAAACCACATCTCAGTCAACTTACTGGCAGTAAAGTAAGTAGTGCTGCTGTGTTTTAAAGATGGTGGCCATAGTGCATCCTTCAAAATTTAGTCATATGTCTGTAACGGTAAGCTTTTTATTTGGCATTTAATAAGTCAGACTTTGAGCATCCAACTTGCCCTTAATATATCTATTTTGTATTTTATCTTTTTCTACTCTGACATTTGTTAGATGTTCACTCAGGTGAAGTCAGCAGCTTGTTGGGATGGTTGGTAGGTTTCTGTGAGAGAAAATGCCTTCAGCTTCTAGTTATTTTTAATAGTCAGCTGACTTCTTACAAAATCCCGGACCCAAATCTTTACCCCTAAGCACTGTTTTATTAAGAATAAATAGACTGTTATGGTTATATATTCATGGATTACTGTATATCTCGCAAAATATAGAATACTTGCACATTTTAAAATTTTTCCCTTAAGAACTATGATAATCAAATTATCCTTCTCTATTATCCAAATTAATGTGCAACTTTAACTTAGTATGTTAAAAGTTTTCTGATTCATTGTTCAGGCTTAAAAAATGAGTAAGTCTTGCCTTCCTCATTTGATTGCTACTACCAGAACTTTGAAATTTACTAAGGTAGCCAAAGTGGTTCATACCCGTAATCCCATCACTTTGGGAGACCGAGGCGGGAATATCACTTGAGACCAGGAATTTGAGACCAGCCTGGACAACAAATTGAGAAGACCCTCTCTCTAACAATAAAAATAATAATAATTGTTTTGAATTAGAAGTTTGTTCTCAAGGGTGAAGATAACTTACGATTGTTGAATCATGGCTTATGAACCATTTAGCAGAAAGCACTCACCGTCACTTAAAGAATTTCTCGGCCGGGCGCGGTGGCTCAAGCCTGTAATCCCAGCACTTTGGGAGGCCGAGACGGGTGGATCACAAGGTCAGCAGATCGAGACCATCCTGGTTAACACGGTGACACCCCGTCTCTACTAAAAAATACAAAAAACTAGCCGGGCGAGGTGGCAGGCGCCTGTAGTCCCAGCTACTCGGGAGGCTGAGCCAGGAGAATGGCGT
>NW_012106986.1:819203-820644 GCF_000951045.1 Mandrillus leucophaeus | reverse complement strand
TCAGGAAACTTACAATCATGGCAGAAGGGTAAGCAAACATGTCCTTCTTCACATGATAGCAGGAAGGAGAAGAATGAGAGAGCTGCAGAGCGAAGCAGGGAAAAGCCCCTCACAAAACCATCAGATTTCATGAGAATTCACGATCACGAGAGCAGCACAGGGGAACCGCCCCCATGATTCAGTCACCGCCCAGAAAGTCCCTCCCCCAACACATGGGGATTACAATTCAGGTTACAATTCAAGATCAGATTTGAGTGGGAACACAGAGCCAAACCATATCAAAAGTTTTATGTGTGATCCCTACAATATATTTTGAAAAGACATAAAATACTCGTCATGAACAACTTTCAAGACTTAAAAACTTTTTTGATATTTTATATATTTTTTTCAGATGTGCTAGCCAAAAAAACAATTTGTTATTCTTAATTATCAGCAATAGCTTGGACATTATAATAACCCCCAGCCTAAAATCTATCAGAGCTCACATATATGTATATAATATTTTAATGAGTATCTTATAATTTGGAGCAGCTTGCTCAAATGACATTTATTTGGCTTGAATCTGCAGATGAAGCTACTGAATCTTTACATCAAACGTGCACAAACGGGCTCTGGAGGAGCTGATCCCACTACTGATGTTTCTGGACAAAGTTAGTGAAGCTCATCACAGCGAACCAGGTCTCTCAAAAGAAAGGACAGATAGACCACCCTCATCAATGAAAGGAAATTCTCAAACACATCTTTTGGAACTTACTATTGTTTCCCAGTTTTAGTTTTTTGTTTCGTTTCGTTTTGTATTTTCTGTAACAGAGGACTATCCTCAGTCTGCATGTAACTTTTATGATAGTTATTCCAAATTCAAGAAGAAGCAGTATTAACATCAATTGATCGATACAAAGTAATTTTTAATCTAATTCATCATTTCACATGTTTGTACTTTGTCTTCCCATTAACCTTTGCCAGTGTTATGATTGTATAAATTTTTTTAAATGCTGGTTAAACAGGAATGCTTAAAGCTTTAAAAGTTTAACAGTCTAAAACATTTTTGCTTTTATTCAACTGCAGAATAATATTTTTATTGCTACTTTGAGTTTTGTTCCGTATCATGTCCTATGCTGGAAATATTTAAATGATGTGAAACAAAGCAGGACTAATTTGAACTACCGCTGGACTCTGTTTGTGTGATGGTGATACATGTCATTAGTTGCAACTTCTTTGGGGTGATCTATAGTTTGAAAACTAAAACCTCAAAGACAGATGTTACAGAATCAGCCAGTTCTATAAAACTGATATCGTCTGTTGGTTATTGATCTTGCCATCTTTATTTAAAACCATGTCCCTTCTATGATCCCTTAAGAAAGCTGCACCAAATCATCTGCCTGTGTTTTCTTGATACTTACTGAAATAGAAGGTTTTATTGCAGGGTTTTTTTTTTTTTTTT
>NW_012106986.1:814362-815646 GCF_000951045.1 Mandrillus leucophaeus | reverse complement strand
AATTTCTCAAACCCTAAGGATTGTCTTATTGTGGTCAAATTTATTTTTTAATAGCAAAAAAGCAAAATATACATATAATGGAAAATGAGCCTAGATACATTAAGTATATAAGTTATAGATAAACAATAATTCTTAACTCTGGGTTACAAACCACTTTGAGACTTAGGTAAAATCTCATCTCAGAAAAATGCATTCAGATAAAACCATGAGACAAAGTTTTAAAAAAAATAGAAAAGTGCATAATGGAAACAATTACGTGTCATTTCAGAGGGTTCTGTGATCCCCTGAATCCCATAGCTACCAGGTTAAAAACTCTTGGATCAATGAGTTAATGTTTAAAAAGCAAATCTTCTAAAACAATTAAAATTCAGCACTTTTATCAGAACAGTAGGTAGCCAGTAATAATGTTACATATGAAGACAGTAGGTAGGTGGAAAAAATATTTTGAAATAACATTAGATGAAACAAGTAGGCCAGATGTGGCTCCCACAGCACTTGGAAGGCCAAGGTGGGAGGATCACTTGACCTCAGGAGTTCGAGACCATCCTGGTCAACATAGGAAGACCCTGTCTACAAAAAAAAAAAAAAAAAGTTAGCCAAGCACAGTTGCACGTGCCTGTGGTCCCAGCTACTTGGGAGGCTGAGGTAAGAGGATTGCCTGAGCCCAGGAGGTTGAGGCTGCAGCAAGCTGTGATCACACCACTGCACTCCAGCCTAGGCAACAGAGCAAGACCCTGTCTCAAAAAAAAAAGTAGAACACAGAATTGTATGTGTATTGATTAGAAACTTCATAAAATCATGATCTCACACAAAAACTGCAAAGAGACACAGAGATACTAAAACATTCTTGGTAGAATGGCAGTGGCTTCATGGTCTAATATCTTAGGTCCTGTAACCCAAATACCTGAATTCCTGTTTTTGCCTACTTCTTACTCACCCCTGTGACCTTAGTCTGTAACTTAACCATTCTATATTGTGATTTCCTCATCTATAAAATATGAAGATAAAGAGATAACGTAAAACATATTGTGTAACACCTAGCGCTCAATTGTTGGTTACTGCTTTAATGGTGACTTCTGAGTTTCCTTTAATGTTATATTAGTCTGTTTTCATGCTGCTATAAAGAACTGCCCTAGGCCAGGTGCGATGGCTCATGCCTATAATCCCAGCACTTGGAGATGCTGAGGTGGGTGGATCACAAGGTCAGGAGATCAAGACCGTCCTGGCTAACACGGTGAAACCCCGTCTCTACTAAAAATAGAAAAAAATTAGCCAGGCATGGTG
>NW_012106986.1:803976-812657 GCF_000951045.1 Mandrillus leucophaeus | reverse complement strand
TTTTTTTTTTTTTTTGGTTTGTTTATATCTTTGTTGTGAATGATGCTTTTTTTGTATTTATTAATATCAAATTCACTTATGAATAAACTTGATAATGGAAACAGACAAAAAAATCAAGTGCGTGTGTGTCCTTGACCGTCTTCTGTTTCTCACGTAATAAACAAACTAATTATCGAGACATGGGAGTGACCAGCACCTTTTATTTAAATGGTGGAACCTGGTTTCCTTTTACCATGAAATTGTCTTACTTGAAAATACTGATCCTGATGAGAGAGAAGATGGTGCCAAGGCTATCTTTGTATAACGGGCTCAAATTCTCTACCTCTTCAGGGCTAATACTTTTAACTGAGCTGCTGCCTATAGTGTCTTTTGGAAAACTACTTAAAGGGTGATTTTCTGTTACTTCTTAACAAATTTTTTTAATCACCTCTTGCTACACCCATTCTTTTCATGTGCAGCTGACTTTCAAAAATTACCAGTTTTGGTGAAAGGCCAAATTAGATAATTTGGAACCAGGATACTAATGATTTCTCATCTTGACTTTTTTTAAATCCTAATATAAAGTGAATTTGATTGAAAAGGCAAATAGCTATTAGGGAAGCAGTTTGCTATTGTTACAGAGTTATCTGTACTTTGTTTAATTGAAAAAAATGTAGAAATGTATGTAAAGAATTTAAGACAGGAGCACTGAATGGATGATTTGTCATAGGCTTTCCCCTTCCTTTGTTTCTGTTCTAGCAGCAGGAAAAGTTTCTCTATATCCTCTCCCTCTACCTGTAACAATTTTGTTTTCTACTGTTAATTACATTGTGTATTTATAGTTCTATGCTTACTGTTGTGCATATACTGGCAATAAAACTGTACATAACATTACTTGAAAAAGTTAATGTATATCAGTTTTTCTGTCTCACTGTGTAAGAAGTCACTCAGTTTTAACTTTAGAAGGTCTTGTATCAGTGGTGGTCTCTTGAATTTTCTAAGTTCATCTGAGGAGAAAAGATTTTTCAGGTGTAGCAACTACAATCAAAGGTATATAGCTACATACGCATGTATAACAACTTATCTGTAAGAAGAAAATGCATTTTAAACATTGAGCTCTTCTCAGTAGCATTTTATAACCTTTGGATATGTTTGTAATCATTTCAAATCAAAATATTGGTTTAATTTTGACCTCTGGTTTAAGATACTGCTTTAACTACTGTTGACAACTAAGTAGAGTGACTTAAGCTGAATAGTAACTCTAACTGGAAAATTAGATCAAGCACCTGGCATCTAATGGTAGACAGGCACTCAAGAAATGAGTTAACTACACAACGGAAAAGTATGGTTTAATGTGTCCAAATGAAAGCTAATAGATATAAACAAGAAAAAATTGTGTTTACAATTCTATAATCTCAGTTGATAAGACTGTAAGAAAGTTATTGATTATTTAAATCACTGTATACAATACACCCTTAATTTGTTCATTCCAGAAACATATGTAGACGTCAGCTACTTAAAAATGGTCACGAAAAGCTACTGTTTAAATTTTTCCTCCTGCTATTCTCTCCCAAATTGTTAGTGTTGTTCATTTACTGCACTGCTGAGAACTAATTAAAATTATATATTCCAGATTGTAAAACATGTTTATTTCTTCTGGGTTTCAAAATCTAATACACTTCTGACATTTTCAAGTAACATGTGGTTTGAACCTGAGGCTTCAATTTTGCAGTTAATCTGCTGTGTTCCTTCATATTTTATTCTTACCAAACTTTAAGTCAAAATTACTTTTATTATCAAGTTATGCCTTATAGTAAAAGACTGGAATCTTACTGATAACATCATTGACAAGGCCAGGTCTATTTGTTAATTCAAATGTAGTTTATAATTGCTCAATTAGAGTAGCATTTACAGTAAATAGAAATAATTAGCATATTACTCCATAATACATAAGGATTTTTAAACCTAATTTTTTATATCTTTGCTTCTGGTATTAGTTCATTTTATTGCAATTAGTAGTTTTGCAGCTGTATAAAAGGCTTGGAATTCCATTGTAAAAAAAAAAAAAAGGCTGTGCATGGTGGCTTACTCCTGTAATCCCAGCACTTTGGGAGGCCGAGGTGGGCGGATCATGAGGTTAGGAGGTCGAGACCATTCTGGCTAACACGGTGAAAACCCGTCTCTACTAAAAATACAAAAAATTAGCTGGGCGTGGTGACAGGCGCCTGAGTCTCCCAGCTACTCGGGAGGCTGAGGCAGGAGAATGGCTTGAACCCGGGAGGCAGAGCTTGCAGTGAGCCGAGATCATGCCACTGTACTCCAGCCTGGGGGACAGAGCAAGACTCCATCTCAAAAAAAAAAAAAAGTTAAATTATCCATCTTTATCGTAGGATATTTGGAAAATAATGAAAAACTGAAGAAAAAAATTACTTTTAATATCACCACTAAAGATAATCTGGATTGCTTGCTATTTTTTACAATACTAAGATGAGTTTGGTGCAATACTGAAAACTGTAAGGAAACATTAAATTTTGTTCACTGGAAGAGTGACAGAACTAGAATAACATTTTGAAAACTTTTGTTCTATGCATGTATTTAACAATACTTTTGGGGGTTTTGTGGTGGCGGGGAGGGTGGTTTTTTGAGATGGAGTCTAGCTGTGTCTCCAGGCAGGGTGGAGTGCAGTGATGTAATCTCAGCTCACTGCAACCTCCGCCTCCCAGGTTCAAGCGATTCTCCTGCGTCAGCCTCCCGAGTAGCTGGGATTACAGGTGCCTGCCACCATGCCTGGCTAATTTTTGCATTTTTAGTAGAGACGGAATCTCACCATGTTGGCCAGGCTGGTCTTGAAATCCTGACCTCAAATGATTCGCCCACCTTGGCCTCCCAAAGTGCTGGGATTACAGGCATGAGCCACCATGCCCGGCCCTTAACAATACTTTTGAATATATTCTTTCTTCTAAAAGGTAGCTTCTGATGGAGCAAAGTGTTCCATTCTATGTGTGCAGCATAATCCTTGGGTGGTTGATACTGACTGATTTTTTGTTTTTTTGTTTTTTTGTTTTTTAGACAGAGTCTCGCTCTGGTCGCCCAGGCGAGATCTCGGCTCACTGCAAGCTCCGCCTCCCGGGTTCAAGCCATTCTCCTGCCTCAGCCTCCTGAGTAGCTGGGACTACAGGTGCCCGCCACCACACCCAGCTAATTTTTTTGTATTTTTAGTAGAGGCAGGGTTTCATTGTGTTAGCCAGGATGGTCTCGATCTTCTGACCTCGTGATCCACCCGCCTTGACCTCCCAAAGTGCTGGGATTACAGGCGTGACCCACCACACCCAGCCCCACTGAATATTCTTATAACAAATAGCTACATCTTTGACAAATCTACAATTATTTCATAGTAGGCAATTTTATACATGACTTTAATATGAAATTGCTAAGTATAGAAAGTCATTGTTTATTTGAAAATACACAAGTTGCTTAAATAGCAGTGTTTAAACTATTATTATAATGGTAATCTACAGTAGAACAGGGAAACAAGATTTTTTTACTTTATACGGACCAGATTTTCAGTATTCAAATTTACCTGCATTCATTCATGCAACAGATATCTGAGTACCTCCCTTCAAGGACACAGTAAAGCACATAACTATAATACCGTGTGGTTAGTGCTACAATAGAAACGCTACAATGATAGGAGCTGGGGCCGGGGAGTTGCAAATAAGGTGTAATCATCAGACGCTTCCTAGAAAAAGAGGTGATGCTTAAACCTAGTCTAAAGGCAGCATGTGTCTGAGATACATTGGGGGTTATAGAGTGAGCAGAGAAGAGAAGCAAAAGTAGAAAGGCAGAGATGTATAAAATGGCAAGAAGCATTAGGGCATGTCACTGGAACTTTAAAAGCCACAGTTTATTTTCATAAATTTAAAAAATCTCCCTCCCCTCTCCTTTAAAAATATCTTCAGCAAAAACAGCCATGAGTGGTGGCACATACCTGTGGTCCCAGATACTCAGAAGGCGGAGTCAAGAGGATCACCTGAGCCCTGGAGTTTGAAGCCAGCCTGGGCAACATAGTGAGACCCCATCTCTAAAATGCAAAAGAAAAAAAAAATCTGTGCATCCTTGCAAGCAAGCAAACTTGGATATAGATTTTCTTTTAGTGGTTACTATTTCAAAAGTTCTTCTTAAAGTTATACTGTTGAATTTCCTTTTTCAAACTGAACATAGCACTTTGTGTCTCCCCAGCTGGCCACTGTCACACAACTTGGTTTGACTAGAACATGAGATAGTGGGGAGCGGCCCAAGATGGACTAACAGATATTCTAAGATATATATTCTATGATATAGTCTGTCAGCTAAGGAGTCCCCCTGAAGACTTCAGCAGAATAATGCAATTAGAATTAACATCTCAAACACTTCAATTTTACATCATCTGAAAACCAGAAGTGAGATGGTTTAGGCTCCGGTTTTTTACATATTGGCCTCTGCTACGAACCTGGTTCTGATGTCCTTCCTTCACTTATTAAATATTTGAGCACCTACCTGCTGTGCATCTGACACCCCTACAGTCTGCGTGCTATAAATATGTAGTTGTGGATCTGGTGATGGGAGAAATGTGTTAATGTGTCCTCAGAAATTAGAGTTGTGTGCTAGGGGCTGGCCTGTTACTCAGGGTAGGAAAGCGCCCAGGGATGCTGCTTTTTGCAAACCATGCTGACCAGCATGCTTTGTGCAGCTCTGGTCTCCCCGTATTCATTCAATGTTAATGTCAGACTCGTAGGGCCGTATTTTTCCCCTTAAGAAAGTGTAAATCTGTTATTTATTGGAAGTGAATGCAAAAAGAGATTGCCTGACAGTTTTGCTAGTTTTAGTCTAAAGCCACATTTACAATAATTTTCATCAAAGTTTAGGTCAGAGTAGAGATGTAGAATCAAAGTTAGATTATATCAATAAAGCAAAAAATGGGCTTTTTCTTCTCCATCTTCCCAAAGCAGTGGTTCTCAACTGCGGGTAACTTTTGCCTGCTGGAAGACATTTGGCAGTATCTGGAGACATTTTTGATTGTCTCAATTTGGATGTGGAGGTACTATTAGCATCTAGTGGGTACAGGCCAAGGAAGGTGCCAAACCTACAATACACAGGACAGCCCTCCACAGCAAAAAATTATCTGACCTCAAATGTCAATAATGCACAAGTTGAGAAACCTCACCCTAAAGCAAAGGAATTCCCATAGATAGGTCCTAAGATAGCCCTGGTTAAAAGCACTGAATCAGTTTTTATTTCTTACTTTGTCTAGAGATATGTTCTCACTTTGTCACATAGGCTGGAGTGCAGTGGCACAATCAGTTCACTGTAACCTAAACTCCTGGGTTCAAGTAGTCCTCCCACCTCAGCCTCCTGAGTAGCTAGGACTATGGGCACACAACCACCATGTCCAGCTAATTTTTGTTTTTAATGTTTATTTTTTGTAGAGATGGCATATCACTGTTTCCCAGGCTGGTCTTGAACTCCTGGCTTCAAGCAATCATCTGTTCTCTGCCTCCCAAAGTGCGGGATTACAGGTATGAGCTGTCACACCTGGCCTGAATCAGTTCTTTACACTGATAAATAGAAAGGTGAACAATTTAGAGATCGCTTCTAGCTGATTGATTTTAGGATAAATTCTCTCATTTTTAATACATGATGAACTCACATGTCAAATATTCAACACAAATCATTGATCCTTAACCCAGCCCAAACTGTCACTGCTAATTGTCTATAGCTTATTCGATTTTGAAGTTTCTGTTTAATGCGAGGCTAGTCCCTCAAATTTTGGTCTCATAAAAGTGATTTTTATTTCAAAAAACTGATATTCGGCCCCATAGGTGAGAGAATTTCCTTACAGTGAGGTTTACTCCAGGCAGGTCAGCAGCAGTGAATGACTTTGGGGTTGGCTGGGCAGTATTAAACATTAGATTGTCATTCATATATTGTATGCTTATGCTTATATGAAGTACCTAGAGTAGTCAAAGTCATAAAAACAGAAAAGAAATTGGTGGCCTATGGCCATACCACCTTGAACAGGCCCGATCCCATCAGATCTCAGAAGCTAGGCAGGTTTGGGCCTGTTTAGTACTTGGATGTGAGAAAATAGGATGGTGGTTGCCAGGGGCTGGGGGCAGGGGGAAAGGAGAAGGTATTTAGTAGGCACAGGGTTTCTGTTTGGGATGATAAGAGGTCTGGAGATGGATAGCAATAATGGTGGCACAACATTGTGCATGCGCTTAATACCACTGAACCAAACACTTAACAATGATTAAGATGATAAATTTTGTTACGTGTATTTCTCCACAGTAAAAAACAATAAAATAACTTGATAGTCATTAAATTAAGTTCAAAGCCAGGTACAGTGGCTCACACCTGTAATCACACCACTTTGGGAGGCCAAGGTGGAAGGATAGCTTGAGGTCAGGAGTTTGAGACCAGCCTGGCCAACATGGTGAAACCCTGTCTGTACTAAAAATAAAACACAAAAATTCGCCAGGCATGGTGGCACAGGCCTGTAATCCCAGCCACTCTGGAGGCTAGAGTACAAGAATCACTTGAGCCCCTGGAGGCAGAGGTTGCAGTGAGCCAAGATCGTGCTACTGCACTACAGCCTGGACGACACAGTAAGACTCGACACAGTAAGACTTGATCTCAAAAAAAATAAAAAATAAACAATAACCGCACCTGTAGTCCCAGCTACTTGGGAGGCTGAGGAAGTAGGATCACTTGAGCCCAGGAGTTTGAAGCTGCAGTTAGCAAAGATTGAGCCACTGCACTTCTGGTGACAGCAAGACCCTGTCTAAAAAAACAAAATTTTTTAAAAATCTTAAATGAGGTCAAAATATGAAAGTGATTAGAACCCTGTTTACTACCTAACCTAATTACTATGAATGATTATATGTAAGGATGTTGAGACAGAATATATAGAATATCTACATAAATGATTTTATATGCATATGAACACAGTAGGCAAATTGAAGCAACTTTTTAAAAAAGCAGCCGTGTTGAGAGTGTTTGCCCGCAGGAATCGTGAGATTTCTGTCTATGATTCCTCTCTCACTTTCTCTCTGCTTACCTTGTTCCTAATGTCAATTTCACTGATTCTGACTTTGTCACTGAGGTCTTTGTTTTTCTAAATTTGGCACATATAATCAGACCCATTTTGTCTAAACCGTACCTCCTTTAAGGTTCATACCATAGGCAGATCTACCACCTCCCTCTCATTATCACCCTTGCATTCTGCTGTTGCATCAGGGACTTAGCATCTGGCCCACAAGTTTCCCTGTCTCCCCAAGGGAGGTAGAGCAGAGTGATTAAGAGAATGAGTTATGCATTGGAACTACTCAAGTAGAAATCACTATTTCCACCACTTGGACAAGTTTACTTAACCTCTGAAAACATTTGAGTTTTTCATCTACAGAACTGCAAAAACAAGCGCACTTATCATATAAGATTGGTCGTGATGACTGAAATCATGTCTCTCTCTTGAGCACAGCCTTGTATCCGCAAGTGATGGCCTTGAGGACTATAGTCTTAATGGATAGTGGCAGCTGTCCAACTGACCTCCCTGACTGCTGCTGCCTTCCTTCAAGCTCCGTTATTTCCCTAGCCCTGGCCCTGAACTGTTCCACCGTAACGATCATAAATCCAGCATTTAATTTGCCAATTGCAGGCTTTAATTTTTTAATTGTGATAAAAAAAATACATAACATTAAATTTGTCATCTTAACCATTTTTAAGTGTAAAGTTCAAGTGTTAAGTATATTTACATTGTGTGCAACAGATCTCTAGAACTTTTTTATCTTAGAATACACTTATATAAAACACTGATTTGGCTGGGTGTGGTGGTTCGTGCCTGTAATCCCAGCACTTTGGGACACCGGAGCAGGCCGATCACGAGGTCAGGAGTACAAGACCAGCCTGACCAACGTGGAGAAACCCCGTCTCTACTAAAAATACAAAAATTAACTGAGCATGGTGGCACACGCCTGTAATCCCAGCTACTCAGGAGGCTGAGGCAGGAGAATCGCTTGAATCTGGGAGGCAGAGTTTACAGTGAGCCAAGATCACGCCACTGCACTGCGACCTGGGCGACAAAGCAAGACTCCGCCTCCAAAAAAAAAAGCACTGATTCCTCTTTCCCGCTTCCCTCAGTCCTTGGCAACTACTTTTCAACTTTGTTTCCATGATTTTTGACTACTTTAGATACTACATAAAAGTGGAATCATATAGTATTTGTCCTTTTGGGACTGGCTTATTTCACCTAACCATAATTTCTTCAAAGGTTCATTCATATTTTAGAGCCCGTGACAGGAATTTCTTCTTTTTTAAGGCTGCATAATAGTTCCACTGCATGTATTTATCACATTTTCTTTATCCATTCATCCATTGATGAATATTTAGATTGCTTTCACCTCTTGGCTATTGTGAGTAATGCCACACAGGCATTTGTTGTTGTTTTAACCATTTATGTGTTTCCGGCACTGTGAACAATACTTGGAACATAGTAAGTACTTAATGATCATTTAATAAACGAATACAGGAATGAGTTCAGTGAGCCTTTAGAATATCCAAATCCTGGCAGGTCACAGTGGCTCACGCCTGTAATCCCAGCACTTTGGGAGGCTGAGGTGGGTGGATCACCTGAGGTCAGGAGTTCGAGACCAGCCTGGCCAACATGG
>NW_012106986.1:800722-803376 GCF_000951045.1 Mandrillus leucophaeus | reverse complement strand
CGACTCCTTTTTGAAAAGTAGCAATCTCATGAGCCAGGAGACTGGGACAGTTTTGTTAAAAGCCTAATGGTATTAATGGATATTCTGAAGGTTTCTAAGATTTTCCCCTCTTTGATTTTCTTTAAAAAATAGATAAATTACACAAGCACTTCCAGATGTATGCTGTTCATGATGACAAAAACAATAACCAAAAAAAATCAATGCATGTGCGAATGATATATGATTTTAAGTTTGGGAGAAGATACAAGGATACATGCAAGATTGCAGACGTGCAATATGGAGGTGGAGTAGGAGGACTAAGGAAGAGATAAGAAAGAGTGTTTGACATGTGGGATATATTAATAATTTCATTTATGTAAATACAGATTTGTATTTATGAAAGTCTTACCCTATGATATTGTTTGGCTGTGTCCCCACCCAAGTCTCATCTTGAATTGTAGCTCCTGCAATTGCCACATGTTGCGGGAGAGACCAAGTGGGAGATAAGTGAATCATGGAGACGGTTCCCCCGTACTGTTCTCGTGGTAGTGAATAAGTCTCATGAGATCTGATGGTTTTATAAGGGATTTCCCTTCACTTGACTCTCATTCTCTCTTGTCTGCCACCATGTAAGACTTGCCTTTCGCCCTTTGCCATGATTGTGAGGCCTCCCCAGCCACATGAAACAGTGAGTCCATTAAACCTCTTTTTCTTTATAAATTACCCAGTCTCAGGTATGTCTTTGTCAGCAGCATGAAAACAGACTAATATACCCTACAAAAAATTAAGTAGGCATTTTAGTCTTTTCTTCTGCTTCCTTGATCCCTCGCCACTCCTCAGTCTACTTTTCCACAGTCAGCCTTTTTCCCTGCCTTCATGTTTAAACCAGCCATTATACATCACAAATGTCAGTCTTGAGTGTGTGATGTTTAGTCAAAGGAAAGTGATATTTCAGTTCAGAAAATCCCCTATCACATCAGTAACCCATTATGGTACAATTTGATCAGATTGATTCTTGCTTCAGATTCCCAGATTTCAGCTTTTAACATCTTTCCTACAAAAGAAAAAGCATTACTTTTGAAATTTCTGGTTTTAATGTCACGAAACATTTTGCTATTCCACAGAACAGCCGCATCAACATCACCCAGAAACTCATTAATACAGAATGCCAGACCCTACCTCAGACCTACTGAGAAAGAATCCGCATTTTTGACAATATTCCCAGGTGATTTATATGTGCATTATTGTTTGTGATTCATATGCATATTAAAGTTTGAGCAGCACTAATCTAGAGGTATTTATGATAACACAAATTTTAATATTGCATGATACTCTGATTTCAAAATGTCTTTATTTTAGCAACTAACAAGCAGTTCATTGACTCCACTTTTAATGCTTCCAGTTAGCAGCTTCTTTTTTCCATTACACATCCCCATAGGAAATCTACATACAAATGTATTAACTGCAATAAGGGAATTCCAGTACTGCATCCCTAAGATTACAAACACTTTGTTAATGAAATTTCGTGTTGTATCGGCATGAAATACCAACTAGCCTGACTCAAGTTACCAATCCAGTTTATTCTTCTGAGAAATACATAATACAAATGTAATTGCATTCCGTTAAAAATATATACATTCAACCTATACTTGGACGTCTATTCAAATGGCAAGCATTGTTCTTGGCACTAGGAATACAGCACTGAAAAAGCAAACAAAAATCTGTTCCCTCCTGGAATTCATATTCTGGTTAGAGACAAAAGATAAATAAGAAAAATATAACATACATGAGACAGTAGTAGATGTGCCTTGCACATGAGATAAAAACTTTTTTTTTTTTTTTTTTAATTTATTTTTTTTGAGACGGAGTCTCGCTCTGTCGCCCAGGCTGGAGTGCAGTGGCCGGATCTCAGCTCACTGCAAGCTCCGCCTCCCGGGTTCCCGCGATTCTCCTGCCTCAGCCTCCCGAGTAGCTGGGATTACAGGCGCCCACCACCATGCCCAGCTAATTTTTTGTTTTTTTTAGTTTTAGTAAAGACAGGGTTTCACCATGTTGGCCAGGCTGGTCTTGAACTCCTGACCTCAGGTGATCCAGCCACCTCAGCCTCACAAAGTGCTGGGATTACAGGCATGTCACCATGCCTGGCTCAGGAAGGGGGATTTTTTTAAAGGAAGAGACATAATGGGATCTTATGAAGGCTGGTCAGTGAAGACCTCACTGAAAGGGATATTGAGCAAAGACGTGAAGGAAGTGGAGTGTGACAGGCAGAATAACAGCTCCCCAACAACGTCCATATCCTAATGCATGGAACCTATGAATATGTTACCTTACATAGCAAAAGAGACTTTGCAGATGCAATCGAATTAAGGACCTTGAGAAGGAGAGATTATCCTGGATTATCCTTACAAGTGAAAGAGAAGCAGGAGAGTAATTACAGGGATCCTTACAAGTGAAAAGAGGCAGCCAGGAGAGTCAGAGAAGAACATGAGATGGCAGAAGTAAAGACTGTGATAATGCAGACATGGAGGCCGCTTCTGGAAGCTGAAAAAGGCAAGGAAGTCAATTCTCCCCTACAGCCTCCAGGAGGAAGGCAGCCCCTCCAACATCTTGACTCTAGCCCTTTAAAACTAATTGTGGGCCACTGTGGTGGCTAATGCCTTTTTTTTTTTTTTTTT
>NW_012106986.1:796692-797752 GCF_000951045.1 Mandrillus leucophaeus | reverse complement strand
TATGGTGAAACCCCATCTCTACTAAAAATACTAAATAAATAAATAAATAAATAAATAAATAAATAAATAAAATAGCCAGCTATGGTGGCAGTTGCCTGTAATCCTAGCTACTCAGGAGGCTGAGGCAGGAGAATCACTTGAACCCTGGAGGTGGAGGTTGCAGAGAGCCAAGATCACACCACTGCACTCCAACCTGGGTGACAGAGTGAGACTCTGTCTCGAAAAAAAAAGAAAGAAAAAAAGGCTTTATCTTCCTTCCCTTACCTCCCTAAATGTGCACATAGTTTACTATGGCATGTGTATTTTCATTGCAATGCTCTATTCCCAAAATAAATACCCTTTCTTTTAGAGAGCCTCTCTGTTTGTTATTTAGGTTGAAATATATGGTGTCTGAAAAGGGACCTGAAAAAGATCATTCTTGGAAGGAATCAGTGATATTTGGAACTGGCATATGTTATACAGTTCACCTTTTATTCCCTGGTGAGTTTTCTCTCAGGCTGAGCCTTTCTTTTTTTGTTAGAGGCTTTTTAATGTTATTTGGGATCTGATTTGGATTAAGCCATCTAAATAAAGGACTATGCATACCTCCTGGGATGGTACAAGGCCTTTTAACTTTTCAAATAAGTCCTTTCTGGTATAAAGACCTAGGTCTTTCTGGACTGAGAACAGTGGTTTCTACAGAATTCACATTCCATTTGTGAGGCATGTGTTTTCTGATGAATGTACTTTCTGTTTGGTCTGTGCACCTAGTTTAATATTTTGTTTGATCTGCATGCCTGTGGTTAAAATTTTTGTGATTATTCTTATCTGATTTTTTTTATTTGGTTTGACTCTTTTCCCTTGCTTATTTCTGAAAATTGCCCAAGAGCAAAAATAAACATTCTAAATGGCAGGTGCAGGATGGATAATTAAAAGCCACTAGTGCAGTCGCCACCATCTAAAACACCAGTTTAAACTCCTGTCATTCCCTGGCAAGATTTATAAGATTTTCATTGCTCTCAAGAGATTATTAAGAAATAAAATGGGATTCTCAAACATTAAAGTATGCCAGATTTTCTAG
>NW_012106986.1:795205-796642 GCF_000951045.1 Mandrillus leucophaeus | reverse complement strand
GCCTGTAATCCCAGCACTTTGGGAGACCAAGGTGGGTGGATCATAAGGTCAGGAGATGGAGACCATCCTGGCTAACATGGTGAAACCCTGTCTCTACTAAAAATACAAAAAAATTATCCAGGCATGATGGTGGGGACTGTAATCCCAGCTACTCAGGAGGCTGAGGCAAGAGAATCACTTGAACCCGGGAGGTGGAGGTTGCAGTGAGCCAAGATCGTGCCACTGCATTCCAGCCTGAGCAACAGAGCGAGGGGCAACAGAGCGAGACTCTGTCTCAAAAAAAGGGTTAAGCATTCCCACATGATGCAGCAATTCTCCTCCTAGGTATATATGTAAGAGAATGAAAAACGTTTACACAAAAGCTTCTACATACATAGTCATAGCAGCATTATTCTTTTTTTTAACCCTCCCTAGTCACAGCTAGTAGGTATTATTCTTAATAGCCAAAAGGTGAAAAAGTGAAAACAACCCAAATACATCAACCGATGAATGGATTAAACAGCATATTGTATATCCATACAATGGAAAAAATTTTCAACCATAAAAAGGGATGAAGGCAGCCATAAAAAAAGATGAGTTCATGTCCTTTGCAGGGACATGAATGCAGCTGGAAGCCATCATTCTCAGCAAACTATCACAAGGACAGAAAATCAAACACTGCATGTTCTCACTCATAGGTGGGAATTGAACAATGAGATCACTTGGACATAGGGCAGGAAACATCATACACCGGGGCCTGTCAGGGATTGGGGGGAGGGGGGAGGAATAGCATTAGGAGAAATACCTAATGTAAATGATGAGTTGATGGGTGCAGCAAACCAACATGGCACATGTATACCTATGTATCAAACCTGCATGTTGTGCACACGTACCCTAGAACTTAAAGTACAGTAAAAAAAAAAAAAAGGGATGAAGTACTGATACATGGTATAACACGTATAAATTTTGAATGCATAAATGAAAGAAAATATAATAAGCCAAACTCAAAAGGCCATATATTATACTGTTAAAGTTTTCAGAATAAAAATGAAGTCACTAATACTGAAAAGCACCAGGACAAATAGAACTGGGAAAGGCCATGTAGAGAAGGTTTGCATGCCTGATAATGAAAGCTATCGAAAAGACTGCAAAAACCACTACCTTGCACAAAGGCCATTGCAACCTTATACAAAAAATACTTCAGCAAGGACATTTGCCCAGCAACTGCCTTATTGTTTATCTTTATAGCCAAGAATAACTATTTCAAAACAATTATGTAATCCTCCTCATTTTCTTCCTTTAAGAATCTTTGTCGGCCAGGTATGGTGGCCCATGCCTATAATCCCAGCACTTTGGGAAGCCGAGGAAGGTGGATCAGCTGAGGTTAGGAGTTCGAGACCAGCCTGGCCAATATGGTGAAACCCCATCTCTACTAAAAATACTAAATAAATAAATAAA
>NW_012106986.1:791302-793810 GCF_000951045.1 Mandrillus leucophaeus | reverse complement strand
TTATGCACATTTATAAACTGATGGGCAAAATTACATGAAAGAAGATTCAGAGCTCAAATGGTCATTATTTGAAAAACCTGAAACTATACATTAACATGTAGAGTGTTCTAAACTCTTTGTCTATTTTTTTCTGCCTACTTTAAGTCAGCTGACTTTTCTACTGTGTTGAGATAAAACTCATTGCATATGCCATTCCAGCCAAGATATAAAATAGAAAAGTTTTAAGGACTTTTAAATTAATGGCTTTACAAGTTACAATAGCTCCATGGTAACCAATAACCTAGACACCTTTTAGGTTTGCCTAACTAATAACTGTATATGGTGATGGAACACTTAATTGAAAAATTAGTTATCTAAAAGAAAAAGAACTACTAAAATGTTTATAACAGGCTCTCAGATCAAACAGGTCAAAATCTTGAGCTCAGAGTAATGATACAGGGTAACTCTCCAACATAGTTTTTTTTCCTGCCACATAGAGGCCAAAATGAAAAAGCAGAAAGTCCAAGCATGTCGTCAATGTCTAAGTCATGATAAATGGTTATGAAAGGGGAATACATCAAAGGAATTTTGTGTATTATCAAGTTGGCTATAATTAGAAGGGAAATATTTATAAGTCTTTCTAAAAATTGAACTTTATGTTTATTTTATTTTTTAAACTGACATACAGTAGTCTGGGCATGGTGGCTTATGCCTGTAATCCCAGCACCTTGGGAGGTCTCTAAAATAAAAATAGAAAAAATTAGCCAGGCAGAGTGGGACACACCTGTAGTCCCAGCTACTCAGGAGGCTGAGGTGGGAAGATTTCGTAAGCCTGCAAAATCAAGGCTGCAGTGAGCTGTGATTGTAACACTGCACTCCAGCCTGGGTGAGAAAGCCAGACTCTGTTGGGAAAAAAAAAAAAAAAAAAAGACATGTAATAATTGTATATATTTATGAGGTACATAGTGATGTTTCAATACATATAATGTATAATGATCTGATCAGTGTAAGTAGCAGAGCTACCATTTCAAACATTTATCATTTCTTTACGTTAGGAACCTTCAATATCCTCCTTCTAGTAATTTGAAACTATATATTGTTAACTATAGTCATCCTAGAGTGGTATAGAACACTGGAACATATTCCTCCTATCTAGCCATAATTTTGTATTTTTTAACAAATCTTTCCCTATCCCCGCACCCCGCCATTTCCGCTACTCTTCCTAGCCTCCATATCCTCTATTCTACCTTTCACTTCTATGAGATCAACTATTTTTAGCTTCCACTTGTGAGTAAGAACATGCAGTGTTTAGCTTTCTGTTCCTGGCTTTTTTCACTTAACATAATGTCCTCCAGTTCTGTCCATGTTATTGCAAATGACAGGATTTCATTATTTTAATGACTGAAGAGTGTTCCATTATGTATATATACCACATTTTATTTATCCATTCATCTGTTGTTGAACACAGGTTGATTCCATATCTTGGCTCCTGTGAATGCTGTCGCACTAAACATGGAAGTGCAGATGTCTCTTTAATATATACTGATTTCCTTTCCTTTGGATGAGTACCCCATAGTGGGATTGCTAGATCTTATGGTAGCTGTATTTGTATTTTCTTAAGGAGTCTTCATACTGTTCTCTGTAGTGGCTGTTCTAGTTTACATTCCCACCAGTGGCGTGTAAGAGTTCCCTGGGAATGCATATACACTGTCGATGGGAATGTAAATTAGTTCAGCCACTGTAGAAAACAGTATGGAGGTTTTACAGAGAACTAAAAACAGAACTATCATTCAACCCAGCAATCTCTTTACCGGGTATATACCCAAAGGAAAACAAATTGTTCTGCTAAAAAGACACATGGTCATATGTTCATCACAGCACTAATCACAATAGCAAAGGCATGGAATCAAACTAGGTGCCTGTCAAAAGTGGATTGAATAAAGAAAAATTTGGTACATATATACCATGGGATACAACACAGCCATAAAAAAGAATGAAATCATGTCCTTTGCAGCAATACAGATGGAGCTAGAGACCATTATCCTAAGCTAACTAATACAGGAACAAACCAAATACCATATGTTCTCTCTTATAAGTGAGAGCTAAGGGGTGGGGCACGGTGGCTCATGCCTGTAATCCCAGCACCTTGGGAGACCAAGATGGGCAGATCACTTGAGGCCAGGAGTTTGAGACCAGCCTGGCCAACATGGTGAAACCCTGTCTCTACTAAACGTGCCACCCCCCCCAAATTAGCTGGGTGTGGTGGTGCATGCCTGTAGTCTCAGCTTCTCATGAGGTTGAGGCAGGAGAATTGCTTGAACCCAGGAGGTGAAGGTTACACTCCAGCCTGAGTGATGGAGTGAGCCTCTGTCTCAAGAAAAAAAAAAAAAAAGCAGGAGCTAAACACTGAGTACACATAGACATAAAGATAAGAACGATAGACACTGGGGACTACTAGAAAGGGGAGGAATGAACAGAAACCATTTGGAATTGTGATTTTTGTATAGAATGAGAGGTGGGGGGTCTAAT
>NW_012106986.1:789365-790327 GCF_000951045.1 Mandrillus leucophaeus | reverse complement strand
ATTTTTAAGAGACAGGGTCTCACTCTGTCATCTGGCCTGGAGTGCAGTGGTATGATCGTGACTCACTGCAGCCTTGAACTGCTGTGCTCCAGTGGTCCTCCTGCCTCAGCCTCCTGAGTAGCTGGGACTACAGGTGCATACTACTATGTCTGGCTATGTTTTATTTTTATTATTTATTTGTTTGTTTGTTTGTTTATTTTTTGAGATGGAATCTTGTTCTGTTGCCCAGGCGATCTCCGCTCACTGCAACCTCTGCCTCCTGGGTTCAAGCAATTCTCTGCCTCAGTCTCCCTATTAGCTGGGATTACAGGCACCCACGACCACGCCTAGCTAATTTTTTTTGTATTTTTAGTAGAGACGGGGTTTCACCATCTTGGCCAGGCTGGTTTGGAACTCCTGATCTCGTGATCCACCCGCCTCAGCCTCCCAAAGCACTGGGATTACAGGCGTGAGCTACCACACATGGCCATATCTGGCTATTTTTTAAAAATTGTTTTGCAGAGATAGGATCTCACTATATTGCTCAGGCTAAGGTTAAGTTTTTACATTGAAAACACACTCATACAAAACTTATTTATTTATTTATTTATGAAATGGAGTCTTGCTCTGTCACCCAGGCTGGAGTGCAGTTGTGCCATCTTGGCTCACTACAGCCTCCACCTCCTGGGTTCTAGTGATTCTCCTGCCTCAGCCTCCAGACTAACTGGGATTACAGGAGCATGTGACCACATCTGGCTAATTTTTTTTTTATTTAGTAGAGACAGGGTTTCACTATTTTGGCCAAGCTGGTCTCGAACTCCTGACCTTGTGATCTGCCCGCCTCAGCCTCCCAAAGTTCTGGGATTACAAGCATGAGCTATTGTGCCCCATCCACTCATGTAACATTTAAAAATTTCATCTCCTGTGTTAGAACAACAAGGTTTTCTTTTTTTTTTTTTTTTTTTGAGACAGAATTTTACTCT
>NW_012106986.1:786758-789315 GCF_000951045.1 Mandrillus leucophaeus | reverse complement strand
TTTTTGGAGACAGAGTTTTACTCTGTCACCCAGACTGGATTGCAGTGGCTCGACCTCAGCTCACTGCAACCTCTGCCTCCCTGGTTCAAATGATTCTCCTGCCTCAGCCTCCTGAGAAGCTGGGATTACAGGTGTGCGCCACCAGGCCCGGCTAATTTTTGTATTTTTAGTAGAGCAGGGGTTTCACCATGTTGGTCAGGCTGGTCTCAAACTCCCGACCTCGTGATCCACCTACCTTGGCCTCCCAAAGTGCTGGGATTACAGGTGTAAGCCACCACACCCGGCCTCAGAATCACAAGGTTTTCTTAAAGTATTCATTTGTTCTTAGTAATATTGCCAGTGGTTTTGATTTTGCTTCTAAAATGTTTCTTTAACAGCCATCTTCTAAAAACTGTAGACGGTTTCTATTTCTGCCACATTTCTTCCTGAGATCTATTTATTTTTCTTAGTTTCAGGTTGGAAATGCTCTATTTTTCATTCAGAATAGTAATTTCATTTCTTGAGGTAAAATTTTTCTATTTGAAACCTCTCAGAAGTTCAACTTTTGTGTACCTCACTCCGCAGGATTTTCAGGTCAGACATCATTGCCTTCTCTTTTCTCCTTTATGAAAGATGTATCTTTTTGCTTGACTGAGGTGATAACTTTCTCCTTCAAACTTTTCGTCAATTTCAGCAACTTTTTTTTTTTTTTTTTCTGGTTCTCACTCTGTTGTTATGACCTGAGGTTGAAATGTTTATCATAAAGGCCTAGAAAAGTAAAGTTTTCTTCAGTATAACTTGATTCTGTACTCACAGCTCTTCTTGCTGTGTCTGAATTGTTCCATGTAACCAAGAAACTTCCCATGCTGTTACCAACAGGCATGTATTGCCCTGCTCAAGGTACCAGTTTTCTTGTTTATATTTCTCTATATAGTATATACTCATAACCCTGGACACGCTCTTCTTGTGTATGATTAATTTCAAGCACCCATTTCATTAGGTTTGATTCCCAGTTTATATAAATGGGCTTGCCATAATGAGAAGCAATCACACTGCAGAAATTAAAAATATATATATATTTCTGGTAACTGGCCTAAGAACAACAACAACAAAGATTTTATGTTTTAACAACATAATTCCTGTGTTGTCTTTATTAGATCTTTGATTATTTAGAAAAACTGGGCTTTGAAGGGGTTGAGATATTTACATCCATGTAACTTTCTGTATTGTTTCTGAGAATTCTTGATATCATTCTGCTTAAATGAATGACAATTATTTTACAGTGACCTGAGAGTCTGTTTTTATCAAGTGTTTTGAACCTTTTGATATCTTTAGTAGGCTCTGCCCACCAAATCAAAATACTAAATTAAGTCTTTTTGACCTGAGGTTAACTCTGAGATTTTTCAGTTGGGCCCCTGGAGAGCATCAAAAAAATGTATCTCTCATCTTGTAGAGATATAAATGATTGGGCTTATTTGGTAAATTGTATGAGAGCATTATCAAATGATAAGTGATACTATGTATGGGTATGTTACTGATATATTTCTAAATTATATAAATTCATAGAAACCAAATGTTATCAGCCATAATTTTAATGTTACATCTTTTATAAAGTTATATTTGTATAGATATTATGAATGTGAATATTCTAAAGGTTATATGAAATTTATAAAAGACTCGTGGTCCTGTCATAGTTCTGGTTGTTATCATAAAATGCTACCTGTAATAAAAATAACTCGACTTCCTTATCAATTGAGAACTTTCATCAGATTTTTAACTTTAAATATTCTGAGTTTTTGTCATCCACAGTTATTATTTGAATTATTCTCTAAAAGCATTTGTGATTAGCTATAGTCCAAAATTGCTTTTCATGAAGAAGACATGGATAAATACTCTTGGACACAGATTGCTAATAATTTTAGGATCAATGGAATAAATCGTAATTTTCAGAGCTCTAATAAAGAAACTGATGGGTTCATGAAATTGCTAATGAAGGTCAAGCAAAACAAAAAATTAATTACATGAAGTTAAGTAATTGATTAAATAATGTTTTATGACTTTTATTTAAAACATTGTTGATTCTTTACTTCAATGTTTTGATTTCCAGATTTAAGGACATTGTTTTCTCATAAGCTATTTATAGTTTACAACAATTTGGTAAAATATACTTTTGTTTTCTTTTGGTTTGGTTTGAGTTTTTTTGAGATAGGATCCCACTCTGTTACTCAGGCTGGAGTGCAACTGCACAATCACAGCTCACTGCAACTTCCATCTCCTGGACTCAAGCCATCCTCTGACCTCAGTCTCCTGAGTACCTGGGACTACAGGCACAGGCCACAACAGCTGGCTTTTTTTTTTTTTTTTTTTTTAGAGATGGCATTTTGTGATGATGCCCATGCTGGTTTTGAACTTCTAAGTTCAAGCAGTCTGCCCACCTCGGCCTCCCAAAGTCCTCGGATTACAGGTGTGAGCTACTGCTCTAGGCCCAATTTGGTAAACTATATTTTTGTGAACAAAGGTAGAAGCATTTGCTTTGTCTCTGTACATGTTTACTCCAAAATTCAGAAAGAATTCATGA
>NW_012106986.1:783789-785286 GCF_000951045.1 Mandrillus leucophaeus | reverse complement strand
CTGAACTGGATGGGGACTTGGAGAACTTTTATATCTAGCGGGAGGATTGTAAATGCACCAGTCAGCACTCTGTGTCTAGCTCAAGGTTTGTAAACACACCAATTGGTACTCTGTATCTAGTTAACTCTGTATCTAGCTAACTAGTGCTCAGTGACTCGTGACTCTATGTCTAGCTCAAGGATTGTAAACGCACCAATCAGCACTTTGTCAAAACAGACCAATCAGCTCTCTGTAAAATAGACCAATCAGCTCTCTGTAAAATGGACCAATCAGCAGGATGTGGGTGGGGCAAGATAAGGGAATAAAAGCAGGCTGCCAGAGCTAGGCAGGTCAACTCGCTTGGGTTTTCTTTCATACTGTAGGAGCGTTGGTGTTTTGCTATTTGCAAGAAATCTTGTTGCTGCTCACTCTTTGGTTCCAGGCTACCTTTATGAGCTGTCATACTCACCACGAAGGTCTGCACCATCACTCCTGAAGCCAGCCAGACCACGAGCCCACTGGGAAGAATGAACAACTCCAGACGCACTGCCTTTGAGAGCTGTAACACTCACCACGAAGGTCTGCAGCTTCACTTCTGATAGCAAGACCCCAAACTCACCAGAAGAGAGAAGCTCCAGACGCATCTGAACATCTGAAGGAACAAACTCTGGACACGCCATCTTTAAGAACTGTAACACTCACTTTGAGGGTCCACGGCTTCATTCTTGAAGTCAGTGAGACCAACAACCCACCAATTCTGGACACAATATTACCAAAGCTTGGATTGAAATGTCATATTTAAGAATGTGCATTAAATGTCTGGCTTCAAGAATTCCCAGTCTTGGAGGAGTGAGTAAAAATTGTTATTTCCTGAAAAGTTGAAGAATCTTCACATTGTAAGTAAAATCTAAAGTCTGCCTTGGTTGGGTTTCCTAACCTCTAGAGGTTTTTAAAATCTGAGATCTCTATATGACCAATGTAGAGAAAGAAAGTTACGTTTCTAAGGAAAAATTATTATACATCTGTTATTAGATTATAGCCCTATGCATTGTTTTCAAGTTCTGATTATTCACCTCTAGAGTGGACTACAGCCTGAATTTTCCTACTTTCCACTTGGCTACAACTCGACTAAAAACAAAAGCTGCTCTGTTCCTAAAGCCCTATAAGATGAAGCTAGATGAAGTTTAAGGAATTAGCCTCATGCTTGATGTACGGGCTACTCAAAATGTTTATTAATCCAACTGATGTCTTTACCAGCGATACTCCAACCGCAAACCAAAAGTTGATGTTTTCATGCTGTAGGCAGTTTTTCCAAGGCATCAGAACAAGACCCCATATCTTTCTTTGTTTTTTTTTGAGACACAGTCTTGCTCTGTTGCTCAGGCTGGAATGCAGTGGCACAATCTTGGCTTACTGCAACCTCCACCTCCCAGATTCAAATGATTCTCTTACCTCAGCCTCCCAAGTAGCTGGGATTACAGGCGTGGGCCACCAGGCCCGGCTAATTTTTTTTTTTTT
>NW_012106986.1:779044-783739 GCF_000951045.1 Mandrillus leucophaeus | reverse complement strand
TCAGGTGATACATCTGTCTCAGCCTCCCAAAGTACTGGGATTACAGGTGTGAGCCACTGCACCTCGCCAAGACTCCATGTCTTAATGTGACTTTTGCCCACCTTAATGCTACCTTTTTCACTTGGCAGGATAGCAATAGTTTAACTGAAGTTTCACAACCAGTAGCTTCTGGCTAGTAACTTAACAGAAACTAATGTAATAAATCCTTCAGTATTCAATGGTTAGGTAAGAAAATGTCTATGCTATTGCTAACACCACATGCTTTACCTGGATAAATTCCTTAGGAAAAAGGTGAGATCGATATATTCAAAATTAGAAAACAGGCTACATGGTTAAAATAGGTCTCACTTAATTCTCTACGGTCATTTGATTTCTTCAATTGGTTGTCTTTAAGCCTAGGTTCATGGCTCAAAACAATTATGCAAACTGGAATGGTCATATTATACTGTGTATTTTCCATTTTTAAACTTTGTATCTGTTACTTGTTAAAGTTTTGAAGAAGTACAACTCCTAAAAAAAAATTCTGGCCTAGCACTTTGAAATGATAGCAAAATACTATGAGACAGAGAAAATTAAACTTAACAATGGACTCCAGACTCTCATGGAACCTGAGAGCCACTCTGCTCAAACCTCCCTTATTGCTCTCATGTAACTAAAACGTTTTGACACTGATTCCTAGTCACCAGTCCCTCTCCCCAACATGACATGAGGCCAACAAATAGGACAGTTTCATCTTGCCACTGAGAGACATCAAAATCTAAAGGATGATTGACCAAATGACAATGTTGGAGAAAAAATCTTGATCAAAAAGGGGAAACATGAAAATTGTCAGAATCAAAATGGAATCACTAATGTTAAAAAATATTCTGGTTGAGTGCAGTGGCTCATGCTTGTAATCCCAACACTTTGGGGGGCCAAGGCAGGTGGATCACCTAAGATCAGGAGTTTCAGACCAGCTAACATGGTGAAACCCCGTCTCTACTGAAAACACAAAATCAGCCACGTGTGGTGGCATGTGCCTATAATCCCAACTACTAAGGAGGCTGAGGCAGGAGAATCACTTGTACCTGGGAGCCTTGAAACATTTTTTGTTTTCTTTTACCTCCCTGAATATGTTAATACAGTTTACTATGGTACATGTTTTCCCATTGTAATGCTCTATTCCCAAATAAATACCTTTTTCTTTTATAGAGGCTCTCTTTGTTATTTAGATTGATGGCATGATTCTATTTATATGAAATATCCAGAACATTCAAATCCGTAAACATGTAAATTATATTAGTGTTTGCAAGTAAATGGAGGGAGGTGGGAGTTCTTTTTCAGGTGTTGGAAATATTCTGGAATTAGATAGGTACATGTTATTACAAATATAGTAAAAAAGACTCATGCATTTTAAAATGATTAAAATGGCACGTTTCTGATATGCAAATTTTATATCAAATACAAATAAATTTAAAGACAGAACAAAACACTAGATATACCAATAGATGTAGATTTTTGCAAGTGAGAATATCTTAGCATGTGTTTACCCATTTTGGGCCTTTTCTTTCCCTTTGTGTCTTGACTAGAATTTTTATTCTAAATTGTTACAGATATAATTCATGGATATATCCTATTTACAAAACAAGTATTTACTGGTTTATTTATTTTTTCTACATACCAGGATGGCCCCTGGATTTATCTTATTGTTGAAGGACTTCCTCTGATTATTTCAAAGGTAATCTTTCTCTGTAAACCTTTTGATGCTTTGTGTGCCTGAAGATGCCTTTGTTTAACCCTTAGAAAAATGGGAATGAAGCACAAAATTTTGGTTTCAAAGTTCTTCTTGGCTGGGCACAGTGGCTCATGCCTGTAATCACAACATTTTGGCACACCAATGAGGGAGGATCACTTGAACCTGGGATTTGGAGACCAGCTTGGGCAACATAATGAAACCCCATCTCCACAAAAAGAAAGTTTTTCAAATTAGCCAGGTGTGGTGGTACATATCTGTAGTTCCAGCTACTTGAGGCTAAGGCAGGAATATCACATGAACCCAGAAGTTCGAGGCTGCAGTGAGCTAAGATTGCACCACTGCACTCCAGCCTGACTGACAAAGCAAGACCCTGTCTCTTTAAAAAAAAAAGGGGGGGGGAGAGGGTGGGGACAGGCACGGTGGCTCATGCCTGTAATCCCAGCACTTTGGGAGGCCAAGGTGGGCAGATCACAAGGTCAGGTGTTTGAAACCAGCCTGACTAACAGTGAAATCCTGTCTCTACTGAGAATTCAAAAATTAACCAGATGTTGTGGCACATGCCTGTAGTCCCAGCTACTCAGGAGGCCAAGGCAGGAGAATCACTTGAACCCGGGAGGCAGAGGTTGTGGTGAGCAAAGATCACGCTACCATACTCCAGGCTGGGTGACAGAGCAAGACTCCATCTCAAAAAAAAAAAAATTTGAGTCATCATTTTGGTAAAATAAATAACATGGTAATCTGGAATTGTATGTTATAATTTCAAGTGTTTTAAATCTCTAACTTATTAAACAGGTTTCCCAAAATCAGTTTTGAAATTTTCTTTCCTCACCCCTAGCTTTTGGATGCTACAGAGGGCCCCTGAAGCATCCAGAAGAGGGGTAAACAGGATTATTTGACATGTTTAGGTATGTGGATTGCCAAAATGATGCTTAATCTCCTTCAGGTTATATTTTAGAGAAGAATATTAATACATGTTCCAAAATTGTATTGTATGGGATGCCTAAAATTCTAATGTCTGAGTTCTGTGTTTATGCTATCAATGATAATTAAGGTTATTATGTTGAGTTATTGTAAACCACAGAGATAACCAAATTTATCTGTCAATCATGTTTTTAACTAACTACCCTGGACATCTTGTTATTCACAGACAATTCTTGTCTTGTTTTAATCCTCTTCAAAAGATGGTTTATAATCAGCTATAGAACTTTGGTGTTCTTAAATGCAGATTTCTGATAACTTTGGAGATTGTGACATTGGAATAAAGAAAAATGTACAGGACTTATAAAGAGCTGAAATGTTTATGAATATCAAGCAGCATAAGAGTTAATGGAATAGATTGAACTAATAGAAAACTGAAGTAATCTTTTTGTTTGTTTACTTTTGCTTAAAACATTGCTGATGCTTGTTTTGTTTTTCAGAGTCAAGAAAACTTATTTTGAGCTATTTACAGCATTTAATAATCAAGTAAGTTAACTCCTGTGAACAAAATTTGGAGCGTATTTGTTTCTCTCTGCCTGGCTTCTCCAGAATTTGTAAACTATTTGGAAGTATTCTTAACTTACGGCAATATGGTTATTTGCATCAGTGCAGAAAGAATCCATTTTCTTTTGCAAGAGAACACAACTGGAGAAACTGGTTGTTTTACCAAGGCTTTAAATGGAAGTGTGTGCTTCCCTTTAAGGAATCAAGCTTGACTTGCAGAGCCGATAAAAACTCCTTGGGAAAACTGGCCTCATACGTTGTCTACACTGTCCCCATACAGGGTTCCTAACTTGTGGTGAGTAAGAATGTCACTCTCTGGCTCCAGAGAATCTATAATCCACCCCACAAGTATTTATATCAGATGTTTTTGTATAGATAAGGGAACATGCACAGGGTCTTGCCTGAGCATGCCCACAGTGGACTGGAGGCTCACATACACTGGGGGATTGGGGTGGAGCCACAAAAAATTCATGCCTTCTGCAAGAGAGGAGCCTGGCCTCTTCAGCTCATGTGTGGTGGCCTGGTATTCAATCTTTGAGGTGGGAGCCTGCTGGCGGGACTTCTCGCTTTGCTGAGAGCTCCCCTTTTGCTTAATAAATCCCATCCTCCTCACCTTTCAATGTGTCTGTGTGCCTAATTCTTCCTGATTGTGAGACAAGAACCCGGATTTAGCTGAGCTAAGGAGCAAAAAATGCTGCATCAGTAGTTAGGAATCAGCCAGGCAAGGGAGGGTTCTCTCCCAACCCACTATAAATGTCTGGTGATGTTTCAGCAATTATCTCATTGCCTCTCTAAAAATGATAATTTGGCAGAACCAGGGAGAGGCCGTTTCCTGATGGTCTACACCTGTTAATATCAAAATGTGTATTGAATGCAGGCCCCAGGGAGAAACAGTTTCCTGGGCATGCATATTAAGAGACAAAAATGGGCCAGGTGCAGTGGCTCACGTCTGTAATTCCAGCACTTTGGGAGGCCGAGGCAAGTGGATCATGAGGTCAGGAGATCGAGACCATCCTGGCTAACATGGGGAAACCCTGTCTCTACTAAAACAAAAAAAAAATTAGCCGGGTGTGGTGGCAGGCACCTGTAGTCCCAGCTACTCAGGAGGCTGAGGCAGGAGAATGGCGTGACCCTGGGAGGTGGAGCTTGCAGTGAGCCGAGACTGTGCCACTGCACTCCAGCCCAGGCAACAGAGCGAGACTCCATCTCAAAAAAAATAAAAGACAAAAATGGCAAAGTATGATCTTCTGGGTATACTCCACCAGATAAAGGAAGAAAGCCTCAGATAGGCATGTGTATAACTCCCTAAATACACTGTGTGTGCTCACTTCCCAAGGGTAAGAAGGGTTCTGTGCATGTGGGCAGGTCACCCTAACGGAAGAATCATGGGAAAGAGGCAAGGTCATAAAAGTCCTAGGATCACAGTTAAACAGGACACTTGACCTTCTGTCTTTAACCTTCACATCCCTGCTTAGATC
>NW_012106986.1:776465-777754 GCF_000951045.1 Mandrillus leucophaeus | reverse complement strand
ATTGCTTGAACCCAGGAGATGGAGGTTGCAGTGAACCGAGATCGTGCCATTGCACTCCAGCCTGGGCAACAAGAGCGAAACTCCCCTCTCAAAAAAAAAAAAAAAAAAAATTACATCTACTAACCTTTTTGACTTAGTAACTGTCCCACTGTAAAGGCAAGAGAACAAAAACAAAGAACAAAAAAACCAAAAACTATCCTAAATAAAATATTCATAAAAGATAGGTCCTCAGATAAAGTAGACTTCCCTTTTTTTCAGACCTATCCATATTTAGAGCAGACGTAGAGAATACTTTCTTTGCTCTATTCCTTTCCACTCTAAACTTAATAATTTTAGCTAGAAAACAGTAACTAAGTTAAAAACACCACCTATCAAACCAAACCAGTCTTCAAAATATACCTTTCTGACATTTAACTATTTTAAAACCCTTTTATTTAAAAAATGTATGACCGTGCACAGTGGCTCATGCCTGTAATCCCATCACTTTGAGAGGCCAAGGTGAGAGGATCACTTGAGATCAGGAGTTTGAGAGCACCTCAGGCAACATAGTGAGACCCCATCACTTAAAAAAAAAATGAAAATAGCAGGGCATGGTTTCGTGTCCGAGCTACTTGGGAGGCTGAGGCAGGATTGTTTGAGCAGTGAGCTATGTTGCGCCATTGCAACATAGTGACAGAATGAGACCTTGTCTGAAAAAAAAAAAAAAAAAAAAAAAAAAAATTAATGGCCCCTTAACCAACAGTAACTGAAAAGCCTATATTTCCAATAATAAAACTTCATGGCCGGGCAAGGTGGCTTACGCCTGTAATCCCAGCAGTTTGGGAAGCCGAGGCAGGTGGATCATGAGGTCGGGAGATCGAGACCATCCTGGCTAACACGGTGAAACCCCGTCTCTACTAAAAAATACACAAAATTAGCCAGGCTTGGTGGCGGGCACCTGTAGTCCCAGCTACCGGGGAGGCTGAGGCAGCAGAATGGCATGAACCTGGGAGGCGGAGCTTGCAGTGAGCCAAGATCGCACCACTGCACTCCAGCCTGGGTGACAGAGCAAGACTGTTTAAAAAAGAAAAAAATAAAAACCAAAAAAAACTTCATATAGCTTCCACTGTTAAACTCCATTATGACTAAATACTACAAGACTTTAGTACACTATACCAAAATATATTTTCACCAAAAAAAAAAACCTTTTTCATAGTCCACTAAAAACTATCACACCCTTCCTAATCCAAAACCCCAAAATTGTGTCTTCTACAGATGATATTTAAAAAAAAGACTGCTCTTATCACTCA
>NW_012106986.1:768917-769976 GCF_000951045.1 Mandrillus leucophaeus | reverse complement strand
CCTCAGTCTCCTGAGTAGCTGGGATTACAGGCATGTGCCACCATGCCTGGCTAATTTTGTATTTTTAGTAGAGACAGGGTTTCTCCATGTTAGTCAGGCTGGTCTCAAACTCCTGACCTCAGGTTATCTGCCCACCTCAATGTCCCAAAGCACTGGGAATACAGGCGTGAGGTCACTGACCTCTAAGGCCTTTTTAAATAAACTTCTATTCCTGCTCTGGAACTTGCGTTGGTCTCTTTTCTTGCCTTATGCCCCCCAGTTGAATTCTTTCTTCTGAGGAGGCAAGGACTGAACTTGCTATTGACCCATAAGGATATGCCACCAGTAACTTTGGTTAACTTGGATCTCTTCCACCAGTAACTGCCTGTGAACATGACTTCCTCTAGGTTCCTCAAGAAGAAATTCAGAACAAAAAATGGCAGTCAGCCAACCCGGCAACATGGCAAAACTCTGTCTCCACAAAAAATACACAAAAAGTTCAGGCAGTCATGGTGCTGCACACCTGTTAGTCCCAGCAACCTGGAAGCCTGAGATGTGATTATCTTCTGAGCCCCGGAGATTAAGGCTGCAGTGAGTCTTGATCACATGACTGCACACCAGCCTGGGCAACAGAGTGAGACTGTGTCAAAAAAAAAAAAAAAGAATGGTAGTCATCATTCAGTTCTCAGTTCCCCCTTATCTGAGGTCTAGGTGCCAGTGGACAGCATTTTCTATTTGGTAGGGATCTGGGTTTACTGAGAACAACTCAGAAACATATGTTAAGATGTTATCTTTTGGGCAGCTGCAGTGGCTCATGCGCGTGTAATCCCAGCACTTTGGGAGGCCGGGGCAGGAGGATCATCCTGGAGATTGCGATCATCCTGGCCAACATGGTGAAACCCCGTCTCTACTAAAATACAAAAAAATTAGCCGAGCATGGTGGCATACGCCTGCAGTCCCAGCTACTCAGGAGGCTGAGGCAGGGGAATTGCTTGAACCCAGGAGATGGAGGTTGCAGTGAACCGAGATCGTGCCATTGCACTCCAGCCTGGGCAACAAGAGCGAAACTCCCCTCTCAAA
>NW_012106986.1:766716-767932 GCF_000951045.1 Mandrillus leucophaeus | reverse complement strand
CTGGAGTGCAGTGGTGCAATCTCAGCTCACTGCAACCTCCACCTCCCAGGTTCAAGCAATTATCTTGTCTCAGCCTCCCAAGTAGCTGGGATTAGAGGCATGTGCCACCATGCCTGGCTAATTTTGTATTTTTAGTAGAGACAGGGTTTCTTCATGTTGGTCAGGCTGGTCTTGAACTCCCAACCTCAGGTGATCCACCCACTTTGGCCTCCCAACGTGCTGGGATTACAGGCATGAGCCACTGCACCTGGTGGCTCTTAAAGCCACCGACTCTTAAAACTATATCCCCATTAGAGACTTTAAATAAAACTAACAAAAACAAAAAACTAACCAAAAACCAACAAACAAAAAAACCCTTTCTCTGAAAACAGACAACATCCTAGACATGGACAACTTTCTCAAGATCACAAATCAAGACTTCTCTACCATCATGAGATTCTTACCTCTTAATTTTTTCCTTACATATGCCTCTATAGACAATAAAATTAAAAGTCTTATATGCACTCACAGAATATAGTTTTATTTATAAAAGATCTCACAGCCCGTCTTCTAACAAACAACCTTGTGCCTTAGTAAATAAAAAAATAGACTGGGTGCGGTGGCTCACGCCTGTAATCCCAGCACTTTGGGAGGCTGAAGCAGGCAGATCACGAGGTTAGGAGGTTGAGACCATCCTAGCCAATATGGTGAAACCCCGTCTCTACTAAAATACAAAAAAATTAACCAGGTGTGATGGCGGGCACCTACAGTCCTAGCTACTCAGGAGGCTGAGGCAGGGGCATCACTTGAACCCTGGAGGAGGAGGTTGCAGTGAGCTGAGATCGTGCCACTGCACTCCAGCCTGGCAACAGAGCAAGACTGCATCTCAAAAAATAAATAAATAAAACAAAATAAAAAAAAAAATAAAAGAAAACAATGTATTGTGCTGATGTTAATACCTTTATTACTTCACAATCAGTCAAAAACCTTAGTCCACTCCTCTTAACCAATATCATAAATTAAAAAAAAAAAAAATTACGAAGAGGCCTTCAGTCTTCTAGATACAGACATCATTTATTGTCTCTTTTTCCATAATTTAGGATAAATGAAGCAACGATTAGAAATTATGCCTCATGGCCGGGCACGGTGGCTCACACCTGTAATCCCAGCACTTTGGGAGGCCGAGGTGGGTGGATCACGTGAGGTCAGGAGTTCAAGACCAGCCTGGCCAACATGG
>NW_012106986.1:762310-766666 GCF_000951045.1 Mandrillus leucophaeus | reverse complement strand
AAAAAAAAAGAAAAAGAAAAAAAATACAAAACATTAGCTGGGCATGGTAGCGGGTGCCTGTAATCCCAGCAATTTAGGAGGCTGAGAATTGCTTGAACCTGGGAGGCAGAGGTTGCAGTGAGCCAAGATTTCACCATTGCACTCCAGCTTGGGCAACGAGAGCTGAACTCCGTCTCAAAAAAAAAAAAAAAAAAAAAAAAAGGCCGGGCGCAGTGGCTCAAGCCTGTAATCCCAGCACTTTGGGAGGCTGAGGCAGGTGTATCATGATGTCGGAAGATCGACATCATCCTGACTAACACGGTGAAACCCCGTCTCTACTAAAAACAGAAAAAAATAACCCGGCGGTCACCTGTAGTCTCAGCTACTCGGGAGGCTGAGGCAGGAGAATGGCATGAATCCGGTAGGCGGAGCTTGCAGTGAGCCGAGATCGCGCCACTGAACTCCAGCCTGGGGGACAGAGCGAGACTCGGTCTCAACAAGAAAAAAAAAAAGAAAAGAAAAAGAAAAAAAGAAATGTATCCCTCATAATAGACTCTGTAGCTAACTCTACTACAAAGGCCATGGCACAACAGACTAAGTTCTCTTATTAAAGTTGTGCTAGATAATGAAATTGCTATTAACTTACTGACTGGACAGAGAAATATCTGCAGTTGCTGACACTTCCTGTTGCACAGAGATGAACATATCAGGTATAGAGATTCAGTTACAGAGGATTAATAAACAAGCTGCTTGGTTAAAACAGCTTGACCTTTTATCTAGTTCTTTCTTTGATCTATTTGATTTTAGTTAGTTTAGTTCATGGTGACCCTGGCTAAGGGGCACACTCCAAAGTCTTGGTATTATCCTCTTGATAATCTTAATAGTAGTATCCTACATACACTAAGGACTTTCAAAAGTTTTAAATGTTTATATACAATCATCCATAAAATGTCCATAAAATTTAAATAAATAAAAATTCCAACATAATAAAAAAAGTCTCCTCTACTCTAACGCTTACCAGAAAATGACCTAAAGTCCTTATTCCCACCTTACAAAACCCACTGTTGTACTATTTCCCAGTGGGATTTTAGACCAAATAAGTGCATTTACAATGGTCAGAAAGTAATGTCAATGTCTACAATTTTGGTCAACCTCTCTATTTTGGTCAAGTTGAGAGGTTGACCAAAAGGGGAGAGATTGTTAAATTGAGTTTAGCCTAAAGTTGCCTCCTTGTAAGTTCAGCATAAAGGTTTCTCTGTACATAGTAAATTGTAACCTAACTGGATGTATAAATGGACTATAACCTATTATAGCAATCACTGAGTTTTGGCCAATCACAGGAGGCCAACTGTTCAAATAATACACTTAACCAATCAAGCTGTTTCTGTATCTCACTTCTGTTTTCTGTACATCACTGTCCTTTCTCTGTCCATAAATCATCTTCTACCATGCAACAGTGTTGGAATCTCTCTGAACATATTCTGGTTCAGGGTGGCCACCTGATTGACAAATTTTTTTTGCAAAATTAAACTCATATTTAATTTGTCTAAAGTTTTAACACTATCCTTCCTTTATATTTTGGTCTCTTTATGACATTACTATTTAGCACTGCTTGATACTTCTATTTTTTTTTTCCAGACAGGGTCTCATCTGTCACCCAGGCTAGAGTACAGTGGCACCATCATGCCTCACTGCAAGCCTTGACCTCCTGGTCTCAAGTGATCCTCCCATCTCAGCCTCTGGAGTAGCTGGGACCACAGGTGCAGGTCACCAGGCCTGGCTAATTTAAAAAAATTTTTTGACTAGGCGCGGTGGCTCACGCCTGTAATCCCAGCACTTTGGGAGGCCAAGGCGGGTGGATCACGAGGTCAGGAGATCGACACCATCCTGGCTAACATGGTGAAACCTCGTCTCTACTAAAAATACAAAAAATTAGCCTGGCATGGTGGCGGGTGTCTGTAGTCCCGGCTACTCGGGAGGCTGAGGCAGGAAAATGGAGTGAACCCGGTAGGTGGAGCTTGCAGCAGTGAGCCGAGATCGCACCACTGCACTCCAGCCTGGGCAAAAGAGCAAGACTCTGTCTCAAAAAAAATGTTTTTTTGTAGAGGCAGGGGCCTTGCTCTGTTGCCCAGCTGGTCTCAAACTCCTAGCCTCAAGAGATCCTCACCTCTTGGTCTCCCAAAGTGTTGGGATTACAGTTGTGAGCAACCATGACCAGCCAACACTTTTATTTTCATCCTCCAGAACGCTTATTTTTTTTTCGTTGTCTTTGTTTTTCGTTGTTGTTGTTTGTGTTTCTAAGGACAGGGCCTCATCTTGTCATCTGGGCTAGGGTGCAGTGGCACAATCATAGGTCACTGTAGCCTCAAACTCTCGGGCTCAAGTGATCCTCCTGCCTCAGTCTCTCTTGAGTAGCTAGAACGACAGGAGCGTGCCATCATGCTCAACTAATTTTTTTTTCTTGTAGAAACGGGATCTTGCCATGTTGCCCAGGCTAGTCTCCCAATTACTGGCCTTAAAGCCATCCTCCCGTCTTAAGTCTTGGCCTCCCAAAGTGCTGTGATCATAGACCTGAGACACTGCCCAGCCTGAGGTTCTGTTTCTAAATGTTTGACCCAGTACTTCCTTAGGGCACATCCTGATTGAAAAATTGATGGTAGCTTGTACTTTTACACTCTCTCCAAAAATTTCAGAGAATTATCTTCCCCCAATTTCATTTCTCCAAATTTTCCAACAACAAACTGTAAGCCTGGCTAATCTGGTTATAGACTAGGTTATGGAAGTGAGGTGAGATCATGGAATGAAGACACAACTGAGACCCCCAATTAGGCCAATGTTTCCCTTGACCATCCGATTGTGCAGATTTATTTGTAATAGTGGAATGGAGCTTCCTGAACAAATGGTCAATCTAATGTTTTCTCCTGGAATCAGAGAAATCTGGATTAGTCAAATAGCCCTGGTTTAGCTACTTACTGTGTGACCTTGCACGGTGTAATCTTTACACATTTTCACCGAAATTACCTCATCTCTAAAGTGTTCTTTTGTATCTACTTCGGTGGCTGTATCAAATGAAATGTTTGCAAAAATGTTGTGTAAAGAGAAAAACATTCTCCAAGCTAATTTTTTTTTTGAGACTGAGTCTTGCTCTGTCTCCTCCCGGGTTCAAGCCCTACTCCCGCCTCAGCCTCCCGAGTAGCTGGGATTACATGCGCGCGCCACCACACCCAGCTAATTTTTGTTATTTTTAGTAGAGACGGGGTTTCACCATGTTGCCCAGGATGGTCTCCTGACCTCAACTAATTCACTCACCTCGGCTTCCCTAAGTGTTGGGATTACAGGCGTGAGCCTGTAAGTTAATATTTAAATCACACAGGAGTTGAGACTATTTTTTTCTGGCTCAGTGCCACTGTTTCATCAGGCTGACATTTTAATCTATGTATTTTTGCACTTAAACTGGCGAGTTAGGGCGGGGCGCTCAGCATTTGGGTCTTATTCTGAGGCAGTAAGTTCGATGCAGGGCGAAGCCTAGGCCTTGACGTTCTCTTCAGCAGGGATTCCGCCAGTCAGGCGCCAGCAGCCGTACCTAAGGAACTCTGATCCGCACACTGCCTCTGTAAGTTAGCCTCTGCTCCTGCTTTCTATTTCATCTCTTTCGGTAAAAGGATTTCTGTCTTTTGGCCCCAATGGCGCGTGCCCACGCTAGGTCGCTGAGGAAGACCCTTCCGGCCCTCTGAGCAGCGTAGCTGTTACTGCAGCACATCCTAATGGTTCGGAGCCGAAGGTCACGAGACTGCCTGCAGTTAGGACAACCAACAGCTAGTTCAACTCAGGATAGCCAAGCGGCTCTCTGCAGTGCAACCAATGGGGGAAGTCTTTCCAGAGCTCTTTCTCAGGAGCGTTGACTGGCTTATTTTCACGCCAATCAAAGTTTTCTGCACAACTGGCTTTTCTGTCACCAGATGTGATGCGAACCGCTCTCTCCCTCGGTAGAGAGGGCAAAAAGCAGAGCCGACCGGGAAATACCACAGAACAGCAAATCACCTCCGGAAGTGGCGTTTGGGGCCGCTTTCTACCATGGAGTCCAATGAACTCTTTCTTTTGGCAGCAAATTCCGTCTTCGAGCCCGCCCAAGAGGAAGAACATTTTGATTGGTTGTTTAGTCGGGGGACGCAGAGACTCACGGGAGCTTCGTCCAAGCACTTGCAGGTATTGCTCAGTTGGCCTGTCAATTTTCTCACTCGCTTGAAGGGGCGGAAACTGGCAGCCCTTTTGGCACCGCCTCTTCCTGAGCTGCTGTGCAAGGAGGCAGCGAGGCCGCCCCGGCTGGGAACAGCCGCGTGGGCGGGGCCGCATTGCACTGTCCGGACAGTTCCTGGG
>NW_012106986.1:755705-761530 GCF_000951045.1 Mandrillus leucophaeus | reverse complement strand
GCGCTGTGCGGGGCGACGGCGAGGCCGGAAGATGGCCTGGGTGCTCAAGATGGACGAGGTGATCGAGTCCGGGCTGGTGCACGACTTCGACGCCAGCCTCTCGGGCATCGGGCAGGAGCTGGGCGCCGGCGCTTACAGCATGAGGTACTGGGCGCCCCGGGTGGGGAGAAGCTCTGTCTCCTTGGGGAAGGCCTGCGCAGCCCTGAGTCTCTGCCAGATGCGGCTGCTCCCAGAGGTGCACGGGCCTCCTGGGCTGCGGGGTCGGAGTCCTTGCCGCGTGGCGGTCGGGGGCCATGGAACCCCAAAGGCTTCTGTTCACCCTGGTGACGAGCGGGTGGGGGAGGGTGGCCCCGCAAGCTTCGGCGTCGGACCGCTCCTGAGTGCTTCATATTTGCTGTAAAACACGCCCAGCTATTAGGATGGCTTGGGTTGGTGGGGGAAGGGGCTTCCTTTCCTTACAAGTGATTTACAAGCCCCGTTGGAGCTAGAATACACTGTACAAAAAGGCAGCACTTATATTGGGAGAATACTGTCCAGCGTTTTGGGGTCAGCTGTCCTACATTATGGTTTTTTTCTGGCTGCAGGTTTTAATCACTTGATGATAGTAAATTATAATTGAAAGAGCAGCGGTGGGAGTAGCACTGTGACTTCGTTTAGTTTTTTTTGATTGTCTCAAAGTGAAGTTTCCCATTTTGGAGACTACCCTCTCAGGCTATTTCCTCTTGAGGGTTTTAAGATGCAGTGATTGCACCACAAACAATTGTTTAGTCTCTGCTGTCTGTACCAGCGGTCATTCATTTTAATATTGAGAGGTTGAAACAGATCTGAGCTTAGTCTCTGCCCTTTATCCTTTTTAACTGGTAGGAGTTTGGAAGCTCTGTATTTTTTTAGTGGCTCTATTGAAATATAGTTTACCATAGCGTTGACTCGACTAATAAAGTATAAAAGTCAGTGGTTTGGCAGCTTTTCAATAATGTGAATTAAGTGTAGCTTTCTGTTCTTTAGAAAATGTCTAATGTCTTGAAAGTGCTCTACAGTTACCCAGTAGCATTCATACATCTTACTGCAGCTCTAGAGGAGGAATTCTGGGTCAAAGCTGGCCTGGAATCATGGTGGCTGCTCCTTGAAGTAATTGGGTCTTTAAATCTTAAAGAGAAATTCTGAGCCATAAAGAACTCTCAGAAAGGTGGGAGACATTTTTCGGAGTGTGGAAGTGAGTGGTGGAAAGCGTATGCAACCTGGAGTTCCCCACCGTCTGGCTCTGATTTGGTCTCTGCTGGGCTTCCTGAACTTGGCACCTCTTCTCTCTGCAGTTGTATAACTTAAGGCCTGTAGATGAGGTGGCTTATTTTCTAAAACAGTTGTCTCAGTTGTTCAGGAAATTGAGCTACTGAAAGTCATGGAGTCACCCCAGAGGGAAGTATTAGAGGCAGTGCTTCTCTGGTGAAAACGCACTCCTCTAGTGCCATTCTGCTCCTTAGCTCTACTGGAAACACGAGGCTTACAGTCACGGCAAAAGAGGCACGTGAAGCAAGTTCATATGTGTCTCTCCTCAACTGCTTCTCTTTTATGGTAAAATGAAAGTTTGCTGCTGAAAAGTTTACTTATTGATAGCTATTTTGAGCGTTTACTTTTTTCTAGGGTTTTATTTGACCTCTAATTTGATTTGGTGATTCAGTCAACTTATTAATGTAATAATTTATGTGTATAATTTATTTCCGTGAAAAGGAAGTACAATCTTGATGATTTTAAACCTTTCCCTGACTATGTATTTTTAAAGTAGTGTGTGAGATCTTTGTAATTCTGTGTAACCTACAGTACTCTTTATAGGGATAAGTTTCCCTTGAATGCTTTTTTGGTTGTGCCGTGTAATCTAAATTTTCAAAGACATTTGAAGGTAATTACCATTTTTAAGAAGCTTATTTTTTTCATATTTAATTGAGTCCTCAAAAACTAAGAGATGAGAGTGCTTGCCTCTTGCAAATTCAAGGCCCTTTGTTTGAAATTCTCTAACTAAGGAAATTCCAAAATTGACTGGATAAGGAGAAAATGTGAAGAAGGCGTTAGCTGCTGCAGGCCTCCCTGGACTGCAGTTGTACTTTCCATGCCTGGCCCTGGAACCCTGAGAGGGTTTGGGGTGCCCATGAATGGCTCACTCATTCTCCAGCGTGAGCATTCAGTCACTTCCTCTTGCATCCAGTAGGAAGGAAAGCTTATCTTTCAAAGTTCAAGAAGTAAACTTGAAGAAATTACTGGAAAAATGACTTCTTGATACAAATTGATTTTGTCGGCAGCTTTCCATTTTTCTTTCAAAATGAAACATGATTAGTGTATTTGCTTTTTGGATGGCTTCAAAAACAAGAGGTATTTCTTAAGACTTCTCTTAAGGAATGGTTTCTTCATCTTTTGGGAGGATAGTTTGAAAGGAAGAAATGGCTTCTCTCAGCGGTCTGACTTAAAAATAGCCAAGTGTGATGTTTGGTATGCTTGTAGACCTAGCTACTTGGGAGATTGCTTGAGCCCAGAGATTCAGGGGTGTAGTGTGTGCTATGATTGCACCTGTTAATGCCACTGCACTCCAGCCTGGGCAAGAATGAGACCCCCTTCTTTTTCGTTCCCCCTCCTTCTCTTAAAAAGGTAGGAAAAATATGTTTGTGTAAAATAATGTAGGCTGGTAATATTGGGAATATATTGGGGCTAATTGATAACATTACCTTTGCTTCTCTTTTTTTCTTTTGGCTCTGGTTCTCATGTGTTCTGTGTGTGCTGTTGTATTATACTTTTTTTGTTGTTTTTGTTTAGTTTTTTTTTTTTTGGTATTGTATTTGGGTGTGAGATGTGAACAGCAGATTCTATTTGAAATGAGGCGGGTCAAAAATATTTTTAAAAATCTTGGTTACAGTAACAATTTTAGAGATGGATAGAGACCTCAGAGACCTTTTAGAGTCTAGACCACTCATTTTCTTATACTGTAAATGCATTATCTGAGGGTCATAGATGTTAAAGTGATTGGCTTAAACAGATGAAGGCTGATTTTTTCCCCCACACAGAGTGAAGACTGAAACCCATGGTAACTTGAAATCTGGGTCATTCTTGTTTTGTCAAGTATGGAGTAGATAACCAAATGACTTTAAAAAGTAATACTCGTTAAAACTCAGAGACGGTCTTTGAACCACCTGGTAATTTTCTTTCCATCTCACTGTTTGAAATTTGTCATCTGTAGCCAAGTTAATTTTTAGGATTTGGGGGTTCAATATTGAAATACTTTTGAAGATAATAGGAAGTAATGGCTTCTTTAACTTACTCATAAAAATTTTGGTATTAAATTCTCACTTTAAAAAAGGTATTATCTGAGCCCTGTTTGTTAAACTTCGCTGTGGTATAAATCTTTTGAAACAAAAGATAATACGTTATGTATTTTGAAATGGGAGGTATGTCCATAGTTTACAAATAATTTGCTAAATCAAAACTGCTTTGAGTTAATGACAGATTTCCTATATTGATTGAAAGGTAAAATGTTTAAGAAATCTGTTGTACAACAAGGTTACTATAGTTAATGATACAATGTATTGAAAAATGCAAAGGGTGGATGTTAACGTTCTCACCACAGTGATAACTGAGGTAATACATTTGTTAATTGGTTGAATTTAAACATTGGACAGTGTATATATGTCAAAACATCATGTTGTACAGGGTGGGGGGTTATGCTATTATCTGTCACTGTTTAAAAAGTTAAAAAAAATTAGTGTTGCAGACCCTGTAGGGTAACAGAATTTCAACTTAGATCAGTATTAAGTTAGTAAAAGATTAGTAAGGATAGGGTTTATTATGTAGCTATTAATAGTTGATGATTTTCTTTTGGTCTCATGCTAAAATAGAATGTCCCTGAGTAGGTGACATATATCTTGGAAGTACAGATGATCCCCAACTTAGGATGGTTTGACCTAAAATTTTTGTTGTATAAGCCATATACATTCAGTAGAAACACCTTCAGTAGACACTGTATGTTGTATTTTGAATTTTGGTCTTTCCCAGGCTAGTGATATATGGTATGATGCTCTTGTGATGCTGGGCAGTGGCAGTGAGCCATAGTTCCCAGTCAGCATACTGTGTTGCCAAATGGTTTTCCCCGACTGTAGGCTAATCTAACTGATCTGAGCATGTTTAAGGTAGGCTAGGTAAGCTATGATGTTCAGTAGGTTAGGTGCATGAAATGTTTGTTTGAGACTAGGTCTTGCTTGCTCTGTCACCGATACTGGAGTACAGTGGTACAATCACGGCTCACTGCAGCCTTGACTTTGCTGGGCTTATGCAATCTTCTCACCTCAGCCTCCAGAGTAGCTGGAACTACAGGCAGTGCCACCATGCCTGGCTAATTTTTAAAATTTTATTTTTAGTAGAGGTAAGGTCTTGCTATGTTGGCCAGGCTGATGAATTTATCTTTGATTTATGATATTTTCAACTTACAATGGGTTGATTGGGACTTTATTATATGTTAGGGAACATCTCTGTAGAACAATTTTAAGGTTGGTGAAATGTAAAAATTTTATTATGGTTCTTCAGAATACTGCCAGAATTGGCAGTGATTTCTGGTTTTTTCCCTAGAATCTTTTCATGAAGCGGTTTCTATAAAACTTCTAATTTCAAGGTTTAACCACTTTTTCCTGGATTTAATCTTGGCTGCATTACAGGAAATGATTTAGTAAATTAACTCATTTAAGAAATTTATTGATTTAAGATTATAGTGTCCACATTTTAAAATTTATTACTATAAAGCTGAGGTTGGCAAACGGTTTTTGTAAAGGGCTAGGTAGTAAATATTTTAGGCTTTGTGGGATGTATAGATTCTGTCACATTTTGTTTTTTACAACCCTGGCTGGATTTAGCTCTTAGGCCATAGCTTGTCCATCCCTGCTCTAAAGGATAGAGTCACCGGGCACAGCGGCCTAAGCCTGTAATCCCAGCACTTTGGGAGGCTGAGGCAGGTGGATCACCTGAGGTCAGGAGTTTGAGAGCAGGCTGGCCAACATGGTGAAACACTGTCTCTACTAAAAATACAAAATTAGCTGGGCATGGTGGCACATGCCTGTAATCCCAGCTACTGGGAGGCTGAGGCAGGAGAATCACCCGAGCCTGGGAGGTGGAGGTTACGGTGAGCCAAGATTGCTCCACTGTGCTCCAGCTTGTGGTGACAGAGCAAGACTCTTTCTCAAAAAAAAAAAAAAAAAAGGTTTGCTCACTATTGAAACCTTACTTTCAAGAAATTATTTTTACGTAATCTCAGCGAATTTGTGTAATTCCATTGTTTGTCTATAGATTTTTATTGTGTTCAGTTTTTAAAATTAGGGTTCCCCTGCCCCTGTAAGATACAGTACAGTTTATATCCTTCAATTAGGACTGTTTGAAACTTAGTGGTTTATTGATATGATCTCATAAATTTGATGTTTCATCATAGTGGCATTTGTTGGTTTGCCAGGACACATTTAAACATTTGCTTTGGATGGAAATACCATCTGATGCTTTTTTCTTTTTTTTTCTTAGCTCTAGGTTCTATGACTGATATTATTATTATTTTTAGAGACAGGGTCTTGCTTTGTTGCCCAGGCTGGAGTACAGTGGCTATTTGCAGACTTGATCACTGCACATTACAGTCTCCAGTTCCTGGGCTCAAGGGATTCTCCTGCCACAAACTCCCAAGTAGCTGGAACTACAGGTGTACCACATGGTGCCCAGCTTCATGACTGAATTTAAAGGAGGCTATGT
Source organism: Mandrillus leucophaeus (assembly GCF_000951045.1). Lineage (NCBI taxonomy): Eukaryota > Metazoa > Chordata > Mammalia > Primates > Cercopithecidae > Mandrillus > Mandrillus leucophaeus. Next base: position 755,767 of record NW_012106986.1, on the reverse strand, counting down.
ATTATTTACTTTGCTTGTTTTGGGACAGATCTAACAGATGAATATGCAACTGTCAGCCTTTG
>NW_012106986.1:753529-754700 GCF_000951045.1 Mandrillus leucophaeus | reverse complement strand
AGCCAGGATGGTCTCGATCTCCTGACCTCGTGATCTGCCCGTCTCGGCCTCCCAAAGTGCTGGGATTACAGGCTTGAGCCACCGTGCCCGGCCTGCATTTAGTTTTTGTGTCCTGTGACAATTTTTAGTTTTTCCTTCTTTTATGATTTTGACACTTGATGTGTGTAGTGTTTAAAACTGTTTTAGAAACATGTGATTTTTTGGTGTGGGTGGGGAATGCAATGATAAGATATACTTGTGAACACTGTCTAGCCTTGAAAGGATCTCTTATTTTTAGCAGTGATTTTGAGTAGAGTAGGACCACAGTTGCTTTTGTTATTACTTTGTCTCTATCTAAACATAAATAGGATGCTGTGTATGTTGTAGTAACTTCATAATGAAAGTATCAAGAAATTTGAAAGCATTAAAAATTTATTTGAATAACAATTACAAACCATTATGTATTAACCATAAAATTTTTTAAAATTGAAAAACTTTGCCAAAACAGAGAACTTAGCCAGAAGAGGGTCACTCTCTGTTACCCAGACTGAAGTGCAGTGGTGCAGTTATGGCTCACCGAACCCTTCACTTCCTAGACTCAGGTAATTCTCCCACCTCTGCTTCCCTAGTAGCTGAGATGATGAGTATGCGCCACCATGCCTGGCTAATTTTTTTTCTATTTTTTGTAGAGATGGGGTTTCACCATGTTACCCAGGCTGGTCTCAAACTCCTGGGCTCAAGCAGTCCGCCTGTCTCGGCCTCCCAAAGTGTTGGGATTACAGGTGTGAACCACTGCACCCAGCCAATTTTAACTTTCTTTGGATGAGTAAATATTTGACTATACATGTAATTTATTTAATGGACATGAAAGTATTCAGATTTTGTTAGTAGTGGTTGGTTCATGACCTTGGCTGTCAAGTATGTCTTTCCTGATGCTCTGTAGTTTACACCACAACGTTCTCATCTATTTCCTCCCTGACTCTTCTAGAAAGCTTAATGACACCTCCTCAGCTTCACAACTCATCCTCACAACTCATCCTCGCTGTGCCTATTTTCAGCTGATTCCCTTAGTTCTTTACTGGGAAAATAGAACTTTCTTTTTTTTTTTTTTTTTGAGATGGAGTCTCACTCTGTCGCCCAGGCTGGAGTGCAGTGGCGCGATCTTGGCTCACTGCAACCTCTGCCTCCTGGA
>NW_012106986.1:744546-753479 GCF_000951045.1 Mandrillus leucophaeus | reverse complement strand
CAGCTTCATGACTGAATTTAAAGGAGGCTATGTATTATTTACTTTGCTTGTTTTGGGACAGATCTAACAGATGAATATGCAACTGTCAGCCTTTGATGTAGAGTTTTTTTTTTTTTTTTTGAGATGGAGTCTCACTCTGTCGCCCAGGCTGGAGTGCAGTGGCGCGATCTTGGCTCACTGCAACCTCTGCCTCCTGGATTCAAGCGATTCTTCTGCTTTAGCCTCCTGAGTAGCTGGGACTACAGACATGCACCACCATGCCCGGATAATTTTTTTGTATTTTTTAGTAGAGACAGGGTTTCACCATATTGGACAGGCTGGTCTCGAACTCCTGACCTCATGATCCACCCACCTCAGTCTCCCAAAGTGCTGGGATTACAGGTGTGAGCCACCGCACCTAGCGGAACTTTCATATACTGTACTGGCTTGTGAGTTTTTCTATGGTGTATTTGGGTGTGTATTTCTTATTTATTCTGGTTTGGTCATTTGGGCTTCTTGAATCTGTGAATTGGTTGGTATATTTCACCAGTTCTAGAATTTGCTCAGCCTTCCTGTCTTCAGTTATTGCCCCTATTGCATTCTTTGCTGAGACTTCAATTTAATGCAAAATCTTCTCACTTTGTCCCTTCTTAACTTCTTCATTTTCCATAATTTCCCTCTCTGTGCTGCTTTCTGGTTAACTTCCTTTTACCTGTGTTCCAGTCTCCTCATTCAGTCTTCACTTCTGTCTGAGCTGCTATCAAACCTGAATTCTTAATTTGGACAGTTTTATTTTCCAGTTCTAGAAGTTCTATTTGCTCTTTTTCCGTTTTTGCTGTCCTTTAAAGTTTCCTGTTCCTTGCAGATAGTTTCAGGCTTTTCTTTTATTTCTTTAAACAGAGTAAGCATGATTTTATAATTTGGATCTGATAATTCCAGCGTCTGAAATCTCTGCTGGTCTGTGTACAGTCAGGAAAATAGAAATCAGTTAGCTGTCTCAAGCAGAGAGGGATTTAGTGAAGTACTTGATTGCGAAGGAGCTGGAAGGGTTGGAGGAGGCGGCCATGTTACCTGGTTGTTCTTGGGCTTGTTGCTGGAGGCATGGCTGCTGATCCCCTGTAATTTTCTACAGCTGCGTTCTGTTTGGTTGCCTGTTTTTGCATCTGGCTTTTCCCTTTCCCGCTCTTTGATTTCCCACCAGTGTTTGCCTTTGGAGAACCTGACAAGACTCTGTCTAGCAAGAATTCTTCTATATGTAGTTTTCAGGCTTCTAACCTTCTGCAGTAGAGGCAGAAAAGATCTGAATACCAACAGACGAAATCTGGAACTGGATATGTGTCATCTGTTGTTTCTGCCGTTGGTTTTTGCTCCTAGAGTCTTGTTTGACCTTTTATGCCTGGTTATTTTGGGGTACTGGCATTTCAAAATTACTTGGAATAATTCAATGCCTAAATCTTTTCACTTGCTTGTCAGACCCCTGGGAGCCCTACCTGTCAGTGGTTCCCCGGACCATGCTGGAGAAACTAACCAGTACTTTCTCTTCACCCTTACCCTGTGCATTTAGCTGTTTCCGTTCCGGTTTAATGTGGTTGGCTGTATCCTACACCCATAAGGCCACTAAAACTGCAGTACAGCTTTGCAGTTCTTTCCTCAGGTTGGGTAGGTAAAAGCCACTTTCAGTTCTAGGCTTGCTTGGAGTTACTGCACTTTTTCAGATTTTGGCCTGTTTCCTTATCTTGTTAGTTCTTCAATACTTTTAAGAATATATGTGTTCTCTGACAACTTTTTTTCCCCCTGTTCTCAGTGAGGGTGGATGGGGTATAGGTTCGTTTACATTACTTAGCCTGCCGTTACTGAACAGTCAGTTCTCTATGTTGTTTTTTTCTATTTAGTTTCTTTCATGTCTCCTTAGAATTCTTATTTAGCTTCCATATGTTTTATCTATCTTGTCCTTAAAAAAAATTCAAATTTTCACTGTTTTTGAAAATTAGTACATCCATTCATATAATTATATTCAAAGGCTATGAGAGGGTGTACAATGCAGTCTTGCTTCACAGTAGGGTCTTGCAGTCATTAATTTGACGTCCCTGAAGGCAGCTTACATTGCTGGATTTTTAGGTGACCTAGTAGATTTTTATACTTCATGTAATCAAGCTTGTTGTGATTTCCAGGTCTTTTTTAGCATCCTGATTTTTTTTTTTTTTTTTTGAGATGGAGTCTCGCTCTGTCGCCCGGGCTGGAGTGCAAGTGGCCGGCTCTCAGCTCACTGCAAGCTCTGCCTCCCGGGTTTACGCCATTCTCCTGCCTCAGCCTCCTGAGTAGCTGGGACTGCAGGCGCCCGCCACCTCGCCTGGCTAGCTTTTTGTATTTTTCAGTAGAGACGGGGTTTCACCGTGTTAGCCAGGATGATCTCGATCTCCTGACCTCGTGATCCGCCCGTCTCGGCCTCCCAGAGTACTGGGATTACAGGCTGGAGCCACCGCGCCTGGCCAGCATCCTGATTTTTGGTGCTAAGCTACGTTAAAATTTGCCGACATGTAGATCTTTCAGTTTTGCCTTTTAAAATGCATCATTTGGGCCTGGCGCAGTGGCTCATGCCTGTAGTTCCAGCACTTTAGAAGGCCGAGGCGGGTGGATCACTTGAGGCCAGGAGTTCAAAATCAGCCTGGCCAACATGGGGAAACCCCACTTTACTAAAAATACAAAAATTAGCCAGGCATGGTGGTGCATGCCTGTAATCCCAGCTACTTGGGAGGTTGTGGTGGGAGGTTGAGGCTGTAGTGAGCCATGATCATGCCACTGCCCTCTAGCCTGGGAGATAGAGTCACGCTCTGTCTTAAAAAAAAAAAAAAGAAACCCTACTTCTTTTAGTTCTGTTTAACATTCTGTCTTTAGTACTCAAAAATGTGTTTCCATTTATGGGATTACAAAAACCATCAAGGTTTTAGCACTTTCAACGTAGTAGAAATTATAATCTTGTCTGGAGACCTAGTTTTCAATCTTAATACTAATTGGTTGATTATTAATGCAGCAATCAGTTCATTGATTCAGCAAGTATTTGAGCTCCTTTGTGCTAGATGCTGGCATCAGTCATTGAAGAAACACATTTTTGGAGTTACGTGCTTATGGCAGATACAAACTTAGTAAGTCATGTATATTGTTGGAAAGTGGTAAGAGCTGCGTATAGAGCTAGGGTAGGGAAATTGGGAGTGTGGGTGGGAGGACTCCAGTGTCATGTTGTCACTGAAAAGATGACATTTGAATGAAATGAGCCATTATGATATCCAGTAGAAGAGTAGAACCAGGAGGCCGGGGTAGTTGGAGCAGGGGGAATGAGGGTGACGAGAAGAGGGGATGAAGAGCAGGTTGCATAGGACTTTGTAGGATTTTGTAAGGACTTTGGTTGAAAGTGAGCTGATGGAAGGGTTCAGAGAACTGAAATGGTTTAACTTCTGTTTGAAAAGGATCACTGGTTGCTGTGTTGACTAGAAGGCATTTTCTTTCTAATTAAGTAAAAAATTAATTGGAAATTCAATAGCAGATGATCTTTATGTGTTTATATGTTTGTTCAGGAGTCGTTTAGCACTTACCATGAGCATATTATTTTCTGTGTGGATCATCGAGACTATAACCAAGTGAATAAAAAGGTGGTTGTCTTCTAGGATCTGAAGTATATAAAATTGTGTCTTCCATATGTAACAATTTATTTATAAAATAAATAAATTCTCATGCAGTTATACATTTTATTTTGATGATCTGTATCTAATGATCAACCCAACCCAAGCAGTTAGCATTGAAATGTTAAAATTATTCCCTGTGTTATTTTTCAGTGTAATTAATGGTTCAGAGTCACAACTCTTATCTCATTCTTGTTTTCTTTCTCCCTGAGAGGGTTTTAAATGCTTGCATACACATAAAATGCAATATATATTTTCATCTTCCCTGGAGCCAATTTGACTATTATGACCTCTTTTTATAAAGAGGTGATCTGATTCTTTTTGTTTGTTTGTTTGTTTTGTTGTATCTGCCCCCAAGGCAGGAGCTTAGATGGGGCAAAATCCCTAGGTCAAGGTGTTGCGAGAACTCTATGGGAGTGTTGGGGACCACTGCTAACCATGTGATCCTTGGTTATTACTTGTGTACCTAGGAGTGTTTTGACAATTCCTGGGTATAAATAAGAAAGGGAGAATTAGTGGATAGTTAGTATCTTTGAAAATCAGCGGCTGGGCGCAGTGGCTCACGCCTGTAATCCCTGCACTTTGGGAGGCTCAGGTGGGTGGATCACAAGGTCAGGAGATCGAGACCATCCTGGCTAACACGGTGAAACCCCGTCTCTACTAAAAATACAAAAACTTAGCCGGGAGTGGTGGCGGGCGCCTATAGTCCCAGCTCCTCGGGAGGCTGAGGCAGGAGAATGGCGTAAACCTGAGAGGTGGAGCTTGCAGTGAGCTGAGATCCGGCCACTGCACTCTAGCCTGGGCGACTGAGCGAGACTCTGTCTCAAAAAAAAACAAAAAAAACAAAAAAAAAAACAAAGAAAATCAGCATAGTGCAGAAATGCATGTGGGGAGTTGGGACTACTGGTGGGATAACGTTCTCTCCGAGGGTTTCCATCCCATTTCACTTGTTTTCACATTCTGTTTTTGAATTGAATTGAATTGAATTGACCTGGCTACTCAAGTATCTGAGTGAACAGCTTGTAGGAAAAAAAGATAAAATAAGCAGTTCAGACAAGTCCCTATTATTGGTGTTGATATAGTAGTTATTCGTTTGGATGTTTTGTTGTTGCTACTGTTATTATTCTACCTTTTATTGAAGAATGAGTATAGAAAAGTTAAGATACAAATGTACAGCTCAGGTAATTATCTTAAAAACAAATAATCACTCTCCATACATTAATAGGGGAAATGTAAAATGATTGCAACCACTTCGAAAAACAGCTTGGCAGTTGCTCACAAAATTAAACAGAGGCCGGGCGTGATGGCTCATGCCTGTAATCCCAGTACTTTGGGAGGCTGAGGCAGGCAGATCACTTGAGGCCAGGAGTTTGACACTAGTCTGGCCTACATGGTGAAACCCCGTCTCTACTAAAAATACAATTAGCCGGGTGTGGTGGCACATGCCTCTAATCCCAGCTACTTGGGAGGCGGAAGCATGAGGATGACTTGAGCCCAGGAGTCAGAGGTTGTGGTGAGCCAAGATAGCACCACTGCACTCCAGCCTGGGTGACAAAGAGAGACTTTGTCTCCAAAAAAATAAAAGAAATAAAGTTAAACAGAGTTACAGTGTGATCCAGTAATTCCAGTTCTAGGTATATACTTAGCAGAATTTATCTACACAAAAACATAGAGAAGTGTTCATAGCAGCATTATTCATAATTGCTGAAAAATGGAAACAACCCAGATGGCCATGATGTGAATGGATACAGAATATGGTATGTCTATACAATGGAATGGAGCCATAAAAAAGAATGAAGCATTGGTACATGTTAGAACATGGGTGGTCTATGAAACATACCAAGTGAAAGAAGCCAGTCACAAAAGACCACATAGTCATATGATTCCATTTAAATGTCCCAAATAGCAAATCCGTAGAGATAGAAAGTTGCCAGGGGCTGAGTGGGTCTGAGATAGTATGGTGAGTGACTGCTAATGGGTATGGGATTTCTTTTTGAGGGGAGAAAATATTTTGGAATTCAAGAATTAGATACTGATGATGTGAATATACTTAAAACCACTGAATTACAAACTTTAAAAGGGTGACTTTATGGCATGTAAATTTTATCTCAATAAAGCTGTTAAACATATCCAGTATGGACAGTGTCCCAAAAGACCCCTCATCACTCTCCCAGTCAGGACCCCAGATTATTCTTGGGGGAAGAATAGCAGCTGTTGCTGCTGCTACTGTTTACCTCTCAGAAGGAGCCATTGTTTTAGACTAGGCGTGAAGCTTTATGTTCTTAGCACTTGCCAAGGCACAGCAGGGAACTTTTTGTAAAGCCCCATTTTAATCAAATGCTTCTTTGTGATTCGGTGCTGTCAAATGTGACCTATCTTTGGCAGTAGTATTATTTCTTGCCTTTCAAATCGGGTAGCTATGTACTCTTGACTTGCTTTTTTTTAATAGAATGAATCTGGACCTTAAAATTTTAAAAGAATTTTTTAAAGTGCCATATATATTTAGAGCTGCCCTGCTGCCCCCCCCCCCCACTTCCCACCCTGAGATAGGGGTGGTTAATGCCATCCTTTAGGTGAACCACACATAGCATTAATAGTTCTTTTATTGTACATATAATTTCTGATCTTAAATTAAAAAAAACAAAAACTATCCCTAAATGTTTATATGCTTTTAAATATTTCAGACAAGATTGGGCGCATTCAGGATGATATGGCCATAGACAAATATTTCAAACCCAAAGTAAGGTCAGTGTTGATTTTTTGCTTTTCAGTGATGTCTTGGCATTGCCCATTTTCAAGCAGGAAGATTCCAGCCTTCCACTGGATGGTGAAACAGAGCACCCACCCTTTCAGTATGTGATGTGTGCCGCAACGTCGCCAGCAGTAAAACTGCATGATGAAACGCTTACTTATTTGAACCAAGGTTAGTTTGGTTATGTCACATTTGACATGTAAGAATTTACAGAAATACAAACTAATATTTTGGCATTGTAGCCTAGATTATTGGTAATAATTAAAAATTAGGTTCTTTTCTTAAATTTTACAACTTAATGAAAATTGTAGGAATTTTACTGTGAGCAGCTGAAGTACAGTTTGTGTAAATTGATTTGTGTTAAAGAGGATCTGAGGAGGAAGATTTATTACAGGATTTTTAAAGACATAATTCAAAGGACTAGCAAGTAGGAAAGAAAGTCAGTTATTTTTAGGGCCAGTGATTTCAATATGGAACTTGAGAATGAATCAGAAGTCCAGCTAGCAAGGAACCTGGATTTTGAACATGAAGCAGTTCTGTGCTGAAAATAGACTTAAGCTGCACCAGGATGGAGTCTGTGGCTAAATAAACAACATCACATTTTATCTTCTATATCTTGTTTGTAGTTTATGTCAGAGTGTTACATTTCAGTGATATGAAAGAGATGGTGGGGAAGGAGGGAAAACGGAGATGTAGGGGTACTTTTTTTTTTTTTGAGTCTGAGTTTTGCTCTATCGCCCAGGCTGGAGTGCAGTGGCGAGATATCGGCTCACTGCAACCTCCGCCTCCCAGGTTAAAGCAATTCTCGTGCCTCAGCCTCCCAAGTAGCTGGGATTACAGGCACCCACCATCACACCCAGCTAATTTTGTATAATTTTAGCAGACAGGGTTTCACCATGTTGGCCAGGCTGGTCTCGAACTCCTGACCTTAAGTGATCTGCCTGCCTCAGCCTCCCAAAGTGCTGGGATTACAGGCGTGAGCCATTGCACCCGGCTCAGTTTATCTTTGGAAAGAGGAGAGATTGCTCTTTGCAGTTTGGGCACAGGCTGATGTGACTTACCACTGTAAACAAAAGTACTTTGAATGTAGGAATTAATTTGTTGGATACATATACTGAAAGCATGTTGAATTCTTATTTAAAAAAATTTTTTGAACATTTTTACTGTTATATGCTCATTGTAGAAAAACTGGGAAATATGTGAAGGGATAATGCCAAAAATTGACTAATTAAGCTTTTTGGTCTGTTTCTTGAATGTATGTACGTTTCCTTTCAAAAAATTAGAATTATGCATCTCTTCACTTAAGAGTATATAGTATTTGTTTTTCTGTCATTAAATAGAATTTTTACTCCGGAAGTTTTGGAAAGAACAATAGATTTTAGACTTTTACATGTGATTAATATTCTGAAATGTGGAAGAATAACTTATTTCTACCTTTTCATTTGATATATAAGTTTAGAATCTACAAGGTTTTACCTTCAGGTAGTCCTGTCTCTAGCATTTGTGACAATACCCTGTTTGTTTTTATATTTAGTGTTTGGGTAGGCAATCACTTATTTGAGACTGACGTTTTATATTTGAAAGAACCTTAAGAACTTATTTGGTAATCTGTTTTAGACATAAAAATAACAGAAGAAACAATGTAGGGGCAAGGATATTCACTGTAACTTTATTTCTAAAGATAAAAAAGGAAATAACCTGAATTTTGCTTACTTGTGGAATAGTTGAATAAGTTCTGTTACATACATACCATGGAATGAATTAGTATACATACACACCCTGTTTAAAGGAACATGTAGGATGTGCATCTGTTGGCCTGGGGAATGCCCATAGTTTATCATGGTTGTCCTTAAACCAGATAAAGATATTTCATGTCGATAAAAGTCATAATCTACCACCTGTAGTAGTGATATAGTAGACTGACACTGATTGATACTGTGCATCTAGCATTGTACTAAATACATGTGGTAACCTTATTCAGTTCTCACAGTAACTCTAGGAGAGGTTTATTCATTTTATAGATTAAACTTAGAGCAATTAATTACTTTGCTCAGTGTCAATTTGGAAAGCTTAGGTTTTAACAAAATTTTTTTGAAGTATTACAGTAATGTGCACAAATCTTAATGAATTTTTACATATATATTCCCTTGAAACTATTACATACTTTTACCTTTTCCAGCACGCCAGTAGGCTCACTTGTGCCTCTTTCTCAGGTGATACCTCACTTGAATATAATCAATATAAGGGCAGGTGGTTTTCATGTACTTTATTCTGCTTACTGCAGTATTAATGTTGAGTATTTTCTTGGTTCTGGAATTGTGTTATTTCTTGATTTTTCCTAGTCTTTTCAGAAAAAAGGTAGAAAGCTGAACTGTATATGTAGACATGTTTAAAACAACATATATTTTAGTAATTTTAAAAAATAAGGGCTGGGCACGATGGCTTACGCCTGTAATCCTAGCACTTTGGGAGGCCAAGGTGGGCGGATCCATGAGATCAGGAGATCAAGACCATCCTGGCCAACA
>NW_012106986.1:733463-744356 GCF_000951045.1 Mandrillus leucophaeus | reverse complement strand
AAAAAAAAAAAAAAAAAAAACAAAATTGAGTAATTTTAAAGGAATTGTACTTTTATGTACCCTTTTAAAAGAAATTATAATGCCTTTCAAAATAATAACTATATGAGGATTATAATATATATAATAGTGTGTTGTGTTTTCTACAGACTATCTTAGCATTTATCATCTTGACAAAAAGTTTTAAACCCAAGATTTTCCATGAATCCTTAAACAAGTTTTAAAATTTTCTATAAATACATATTTTCTTCTTTTCCTTCTTTTTCTTTCTCTGCTCCCTCTCTCTTCTCCCCCTTTCTCCCTCCCTCCTCTTCCTCCCCCTCTCCCTCCCCCTCTCTCTTCTTTCTCCCTCTCTTCTTGATCTTGCTCTGTCACCCAGACTGGAGTGTAGTGGTACAATCATGGCTCATTGCAGCCTTGACCTCCCAGGCTAAAGTGATCCACCCACCCTAGCCTCCTGAGTAGCTGGGACTATAGGCACAGGCCACCACGCCTGGCTAATTCTTTAAAAAAATTTTCGTAGAGATGGGGGGTCTCCCTATTCATTTCCCACACTGATCTCCAACTACTGGGCTCAAATGATCTTCCTGCCTTGGCCTCCCAAAGTGCTGGGTTTACAGGCGTGAACCACTGAACCTGGCCTTTTTTTCTTCCTTCCTCTCTCCTGCCTTCTTTCCCTTTCCTTTTGTTTGTTTGTTTGTTTTTAGAGACAGGATCTTGCTATGTTGCCCAGCTATTTTTGAACTCCTGGGCTCAAGCAGTCCTCTTGCCTCAGGCCTCCTGAGTAGCTGGGATGTAGTCCTTAAAGGTATATTTTTCTAATGAGAGGATTCATAGCTTTTTCTACATTGGACAAGGATTGGACCAGACTGAGAGATTTCTGAGTATCTTTCACCCTACCTCTTTGTCTACTGAATAATAGAAGCTTGCTAATTTAAGCTAATAAGACAAACAAAGATCCAGACTAGCAAAGTGTCTTCAGCTCACTAGACTCGCTTTTCTTTTTCTTTTTAATTTTCTTTTTTATTTATTTTTTGAGACAGGGTCTCACTCTGTCTCCTAGGCTGGAGTGCAACGATGCAATCTTGCTCACTGCAACCTCTGCCACCCAGGCTCAAGGGATTCTCTTGCCTCAGCCTCTGGAATACCTAGGACTATGGGCACATGCTGCCATGTATGGCTAATTTTTGTATTCGTAGTAGAGACAGGGTTTTACCATGTTGGTCAGGCTGTTCTCGAACTCCTGGCTTCAAGTGATCCACCCACCTTGGCCTCCCAAAGTGCTGGGATTACAGGTGTGAGCCACCACGCCCAGCCGAAATGGTCATTCTTGATGAAGAATATTTGCCACTATGTAATGCTGTAAAGAAAATAAAAATCAAATTCGGTATAGTCTTCACTTTGTCAGTAGAAATTGGAGCAAGTTTTCCTAGTTGTATTGATGTCTTAGTGTCATATTTTGAGTTCTTTTTGAACTGCAGAGGGACTGAGTTTAAAAACTTATTTGTGTTTAAGGCTGGGTGCGGCGGCTCATGCCTGTAATCCCAGCACTTTCGGAGGCCGAGGCAGGCAGATCACCTGAGGTTAAGAGTTCAAGACCAGCCTGGCCAACATGGTGAAACCGTCTCTACTGAAAATATAAAAGTAGCCAAGCGTGGTGGTGCACGCCTGTAGTCCCAGCTACTCGGGAGGCTGAGGCAGGAGAATCACTTGAACCTGGGAGGCGGAGGTTGGAGTGAGCCAAGATTGTACCACTGTACTCCAGTCCCCCATCCCCGCCCCATGCAAACAAAATAAAAAAGCAACCTGTATTTGTGTTTGCCTGGTTATGCCTGAGTAAGAAGAGCAGTTAAGTCCTTGACTTTAACTGTGGAGTAAAAACTGTAGTCCCAACATGGAGCCACCAGAGGGTGGAGTACACATAGCTGGCTTTCCCTTTGGGCAGGGCTCTGGCTGGAATAGACTGCCTTTTGTCTTAACAGCTGGGGGCTGAGCCTTTGATGCTTCCACACGTGATAATATGAGTGAGACTTGTGATCTTACTCCCTTGCTGACTTGCTACTGCTGGATCAACCCCTAACTCTTCAAATAAAAAGAATTTCTCCTTGTTACTCCCCAAATGCATTTTCATTTGGAGACCAAATTCTACATGGAGAATACTCTGCTAAGAATGTTAATTAACAAGCCTGTAATCCCAGCATTTTGGGAGGGTGGATATCTGAGGTTGGGAGTTCGATACTAGCCTGGCCAACATGGTAAAACCCCATCTCTACTAAAAATATAACAATTAGGCTGGGCGCGGTGGCTCACACCTGTAGACCCAGCACTTTGGGAGGCTGTGGTGGGTGGATCACAAGGTCAAGAGATCGAGATCATCCTGGCCAACAGGGTGAAACCCCGTCTCTACTAAAAATACAAAAATTAGCTGGGCGTGCTGGCACGTGCCTGTAGTCCCAGCTACTCAGGAGGCTGAGGCAGAAGAATTGCCTGAACTCACGAGGCGGAGGTTGCAGTGAGCCGAGATTGCACCACTGCCCTCCAGCCTGACAACAGAGTGAGACTCCGACTCAAAAAAAAAAAAAAAAAATTATCCAAGTATGGTGGCACACACCTGTAATCCCAGCTACTTGGGAGGCTGAGGCATGAGAATTACTTGACTTTGGGAGATGGAGGTTGCAGTGAGCCCAGATTGCGTCACTGTACTCCAGCCTGGGCAATAGAGTGAGACTTTGTCTCAAAAAAGAAAAAAGAATGTTAACAAAGTACAGGTATAAGGCCCTAGAAACAGCATGTTTATTGGATTAAGAATTCTGTTAAATATTTCGGAAAGTTCTTTTTGCTTAGTTTCATTTTTCACAAAATGAGATTTCCTCCTGATTAGTTTCAGTTCATGTTAGTAAAATTTTATGATAGGAATAGGACTTTAGAAATAAGGTTTCTAAAGCATTGAACTTAGCAAAATGGGAACTGTCACATCTTGGGCTCCACATTACCCTGGAGTCCCATTTGATGAAGCTAGAGTATGTGTTTTCAAGGATGGGTGGGGACATGAATCACAACAGTTATATTTTTCAACTCTGGCGGAATTTTTGCATTTCTGAGCCAAAAATGGAACAAAAAATAAAACATGAAAAGTAAATTGAGAAGATAAAGCTAAAAACAGGACTAGCGTCTCATAGAATATTACTGTTGGTCTATATTAACTTTATATTTCATTAATACTGGATCTTTCTTTTATTTCAGTTACAACCTAGACTATTGTTTCAGGAAGCCATGGTATTAAAATACGGATTGGGGGAGAAATTAGGAAATTTCTGAAAGTCTGGTTGTTCTCTCAGTGGATATTACCATTGAAGAATATAATAGTTTCCAATAGGGAAACCACTTTAAGCATAGCAAGTGTTACAGAGCCTTTTTTCTTCTGTTTTTTTTTTTGTTGTTGTTGTTGTTGTTGAGATGGAGTCTCGCTCTTATTGCCCAGGCTGGAGTGCAATGGCACGATCTCAGCTCACCGCAACCTCTGCCTCACAGGTTCAAGTGATTCTCCTGCCTCAGCCTCTAGAGTTGCTGGCATTACAGGGGCCTGCCACCACGCCCAGCTAATTTTTGCATTTTTAGTAGAGACAGGGTTTCACTGTGTTGACCAGGCTGGTCTCAAACTCCTGACTTCGTGATCCTCCTGCCTCAGCCTCCCAAAGTGCTAGGATTACAAGCGTGAGCCACTGTGCCCAGCCTAATTTTGTATTTTTAGTAGAGACGGGGTTTCACCATGTTGGTCAGGCTGGTCTTGAACTCCTGACCTCAAGTAATCTGCCCGCCCTGACCTCCCAAAGTGCAAGGCTTACAGGTGTGAACCACTCCACTTGGCCAACTCTTGATTTTTGTGCCTCAAGTGAGCTCCTACCTGTCTTTGAGGTTAGGAAATGGTGACTGTTCAATTCCTTGATCAGAAATCGGGAGTAATCCTCAACTCTTCTTTCTGTTACACTTTACATCTAATATAGCAGAAAACTGACGGATTTATGCTGATCTGATAGGTGAAAAATGATTTCAGTGTGGTTTTAATTTGCATTTCTCTAATGGAAGTTGAGTGTCTTTCAATACGTTTAAGAACTGTTGACATTTCCTTCTTTTGTGGACCCCCACATGTCCATTTCATTTGCTCATTTTTTTCTTCTAGGGATACTGGACATTTGTTAGTAATTTTTGGAGACAGAGTTTTGTTCTTGTTGCCCGGGCTGGAGCGCGATGGCGCAATCTCAGCTCACTGAAACCTCCGCCTCCCAGGTTCAAGCGATTCTCCCGCCTCAGCTTCCCAAGTAGCTGGGATTACAGGCATGCACCACCACACCCAGCTAATTTTTGTATTTTTAGTAGAGATGAGGTTTCTCCACGTTGGTCAGGTTGGTCTCAGACTCCCAATGTCAGGTGATCTGCCCACCTCAGGCTCCCAAAGTGCTGGGATTACAGGCGTGAGCCACTGTGCCCAGCCCATTTGTTCACAATTTTATAGGAGCTCTTTATGTACTGGGGAGATTAGCCCTTTATCTTGCAAATATTCCCTCTGTGACACTTTTTTTTTTTTTTTTTTACTTGACCAATTAGAATCCGAGTCAAAGGGCATAGTATTTAATTTGTTGACAGGTGCAGCCACATTGCCTTTTAGAAAGACTTTTTAATTTATATTCTGTACATTATTCAAGGTTATTTCTCCCCCATACTTGCCCACTTGATTTTTAATTAAATACTTCTTCTTTTGTTTGTTTGTTTGTTTTTGAGATGGAGTCTCACTCTGTCGCCCAGGTTGGAGTGCAATGGCATGATCTCAGCTCACTGCAACTTCTGTCTCCTGGGTTCAAGCGATTCTCCTGCCTCAGCCTCCAGAGTAGCTGGGACTACAGGCGCCTGCCAACACACCCGGCTAATTTTTTGTGTTTTTAGTAGAGATGGGATTTCACCATATTAGCCAGGATGGTCTCTATTTCCTGGCCTCATGGTTCTCCCGCCTCGGCCTCCCAAAGTGCTGGGATTACAGGCATGAGCCACCGGGCCCAGCCTAATTAAATACTTCTTATGGCCAGGTGTGGTGGCTCACACCTGTAATCCTAGCACTTTGGGAGGCTGAGGCAGGTGGATCACCTGAGGTCAGGAGTTCAAGATCTGCCTGGCCAACATGGCGAAACCCTGTCTCTACTAAAAAATAATACAAAAATTAGCTGGGCGTGATGGCGGGCACCTGTAATCTCAGCTACTCGGGAGTCCGAGGCAGGGAGAATTGCTTGAACCTGGGAGGCGGAGATTGCAGTAAGCCGAGATTGCGCCACTGCATTCCAACCTGGGCGACAGAGCGCAGCTCCCTGTCAAAATAAATAAATAAAAAATAATAAATATTTCTTATTGAGCTGATAATAAGCATAAACCTTTTGTTAATTTTTATTTCCTAAATTCTTGTGAGGTTGAGTGTAATTTTAAATATAAATGGTGTATTTTTCAAAAGTTTGTATTATTCATTTTGAAAATTATTTCTTACTGTTTTCAGAATACAGATCCATTGTTACATATACTGCATATATCTTCTTCCAATCTGTATCTTAGTTTAACTTTTTAAAGTCTCTTGCCATAAAGGTGTATTTTAGTGTTTCTCTGTCTGTTGAATGAATGTAAGCAACTTTTCTTTGTAACAGACTGTATATATGTTGTTTTCCTTCACCAGCCTTGGAGTGATGTAGTTGTATTTTGATAACCCCTTGTTGAATTTTGATCCTATACTCTAGAATCCTTTATATATTTTTCTGTAAGCCCCCTGGGAGTATGGACAAGGTATTGGTAGTTATAAAGATTCTTAACTTCATGTGATATTATAAGCATTCTTTAATTTTTACTGATTTTCTGCATGCCAAATTATACTGTCATTTTTATTATTTAATAACATAATCCAGAAATCATTTTTTGTGGATTTGGAGTACATTATTAATTTTTTTGCAGCATTTTCCTAATTATCTAGATTGATGTGTGAATGTCTGTGTTTTCTAATGAACACTAAAAGTGGAAACAACCCAAATATCCATTAACTGATGAATGGATAAACAAAATTTGGTATGTTCTTTACACAATGGAATAGTATTAGGCAATAAAAAAGAATGAATATTATTTGGCAATAAAAAGGACTGACACATACTACATATGGGTAAACCTTGAAAACATTATGCTAAGTTTAAAAAGCAAGGCACAAATACCCACATATTGTATGATTCTGTTTATAAAAGTATCTAGAGTGGGCAAATCATAGAGACAGAAAGTAGATTGGTGATTGCTAGCAGTTGGCCGGGCCGGGGGTGGGAGGTGGGTATGGGGGAGGGATTGGAAATGACTACTAATATAGGTTTCCTCTTAGGATGATGCAAATGTTCTAAAACTGGTAGTGGTGATGGTTGTACAACTCTGACTATACTGAAAACTAATGTATTACGTACTTTTTTAAAATGTGAATTTTATGGTATGTAAACTATGTCTGAGAAAAGCTGTTACAAAAATTAGTCTTAGGTAATGCAAGCATAATAAAAATTTAGTGTAAGAGAGTGGCAGATGAAGATAAATTGACAGAGAAACTCTTGTCTCCTGTAATAATGTAAGGACAGAAGGTTGGTGTGATTTTTCAGGGAAAAGAAGGATCAACCTGAATTTGCTTCTCTAGCAAGTTAACTATCATTGTGTAATGTATGTTCTGAGAAACATGCATTTTGAATTATGTTAAGCAAAGTGATGTTCTTTATAAGGATTGTTTTTTATACACAATTTCTTTAAATAGGTCAGTCTTACGAAATTCGGATGCTGGATAATCGGAAAATGGGTGATATGCCTGAGATCAGTGGAAAATTAGTAAAGGTAAGGACAGTCCATTTTAATTCCCAAATGGATATTGCTGTGATTGAATGAGTTTTTGTTTTAAAAAAATTAATTTCACTTCAATAATTGTTATATTACAACTTTTTAACTTTTTGAGCTATATTTTGTTTATTCACCTGTAAAATGGGAATTATAGCCGTTATTGGGTAGAGTAATTGTGAAAGACCCTTGGAAATCAAGGAACAATAGAAAAGTTAGTTACAGTTATGGGGTAAAAAACTCACCACCACAACAAAAAACTATAAGCCTCTCTAAAAGTAAAAGATAATATGGGGAAGAATGTCAGTGTTGGCATAAAACTTTAAAAAATCCTTTACCTTGTAAAATTTCATTAAAAAAATTGAAATCTCTGTTCACCCTACCCATGTATCTGAATTAAGAAGTCAGTCATCCTAGATGTAGGAGGCATAGCTGTTTTCCAGCTGACCTGTTCTTTTAGGATATATCTTCAGAACCATCCCTGCCCCCAGCCCCTCCTAGCCTGTATCCATCATACATCATGGCTAGTTATAAATTCCATAGCATTACAGGGCAGGGTTAATGAAAGAATCTTAATTGGGGAAAGGTGAAACCTCATGTGACTACGTGTTAGCAAGAGACAAGTTCTCTTGATCCTTCCATCTCCCCACAGAGGGGCATGTCAGGGCCCAGGTGCTGCTGGGCCCTCAGTGTGGAGGGGCATCCTATTGGAAAGACACTGCCCTCTGTGGATCTGCCTTTTTGGTGGGTAAACATGGGAAGGGCAGCCTTGTGGTGGGAATTGGATTCAGGCAATCTAAATTTGGTGTGTTAACTAATGTGGCATGTCTGGGAAAGCCAGCTGCCCAGTACCTGGAGGGCACCTGGAAGGTTACTTGGGGATCAAATGATAGGTTACCAAAGGTGCTTTGGAACTTCTTGAATGTGCAGAACATATTCAGCAGTGTGCTTTCTCTGATTGTTCTGTTTTTGTCTTTCTTTCTTCTGTGTGGTTTTTTTTTTTTTTTCTTTTTGTCTTATTGTTAGGGCCTCATCACATGTAAGATGCTGGGTTTTTTTTGTTTGTTTGTTTAAATGTATCAGTGTAAAAGAGTTGGAAAGTTGTTTTAATTGTAAACTCCATAATAAAATTTAGTAGGATTTGATGGGCCCTATATTGAGGTCTTTGAAACTGGATCCAAAAATGTTAGAACAATTTTTTAAATATTTTATTATGGTAAAATTTGAACATACCCAGAAGTAAAGAAAATGGTACAGTGAATCCACATATATCCATCATATGGTGGTATATAATAAATATATCTGGTATATATCATGAGTTCTTATAAGTTCTCCTGCCAACTTCAACATTCTCCACAATTTACCAGTCTTGTTTCATCTATTCCCCCTTGTGCTTTTTTTGTGTATGCTGGATTATAGAATTTACTAATTCGTAATTTTAACTCAGTTCCTCATTCATGACCATTCAGTGTTCTGAGGAAAATATAACAAACTTTGACATCCAGACCAAATGCCAAAATTCAGTGTCCATCAAGGCATTGAAGAAAATCAATTTTGAAACAATTGTCTTTGTCATTTATCAGTGGAGACAGGCTGGCTTTCCAGGGCAGTTCCCTGAATAGGTGGTAGGATTTAGGAATAATTACTCTGATAGGTGATACCTAATGCTTAAAATATTTTGGCAAGCTGGTTGAAATACCTGTCAGATTAACTTGGAAAAGCAGGGTTAAGTTGTATAACTGCTTTTAAGTTCAACTTCCTAGTATTTACTTGCAAATTAAAACATGTAAAAACATTTAATACATAAAATTAGTGCAAGTAAATAAAGGGAAAAATGATACCTCATTATGACATAATGAACTACTGTTAGTAACAAAACCATTAACTTATAAATGCCCAATAAATGTTTCACTGACACAACACTAGTTAAGTGTTAGTATACTAGACAAGTATATTCCACTTATTCTGAAGGCATCGGTATCTAAATATTTAGCTCACTGTTTGAAAACAGTTAATTTTTAAAGCACTTTACATTGGCTTCATCTTTGATAAGCCAGCTGCATGATTTTTGGTTGATGTGCCAGGCATCCAGTTATATTCTGTAAGCTTGTCTGGGATTAAGAGCTACTGTCTGCTGCTACCAAAGACTGCAGGATGAATTTCTTGGAAATCACATCCTTTTTTTAGCTAGAGAGTCCCTAAAATATGCTTCAAACTTCTAGAGTTTTATTTACTGGCCCTAGGATCTTCGACTATGCTACTTAAATTTTGGGGGGAACCTTAGGGATCAAGTGATAGGTTTGCAAAGGTGCTTTGGAACTTCTTGAATGTGCTGAACATATTTAGCAATGTGCTTTCTCTGATTGTTCTGTTTTCATCTTTTTTTGTTCTGTTTTTTTCTTTCAGTCTTATTGTTAGGGCCCCATCACATGTTGCTAGTTCTGAAAATGTAGTCAATCTCCTTTTAGGGAGAACTTTCAGATAATGAGATTTTTTTCCCCGTTTCATTTAAGAAGTTCCTTTCCTCTCTCCCTCCCTTCTCCCTCTCTTTTTCTCTCCCTTCCTCCTTTCCTTTTCTTTCCTTCCTTTTTTCCTTTCCATTCTTTTTTGGGTAGGGTTTTCTGGTAGAAACTGGAAAACCTGCTAGACAAATTCTAAAAGAGCTATACAATGCTAGAATTTTTCTTATATATCTTGTAATTTCCTAACTTTGATCCTCCTTTTATCTTCTTTAGTATTTTAGTCTGACCTAGAATGGGGCTTAGTAAAGCTCTGAAGTCTAATATCTGTATTCTCATACTGTTTTCATCTGAGTATGTGTATTTAGTATGGTTCTCACCGAATATGGAACAATTAGAATTGTGATATTTTCTGTGCTGTAATTTTGTCTGGAGACAAGCTGGCTAGCAAATGTGAACCACTGGCACTGGTGTCTTAGGGGCCACCACTAGCCTATGCACCATCACTATGAGAGCTTTGCTGTGGTCAGGTGTGAAGTGGGTGCTGGGTAATGGATTGGGCAGGCCCTGCAGGTGTGGGTGCAGGTGAGGAAGATGGGCATGGAATAAAGCAGCCACTGAGCCTTATAAATTTCTCCCACATTGGCCTCTTTTTTAAACTATCTCAAAGAAAAAAATTGCTACTTTTAATTGGCTACTGGGACTACAGGTGCCCACCACCACGCCCGGCTAATTTTTTATGTTTTTAGTAGAGACAAGGTTTTACCGTGTTAGCCAGGATGGTCTCGATCTCTTGACCTCCTGATCTGCCCTCCTCGGTCTCCCAAAGTGTTGGGATTACAGGCATGAGCCACCACACCCAGCCAAAAAAACTCAATTGTTAACTGTTATTTTAAATTAACAAAGTTTTACGATTGTGCCTGGGTTTCTCTGTCTCTGTCTTTTCATTTTTAATAACTCCTGTGTGCATCTGGTATTTTCTTTATAGGAATAGAATTCTTGCTCATTAATTTTAGTGGGAAGAACCTTAATTTTGAATTGCAATAACAAATTATTTTATCAAATCAATACCTAAGTTACCATTTTATTTATAATTTTAATTTCCAAGTTATAATTCTTTGCACCAAGTAATTGTACCGTAATCCAGGTATCCAAGGGCAAAAGAGTTCACTTATGGAATGTTTAAAACAGAATCTGGTTGTGTATGTTCTACTGCTATGGGTTAACACATAAGAAGTAGAAATGGTCCTGCATTTTAGCTGGAGCAGTTTAAAAGTACTCATTTTCCCCACTTATTCCACAGAGCATCATAAGGGTTGTATTCCATGACAGACGGCTACAATACACAGAGCATCAGCAACTTGAAGGATGGAAGTGGAATCGCCCAGGAGACAGACTTCTTGATTTAGGTACAGGCAGTGATCAAGACCATGGAGATGAGGGCATTGTTTAGCTATGCCCAGTAATGTGTTATGTGGGCATCATGAATTACTTGTGTGGGGAAAGTTTTGGTGTTTGTGGATTTTATGTCTTGTCTTTTTTTTTTTTTTTT
>NW_012106986.1:706330-733413 GCF_000951045.1 Mandrillus leucophaeus | reverse complement strand
TTTGTTATTGTTTTTTTTTTGAGACAGAGCCTTGCTCTCTCACCCAGGATGAAGTGCAGTGGCACGATCTTGGCTCACTGCAGCCTCCACCTCCCGTCTTCAAGTGATTTTCCTGCCTTAGCCTCCCGAGTAGCTGGGATTGCAGGCATGCGCCACCATGCCTGGCTAGGATCTTGTGTCTTTAGAGTTGTTTTCCATATATACATACACACACATATATATATGTATGCATGTATACATTTTTTTCTTTTTATTTTTTTCCCATCCTTGTATTATAAAGAACCGAGAGAGTTGTTTTATAGTTAAAGAGTCAAGTAACTTTTTGGTGCTAAACTAATGTGAACCTGGAATTCTATGATTTTGAAACCATTTAATTGTAAACTGGTACCATCTATTTTTTTTCTTTTTTTTTGAGACGGAGTTTTGCTCTGTCACCCAGGCTGGAGTGCAGTGGCATGATCTTGACTCACTGCAACCTCCACCTCCTGGGTTCAAGTGATTCTTGTGCCTCAGCCTTTTGAGTAGCTGGGACTACAGGCATCTGCCACTGCATCCGGCTAATTTTTGTATTTTTAGTAGAGATGGGGTTTCACCATGTTGGCCAAGCTGATATCAAACTCCTGAGCTCAGGTGATCCGCCTGCCTTGGCCTCCCAAAGTGCTGGGATTACAGGCGTGAGCCACCGCGCTCAGCCTTATCATATTCTTAAAAAAATGAAATACAAACCATGGTAGGGGAAACTATGATACTTGTTTAGGGTAGGTTTCCATGTTGAGGAAGTTGATCATGGAGACCATTGAAGGACAGAGTTCAAAGCAGTTACAATTATTTCATTAGAATATAATAGGTTGTAAATTTTTAAGTTATTTAAAGTGGATGAGTTTTTATGTAACTTCTTTTTAAAACATAGATATTCCAATGTCTGTGGGAATAATTGACACAAGGACAAATCCAAGCCAGTTAAATGCGGTTGAATTTCTGTGGGACCCAGCAAAACGCACCTCTGCTTTCATTCAGGTTTGGATTTTTACATTATTAGAAGCATACTAACCTAGTTGTTTAGGTCATGGCAGGATTGAATTTTTGATACAGTATCATTTCCTTGAAATGCCTATTTGTAAACTATGTTGTAGTGTCTTTCTATATAGATAGGTTTAATCTAGTAAGTTCATCCTATTTTAAACTAACATATATGAAGACATTCTATGATATGGAAAGCATTATTCAAATGTTATTTTTACCACTAGTAATCCCAATAATGAAAATGTCTGTTTTTCATGAGATGTGTTTCTCTTGAACAAAAGTTGCCATTTAAGAGGATACAATTGAAAAAAGATTGAGGTTTTAAAATTCCTTCAAGCATTATTTTAAAAACATTCTAATACTGAAAAATTCAAACCTCTACAAATAGGATAATAATGATGATTAATTATCCATGTAACTGTCACCTGGCTTTAGCAGTTTTTTGTAGTTTCTTCCCCCTTTTATTGTTGGAGCACGGTTTTTTGTTTGTTTGTTTGTTTTTTGAGATGGAGTCTCATTCTGTCATCCAGGCTGGAATACAGTGGCTTGATCTTGGCTCACTGCAATCTCTGCCTCCCAGATTCAAGCGATTCTTATCTCTCAGCCTACCGAGTAGCTGGGATTACAGGTGTGCACCACAATGCCTGACTGATTTTTGTATTTTTAGTAGAGATGGGGGTTTCACCATGTTGGCCAGACTGGTCTTGAGCTTCTGACCTCAAGTGATCCGCCTGCCTTGTCCTCCTAAAGTGCTGGGATTACAGGTGTGAGCCACCATGCCCAGCCTGTTAGAGTACTTTAAAGCAAGTTTCAGACATACTATTTCATCCATAAATATCATGTCTCTAAGAGATGATTTTTTAAAAGTAACTATAATATCATTATTCTATATTTTAAAAAAATAGTAATTCTAATACCCAGAATGTTCAAATTTGTATGTGGTGAAATTTAAACTACCAGGTAGGTAATATATACAAGAGGAAAACCACTTACTGGCTGACCAGCCTACATAAGCTATGCTTTGCATGAACTGTAAAAAATAACTTGTATTTTGCCTTTTGGTATTCTACCAATATTATTTTCCATCAGTTAAATCACTGGGGGCATGGTTTATATCAGCCAAATATTGATATAAACTCATACTGTTGGTGTTTGTCTATAAGGCAACTAGTTATGTAGTAAATCAGACTGATACAAGACCTGGTTTTACATCTCAGGTTGTACTGTCATATTGCAGAGATCAGTTTTCATAGTGAGTCATTAGAAGAGGGGATGTGTAGCAGTCAGAAATGACCAAGGTCTTGCTGTTAACTCTGTGTGAAACCCTAAGGATGTCCTCCAGGGTGGGTATTAGGAGACAGGGCAGGAGTGGTAGAAGGATGAGTATTGCCCTCTGGATCCTGAATAGTCTTTGAAGAGTTGACCAAAGAGTTTAGATGGATACAGAATAGTATGGGTAGTGGGCTTTCTGGACTATGAAATTTCCCCAGGCAAAGTATCACAAATTAGTGTCTGTAGGAACGGCAGTAAGATGGTTGGCTGGGTAGAGCAGGGCTAATGGCAGTAGAGGACAAACAACAGAAGCTCTAAATGATGAGGTGAAGATTGCTGTGGATTGAACAGGGCTTAGGACCCTGGGTCTGAGATTAGCAGACAGTCCCAGGTGGAGGTGGGCAGTATACATAGGAAGCTACTGTAGTGTTCTACCCCTGATTGGAGCCAAGTCCTGCATTAGAGGCAAGGCATTGTGATGGGCAAGAGCTCAGAAAGTCTGGAGAGGCTCAGCTGGATTTGTGAGAGGGAAGCCATATCTTAAAAACAATTAGAGAGGTTCATAGATAATTTGGCTAGTATGTGTGATGAGTTCATTTTAAAGGATCTTGAATTTATAGTGGTGTCAGGTCACTCAAGAGGGAACAAAATAGAAAAATAACCAGTGGTAGGCCTTTGAATCCATTTCAGCCTGAATCGTTTTATAGGTACACTGCATCAGCACAGAATTTACTCCACGGAAGCACGGAGGTGAAAAGGGAGTGCCCTTTAGGATCCAGGTTGACACATTTAAGCAGAACGAAAACGGGGAATACACAGATCATCTACACTCAGCTAGCTGCCAAATCAAAGTTTTTAAGGTAAGAGAGAGAACCCGGGTTTTCCGTAATTAAGGTTCAGTTTTGCCTATAAAGCTGTGTGTCTGCAACCTGATGGATGAAATAGTATACTTTGTTTTTAAGCCTAAAGGTGCAGACAGGAAACAAAAAACTGACCGAGAGAAGATGGAGAAGAGAACAGCTCATGAAAAAGAAAAGTATCAGCCGTCCTATGATACCACAATCCTCACAGAGGTAATGTAGTGCAGCATTTGGTTTTGGAAGAGAAGCAAAGGTTGCATATTAGTCTATTTCTAAGATGAGTTTTGCTACAAAAGGGTTGGGGAAGATTGGGTGGCAGTTTGACACGTTATTGTTTGTGAAATTTGTGGGGAAAATATTTAAATTTGGGGATTTTGTTAGACTGTTTCCTGGGTGGGATCTTAAATGAAGATGCTGAAATCCCAATGAGGTCTTAGAAACAGACCTTAAAAACTTTGAAGTTGGCAAGAGACTTAAGTTGGGGCCTAGAAAGTCCAATTTTTGTCACTGCTGGGGTTTTGCATTTTCTTTAACTTTGAATCCTGTTAGTCATACATTTGTTTAATTGGACTGAAGAGACATGAAACAGGGTGTTAGATCTTTCTTTGTATAATGAAAAGACATTGACCCCAATCTTTGGTGTTTGTCCAGATGAGGCTTGAGCCTATAATTGAAGATGCAGTTGAACATGAGCAGAAAAAGTCCAGCAAGCGGACTTTGCCAGCAGACTACGGTGATTCTCTGGCAAAGCGAGGCAGTGTAAGGGACTTCTGCTTCTCTTTTCATTGTGCAAGAAACCTTGTGCAGTGTTAGATATAGGACCAACTTCCACCGCAAAGTAAAGCCAAAATTGTTTTTGATGTCCATGTCTTGATTTAATTTGCTTTTGTTTAGACTTCCTGCTTCTGTTTGTTCCTCACTGAGGAAAATTTCCTAAATCTAACACTTTAAAACAAAGCAAAAAACAATGTTGACCATATTGGGTGGTTTTGGAGGGAAAAAAAGACACTCAGAGATATGTATTCCCTCCCTGACTCCTTCCCTTCCTCCTTCCCTCCCTCTCTCTCCTCCACACACACACCTCCTTCAAGAGCACTGAAATTAATTGAAAATACTTTCTTTAGTAAATTAGCTATTATTTTTGTGTAACTGAAAAGGGTCTTGCTTTCTCATATGTATACTTGATAAGAAAATTTTGTGGACAGTTAGATGATGGCAGCAAGCTTGACATTAACACGTGCAGTTCTTTGTCACATTTTTCTGCATGTAGCATAAAAATGTGTGTCTGTCTATGCTTCTAAAAGCCTGTTTGGCAGCACTGGTAGAAGAAAAAAACTGATGGGATTCATGTTTCTTCTTGGCACTTGCATTGCGAATTAATGCTTCGGGCCAAAGTAGTGTACCTTGCTACACTTAGACCTGGGTCCCCCTCAATATGCAGTCAGGGTCATCTGGTTGAATATGTGGTTTGTCCGGTTAAGTATAGCAAATCTTTATTTTATGACATGACTCTTCATCTATTAGTCCACAAAGGATGATCCTGCTTTGCAAACTTAGATCAGCTACATACCTTCAGTAAATGTAAACACAGAACATTAAAGAATCATTTAAAATAATTGTCATCATATGTATTCATGACTGCTGTATTCACTGTTGCAGTCTTTGCACTATTAAAGTGCCAGAGGATTTTTCACTCTTACACATATCACAATTACTGTGGTTAAATGTAGACTTTGAATGTTACTGTCACAAGCACTATCACAAGAAACTCATTTCCAATTATAGTATTGAATGAAAATGTTTTAGTGCTTCTCTATGCAATGAAATTGAAATTGTACTCATCCTAGTGCCACTGGAAGCGCACATTACATTTTCTTTAACTGGGCTTTTTTTTAAAAAAAAAAAAAATTCAAATCAAAGATTGTTAAAACAGCTGTATATTCTTTCCTAAAACACCCACCACAGCAATTTTGTTTTTATCCTTTTCTGATTTCCCAGCTGAAGACCCACCAATGGTTCTTAGTAAACTTCTTTGTGCGGGGGGATTCTGGTAACTCACTTTTCCTCTCCTGTTATAAACCATTTAACTAGTAAAGAAGTGGGTTCTGGTAATTCCTAAATAAAAGAAATTCATTATAGCCCAGATGTAATCTGAAGATGGGAAAACTGTTGGTAAATTCTTAATGATTCTTAACTCAAGTCTAAAGTATGCAAAACGTCAGCAGTTCACTGGCCTGGGATTTCACATCTTCGTCGTGTATTGCTTGCTGCCCTGGCTGTATTTGATTTTGTTCAGATGCTTCTAGGGGTGGTTAGAGCTCATTTTGAAAACCTGTTTTTAAAAAAGCAGGGTATAGATTGATCCCTTAAAAAAGAAAGTTTGCAGAATTTCATGTTTCTTCAAATTTCTACAAAGGAAGGCCAACGTTTCATAGAGTTTTTGTCTTGTTACAGTTGGCTTTCAGTAAAAAGGGATATCCAGATTTACTGTTAGAGTCGAAAAGATGCCGAATGAAATGGTCCCACACTGAATAGTCACTACTGGTTACCAGGAGATGCTGTACAATAAAACTCTTAGTGTGTCTGTTGGTCTTCATCTCTGAGCTGTATATGATTGGCTCAAATGATGACTGCCAATTTCTACAGCCTAAAATGGGTGATCATTCTTTACCTGGGGAGGGACTGTGTTCATGGTGTACTGAAACCATAACTATGAGCGCAGGCCAGGTATTGCTGGCACCATTATGAATTACAGACTATCTTCAGGAGCATAGGCACTGCACCATTGCTTGCTTTTCGAATGTTAGAAGAATCTAAATACCTAAAAGCAAAATTTTATGGAGTTTTGGTAAACTTGGTGTTTCTACATTACTCTGCCATGCTAACTTGAAGCTTTTTGATGACTTCATTTCTTCAAATGGCTGGCAATAATTACCAAAAGTTTAGAGAGACTTGATACTTTTAATATTAAATGGTTTACATTATTTATATGTGCATGTTATGCTGTGTTATATTTTATGTGTGGAGGGGATGTTGCAGCAGGAAAACCTTTCAGATAGTAGAGGTGAGGCGACAGTGTGTGATGCCCATGATTAGATTTGCTAGTCAGCTCACAGGGTCTTGGGTTTATCAAACAGTGTAAACTGAGGAGGTGATACTTTATAAGATGGAAAGAAAAACAAGGGTCTAGTTTTTTGTTTTGGTTTTTTTTTTTGAGATGGGCTTTTGCTGTGTTGCCAAGGCTGGCCTCCAACTCCTCAAGCAGTCTTCCTGCCTCAGACCTCTGAGTAGTTGGACCACAGGTGTGTGTGTGCCATCTCACCTGGCTTAAAAGGCCGTACTTTTAAAAGAATGGGCATTGTTGTGTAAAATGTATTTTATAGCAAAGTTGGTATGCCATGCAATAAGTTTATTCAAAGCTCTCCAGCTAAATTAGATTTCTTTTTTGAAAGTTGACTGGTAATAGAACTAATAAGTCTGCAGTCATTTCTCTTATTTTTAAGGGGATAAATAATTGGGTAGTTGAGATTATTTTCCATGTATCCATTGCTTTTGATGGATGTCAGACAAGCGTTTTAAGCCCCTGTAACCATTGGTGAGACTTAATTTCTGCCCTCAGTGTGCTTCACAGTTTCTTAGCTCCATTATACCAGTGGTCTTGACACTTACCT
Source organism: Mandrillus leucophaeus (assembly GCF_000951045.1). Taxonomy (NCBI): domain Eukaryota; kingdom Metazoa; phylum Chordata; class Mammalia; order Primates; family Cercopithecidae; genus Mandrillus; species Mandrillus leucophaeus. The sequence continues at coordinate 726,587 of NW_012106986.1, read as the reverse complement.
ACTCAAAATAATTTTAAAATTTTTTTAGAGACAGTGTCTTGCCTAGTCACCTGGGCCTGGAGTGCAGTAATGTGATCAAAGTTCACTGCAGCCTCAAACTCCTTAGCTCAAGTGATGCTTCCATCTCAGCCTCCTGAGTAGCTAGGCCTACAAGCACACACTACCATGCCTGAGTACTTTTTAAATTTTATTTTTGTTGAGACAGGTTCTTGCTGTGTTCCTCAGGCTGATCTCCAACTCCTGACCTCAGAATGATACTCCCACCTTGGCCTCCGAAAGTGCTGGGATTATAGGCATGAGCCATCATGCCTGGCCTCAAAAGAATTTTGAGAAAGGATACACTTGCACCTTTCCAGATTGACATCTGAAAGTTTTCATCATAAAATTTTTCATCATAAATTTAAATAGCTGCAAAGGAAGCAATGTTCTGGCATGGTGGCGATTTGTATTTACAATTTAAGATAAAATTGTAACATTACTCTTGAGGTGCATCCTATGGAATCTAAATGCCATAGCAGTTTGACCACTGCTATTGTTCATTCAAAAAATTCATTAAATCCAAAATTTTACTCTGTTCTTCCTTCTTGGTCTCATGTTTCTAATTCACTCCCTTTAAATTTTATCTTAATATGACATAGTTTTATGCCTGAAAATCTTTAAAAATTTTTTTCTTATTTATTTTTATTTTTTCCTCCTGAGGCTTCAGATGACCAAACTGAAATTTTTAAATGATCACCCCCAAAAAATTACCTTTCAACAAATTTACATAAATTGAAATTTAATTTTTAAAATTTGCTATGACCATAGCATCTTAACTCGGTCAAGATATTTAAAACTTATTAGTACCAATTTATCAAAACAACAAATCCTACAGATTTTGATGAAAATTTATTAAATGTAAAAATAGAAATATTATTGGAAGTGCATCTTGAATGATGAGACAGAGTAGAATTAACTTCTAGAATTTTATAGATATGAGAAATTTTGTTTTTTCTTTCAGCAATGCCATTTAGGTCCTGGAAGTCCTTTTGAATCATCTGTCAAAAATCCCAGGGACATTTTTGTGTGATCTACTAGATTATTTCAATATATGTCAGTTGACAATAGGTCCTCCTGAATTATTTTGATAGCAAATAGTTGAAAATCACCTTATTTACAGAAAAACTTAGTCATTAGAGTTATGTACTTTTCTTTTTTTCAAGATGGGGGGTCTCACTGTGTTACCCAAGCGGGAGTGCAGTGGTGCAGTCATGGCTCACTGCAGCCTCCCCTTCCCGGATTCAAGTGATTCTCCTGTCTCAGACTCCCAAGTAGCTGTGACTACAGGTGTGCACCACCACACCTGGCTATTTTTTTTTTTTTTAAATCCTAGTGTCTTTAGCTTGGCTTTGAGAGAGTCTTTCTTCATTTTATTTAATTAATTAATTTATTTATTTATTTATTTATTATTATTTTTGAGATGGAATCTCACTCTGTCACCCAGGCGGGAGTGCAATGGCATGTTCTCGGCTCACTGCAACCTCCACCTCCCGGGTTCAAGCGATTCTTCTGCCTCAGCCTCCCGAGTAGCTGGGATTACAGGCGTGCGCCACTATGCCCAACTAAGTTTTTGTATTTTCAGTAGAGATGGGGTTTCACCATGTTAGCCAGAATGGTCTCAATCTCCTGACCTTGTGATCCACCTGCTTCAGTCTCCCAGAGTGTTGGGATTATAGGCGTGAGCCACTGCGCCCAGCCTCATGTTTATTTTATTGTTTTTATTTTTTGGTAGAAACAGGGTCTCACTATGTTGCCCAAGCTGGTCTTGAACTCAAGATATCCTGAGCTATCCTGGGCTGCTGCCTTGGCCTCCCAAAGTGCTGGTATTAAGGGTATGAGTCACCATGTCCAGCCTGGGAAAGTCTTAAACCCCAAGGCTATGGTTAGATGTGATGCCTTTCTTGTGTAAAATGAGAGAAGGATGATTATGAAAGGGGACCCTTGAAACTGAGTCCTCAGATCCATTGGTTTTTAGAAAGAATACCTGTACAGTGAAATCACATCATGTGATGTCTGTATGTCAAGTTTGAAGACTTCTATTTGAGATTACCCTGGCATGCTTAGCATGCTTTTGACTTTGACTTTTTCAACTGTCCTAATTGTAATAGTTCATGTATCTCCGTGTCTTTGTTCTGTTTCTGGTCAGAATTTTGCCTGGAGCTGAAAAATACTAAAGTTTACCATAACACTTCCAGAAAATATAAGAGAGAGAGAGAGAGAGATAGAGGCAGTACTGTACACAGTTGATGTATTTTGATGCTTGGCCTGTCTGGTCTGTCTTGAGGATTATTACTCTTTAGAGGTATCAAAGAAGCAAATGGGTACTGGTGAGGCTGCTCATTGGGGAAGAGGGCAAAAGGAGCACTAGTTAGGTCAGAGCCATGTTTCAGGTCACCATGTGATGTCAGATGTTGCTTATAAATTCTTTCTTGTCTTCACCATTCTTAAATCTTGATAGGTGCCTGTTGGGAAACTGATAAAGAGGATACTGGTAAAGAGGGAGGAGAAAGCTCTTGAAAGCAAATTATACTTAAGCATATATTTTAAATGCCTTTATAAATTTTTGCTGCTGTCATCACTTTAGGTCTTTAATCAGTGTCTAGACGCACACAGCAGGTAAAACTTTTGTTTGCCACACAGAAGTAAATTTGACATGTGTCTGTGAGGTTGCTTGATAAATGTCAGCTGTCTCGCATTTTATAATCTTGCATTTGGCTAGTGAGTGAATTACAAAAATATTTCTTCCACATATTTTAAAAGCATATCATTAATTTATTTCTGTTTCTGTCCTTAGTGTTCTCCGTGGCCCGATGCCCCCACAGCCTATGTGAATAACAGCCCTTCCCCAGCGCCCACTTTCACCTCCCCACAGCAGAGCACTTGCAGTGTCCCAGACAGGTATCTGGTTTGCGTAATCATGTGCCTTCATTTCCCCATCTCTCCATGTACAGCAGCCTTTTGTTTATATTGTACCTGAAGGAAATAGTAAGGGGAAATAGCCTGTATCTCAGTGGCAGAGGACAATCATTGTCTTTTCTTCGCCTACCAGCCTTTTTTACTCCAAGCCCCTTGTGCCTTACATAGTCACAACTATGGTAATTGTAGACAAGGGGCCATTTTCAAGATACAGCCAAGATACATTCTTTGTGAGATTAAAGACAACATTAATAGCGTCTATAGGTAAAGAGAGAATGACAAAGTCAGTTTGTTACTATGTTCATTCTCTTGTCTATAATGCTTATATCAAATGGGTTATTTTCTGCAGTATTTCTTTTCTCTCCCAATAGATACACTATTTTTTTAATTGAATCTTTAAGGGAAGACCTTTCTGTTTCTACAGATTTGCTGTGGTTTTAGAAATGGAAATGGTGGACTCTTTATTCTGTTATCCAGCCTTGACTGGCAAGAGTTTAGAGTGAGCTCGGGGTGGGAGCAGGAGACTGCATTTGGGCATCTTGAAGGTGCAGTGGTACCCCATGGAGGCTTTCCATTCCAGGGCTTTGCTGCAGAACTGATGCAGAATAATTCACATCAGAAGTTCCCTATTTTTTAGGAAGTTTCTTGTTGGGGAGGAAAATTATGAAAGCTAAGACCACAAAGGAAAAGGTTCTCAGGTCATGCTGACAAGGTCTGATGAGAAAGCAAGCAAAAATGTGCTCTCCCTCTGAGGAGATGGATAAACTGAGAAGGCAGTTTGGTGTCATGTAGGCTATTATGCTTTAAGAGTAGAAAAATACCCTTGGACTCAGCAACTTAGAGGAGTGACCAGAGGACCAGTAGGTTACTATTTCTGAGGGCTTAGAATAGTTTCCTCGTCAGTCCAGTCTGAATAATCTTAGAAAATGATTATGGCTTTAAACGTGAGCTGTAAGTTTATGTACTCACTAGTAGGCTGGAGAACTCACTGTGTTCCCAGCACTGTACTAAGTGTTCCGATACATTAGTGACCAAACAGACAGACCCCCATATGAAGGAGCTTAAGTTCTTATGGGTAGAAAGGATATAAGTAATCAAGATAATAAACCTAAGCAATTGAGGCACGGGGGCTAAGAAAGGAGTTGGTGCTCAAGAGCCAGAAGGTAGCCCTATTCCCTGTGGAGTTTTCATTTCATTTTACTTAGAAGCACAAGGATAGTGGTACAGGTTAATTTCTTTTGTTCTCTTGAAATTCACCCTCATCAATCTTGGATATATGTATTACTTAAAGGAGTATAATTTTATATTTTTGCTTAGGATCATTATACTATTTCTTGTAGCTCAATTTTTTTTTTTTTTTGCAATTATTTTCAACTGTTTATCTAATTTGATGTTTCGTATTTTTTTCCCCTAACTTTTAAAAATTAATGTGTAGGCCGGGCGTGGTGGCTCACGCCTGTAATCCCAGCACTTTGGGAGGCCAACGCGGGTGGATCACAAGGTCAGGAGATCAAGACCATCCTGGTTAACACAGCGAAACCCTGTCTCTACTAAAAATACAAAAAAATTAGCTGGGCATGGTGGCGGACGCCTGTAGTCCCAGCTACTCGGGACGCTGAGGCAGGAGAATGGCGTGAACCTGAGAGGCAGAGCTTGCAGTGAGCTGAGATCCCGCCACTGCACTCTAGCCTGGGCGACAAAGCGAGACTCTGTCTCAAAAAAAATTAATGTGTATCCTTCATTTTCCTTGGCATCCCCGAAGATAATTGGGGAAGCCTTTTTGTTTCACAAAACTTGAATTTCTTACTAGAACAGATGAAGAAGGCACAAATTAAGACACAATCTTCTGTGTCTTATTTCGTCATCATATCCACACCCTAAGCTGTTGTGCTTGCATTTTTGTTGCAAACTTTCATAGCTCTCTCCCACTGTTGCCTTACTTGAAATTTGCATAAACAGCTTTTAATGCCTTGATTAAAACATATATGCATTACAAAAATCATAATTTCCTGCTTTCTCCTTTCTCCCCAGCAATTCTTCTTCCCCAAATCATCAGGGAGATGGAGCTTCACAGGCCTCTGGTGAAGTAAGTATCTTTCTACTAAAAACTATCTGATGCTTTCAGGGTCCTACATTTTAAAGTTTTGTTTTTTTGTGCAAATTTATGGAGTAGGTGAGAAGTTTTGTTACATGTATATAATGTGTGGTAATCAAGTCAGGATATTTAGGGTGTCCATCACCTCAGTACATTTTTTTTAGGTATAGTCATCGTACTCTGCTATCAAATATTGAATTTACTCCTTCTATTTTATTGTATGTTTGTTTGTACCCTTTAATCCAGTTCTTCTCATCCTGTCTCTTATCCCTCACCCATTCTTCCCAGTTTCTGTTACCTATTTTTCCACTCTCTTACCTCTACCTTCATGTGTTCAAATTTTTTAGCTGACTTATAAGTGAGAATATAAGTCTTTCTGTGCCTGGCTTATTTCACTTAAGACAATGAAGTGTTCATGTTGTCCATGTTGCTGCAAAAGATGATTTCATTAGCAGCTGCATGATTTTTCTCTTTTTTTTTATGGCGGAATAGCATCCCATTGTGTATCATGTTTAAGTTTCTGACAAGGGCCTGCGTCATTATTCGGATTGTTGGAGTCAGACTCATGCTCTTTTTGGGTGTTTTTTACTTCAAACTCCGAGGCTTTCTGTGTCAATTGTTTAAGTGTTCTCAGTTTGAATGGTTCCTTTTATTTATGTTCATTTTCATTGTTAATAGCAAATTCAGCCTTCAGCTACGATCCAGGAGACGCAACAATGGCTACTCAAAAACAGATTCTCTTCCTACACAAGACTGTTCTCTAATTTTTCAGGTATGTGTATGTGTGTGTGTATCTGTGCATGAGAATGTTTTGTTTTTGTTTCTGTGCTTTTATTAACTTTATATTTTTAAAATTTTGAAGTTGCAAAGAAAAATGCACAGAAAAGTTCTTTATATCTATCCCCCAATAGGAATATCTTGTATTTTTATTATATGCTATTAAAGCCAGGCAATTGACATTGGTTCAGTCAACAGTTTTACCAGACTTATGTGCCCTCATTTGTGTGTACGTGTATATAGATTTACATGATTTTTTTCACTTTATTTTGAAATGATTTTTGTTTTACAGTAAGTTACAGAGCTAGTACAGTGATGTTTTGGTGTACTCTTCACTCCGTTTCTCACATAATTATAGTACAGTAGCAAAACCAGGAAATTGCCATTGGCACAATGTATGTTATGGTATAGATTTTTGTAACCACCACCACAGTTAAGATACAGAATTATGCCATCACTGCAAGGATCTCCCTCCTGCTACCCCTTTAGAATCACACCGACACCCTTCCCCTACCATCCCTAATCCTTGGCAACCACTTTATATTCTGTCTCTATAATTTTGTCATTTTGAGAATGTTATATAAATGCAATCATATAGTACATAACCTTTTGAGATTGGCTTTTTTTCAGTAGCATAATGGCCACCTAAGTTGTTGTGTGTATCAGTAGTTTAATCCTTTTTATTGCTAAGTAGTGTTTCATAGTCTGAATGTACTCAGTTATCGTTTTTATATACTTATGTGTAAGTTTTTTTTTCTTGCACAGTAAGCTAAGCGAATGTTAAGAAGGAATTTTAAAAGCTATCAAGCACTGCTTCTCCAGTTAGTGCTACAGGAAACCTGTTTAGAGGGACAGTAATAGATACTGCCAGGTGGGGCAGAGGTAGCATTTCCCAAATATATTTGGCTCTGGGAGTCTTTTCCAACGTGACCACCTAGTAACATGTCCTGGCCAAACATGCTGAGAAGTGCTGGATCACAGTAAAGTGGTAGGTAGCTTTCCTTCACCTGCAGTGCAGTAGGGCCATTAAAACACAACTTTGTGAATCCCTTTAAGAGGACAGAACTTGTGTGTGCACACAGCCTGAAGAAAAGCTTGATTTTGCAAAGAACATGGTTTCTTACTATGCCACGTATTGTAATGTTTGTGCAATGAGTAGGTATTCGCTGTGTAGTTCTTTGTCTCTTTAAAATTAAAGTTCCAGGTGGAAGTCATTTGCTAGCTGGGGACTACATTTTTATATGATTAAGTAAAGCCTTTTATGTGTGAAAAACTAAAAATTGTAAAATTTCAGGGTGGGGATGCTGGGGTTTGTCTTGCACTGTTGTATGGAAGGCAGATGAAAAGCGTAGCACATAGAAAAAGCGCCGACGTTTGGAACTGAGGGAGGCCCCACGTTACTCCTGTTATATCAGGCAGATCCATGTTTCTATCTGGTGAGTTTTAAGCCCTTTTCGCTGTAAGCAGTGATCACATGGCGCGGCCTTCTGCCTTTTCCTTTTCCTGGGGGCTTCTTCCAAGAAAGTGGGTGAGGAGCTAGCCATGGTACGCTCTTGGCACATCTCTGGAGTCAGAGCACTGACAGTAGCATGGTGAGGAGGGCAGTGAGTCTTCTTGCTGTGATCCTTGTGGGCATTCACATTTCAGGATGGGTTGTACATGCAGTTACCTGTCCAGTTCTCCGTATGGGTTAAGGGTGTGCACACACATACACAGTACTCTCTGCTCACAACTGTGAGGTGCATGTAGTAAGCCCCAGTGGAGAGATGAAAGAGAGCCTCTCTGCCTACCTGACTCTCTAAAATGACTCTAATAATGCTCTTGTCTCACGGGAGATATGCTTCTCTGATCTTGTTTTACAGACTAGAAATTTAGTAGGCTCTCGCATTTGAGCTTTTAAAAAATAGAAAGATGACTTCATTATCTTCTTACATATGTAAGTGGCTATTTATCATATGGAAATCAAGCCTTCATCCCAAAGTTCATCTTAATTCCCCCAATAAACTGTATCCTAGCTATTAGAGAATAAAACAAAAGATTATGGATAAATTCAGACATTAAAAAGTAGAGAGAATATGATTAACTCCCATGCAGCCATCTCCTAGCTTCAAAAACTACCAGCATTTGGTCAGTTTTGCTCTCCATTATTTCCTGTCCTGCCCTCTGTTGTATTTCAGAGCAAATCCTAGATGCCGTATCATTTATGCTTGAAATACTGAGTAGTAGTCCATGGTGTCTATGTACTCAGGTATGGCTTCCATATACTTATGTGTAAGTTTTTTTTCTTCTATAGTAAGCGAAGGAAGTGTTTAGATAGAATTTTTAAAAGTGTCAAACACTGCTTCTCTAGGTGGTGCTATAGGAAACCTGTATAGAGAGACATTTACACTTGTAAATGATGTTGTAAGTAGGATGTGCTTGGGGGAAATCTTAGGGTATAATGTGTGATTCTCTGCCATTCTTCTGTTAAAAGGCTGCTGTGACAGTTGTTTATGTTATAGAATGTTTGACTTTACACTGCACGTTTCAGTATAAAGAGGCCCAGTCCCAGTTCGGCTACCAACTCTTACAGACTTTAGGCAAGTCCCACAAACTCTGGACTTCCATTTCCTTTTTTGTGAAATTAAAGATTGATCGGCCTGGGTGATCTCAGGGTTTGTTTCTATGGGGTGGGTCAGAATCATGTTTCTTCACGTAGCCACAACCCAGTCACTAAATAAGGTAGATGAGTGAAATCTTGTATTGGGAAGAGTTCTTTAGGCCCGACACTCATTGATTTGATTCATCGGCCTCTGGACTTCTAAGCTCCTTCTTGATACAGGACATGGAAAAGCCAGCATTTTCCTTGGCTCTGAAGGACAGGTGTCTGTCTTTTTGTATTGTTCATGTATATGTGTATATTCAGGATATCTATCATCATTTTGAAGGACATTGGACTGCATGAAGACAGATGCCTGTAAAGCAGTTCTGTTCTTTTTCCATTTGAGAAAAATATTTTTGCTCTTTTCTAGGTGCCGACTTATTAAAACTGACAAAGGAGGATTTAGTTCAAATTTGTGGTGCAGCCGATGGAATTCGGCTCTATAATTCACTGAAGTCAAGGTAAAATACTGTGAACTGTTTTGCTTGAAATAAGAATGTACCTTTCTTCGCGTGGGGAATTTGGGCAGAATGTGTTTCCACGCTAGGTTGGCATGTGTGCCTGTGTGCGCCATCGAGCATTGGCAGCATTGTGCTCACAAGAAGACTGTTTTGTGTACACCTTCAGGGCAGGCCCAGATATGATGCAGGCACTGATGAGGGCAGAGGTAGACTGTAAGACTGGTAGAAATGCACATGGGCAGTACTGATTTCTTGAAGACGACTGGGTTTGTTGCCAAGAAAACAAAACTTCTAATTTAGGTGAGCTATACAGAATCTATGGTTTTCAAGGTCATGACTATTACTAAACAGTTATTAAAAATGTAAACTAATTGTGAATTAAAATGACAGAAACTGTAAATTGTGCTGGCTTGTAAGAACCATTTACTATCATTGCTCTTTCTATACTTGTGGTGTGAGAATTCCATTAAAATTGAATCTTACTGATTTTTAATTTGCTGACTTAATCTTGAAACTTAAATTTACCAGCATCTGACAGACCATCTCAATGGTTTAGAGTCTGGATCATCATATTAGACCACCTGTGATAGTTGGTGTGAGGTGTGTGGTTTTTATATTTTTATTAGTAAATTATTTTGTATAACGAAATAACATTATAAAGTTCTCATAAGGAAATAGAACTTAGATTCCTGTAGTTGTCACATTTGTACATGTGTAAGGCAGCTTTCTCTCCCAGGCTCATCAGTGGCATCTTCTGATTGCAGGTCAGTTAGGCCCCGTTTAACCATCTATGTCTGCCGGGAGCAGCCAAGCAGCACGGTGCTGCAAGGGCAGCAGCAAGCTGCAAGCAGTGCAAGCGAGAATGGCAGTGGGGCACCCTATGGTAGGTATTGAGGGTATCTCGATTCTGTCACTTCTGAAACTGTCAAGACAGAAATGGGAAGGACTTGATTGAGCAGGCTTTGGAGAACTCTTGCTGTGTTAGGAATGCCAAGTTGCTCATGAAGGAGCCTTGCCAGCAATGAGAGGTGGCAGCTCTAGGGCCAAGTCCTTGGGAGAAGAGGAAACTGGCATTCTTTCTCAGTTATTACAGCCACACTAAGGGTCTCTTTTTCATGTGGCCCTTCATGCTGGAAATATGTAACAAGTGGAAAACCTAGCTTGAATGCATTGAGATCTTTCTGGCTTTTATTTTTTTTGTCAGATTTACTGAAATGATGAATATAACACTGGCAGCTTAACAAAAAAAGCAGGAAGGTTTTTCTTTCCCTTTTTTTTTTTTTCCCCATTTTTCTGACTAGGGATGGGCAAAACTCTTAGAGCATAACATATGTGCAACAGTGCATGCATGTCATAGTCCTAAGCGTGTGGACTTGTCATGACAGGTGTTCGGCCAGCACTGTGCACCTTGTGTGTGGCGAGTCTGATGCCGTATCTTTATGTCATTGTAAATAATACCAGACAGTATGTTATCTCGGGAGGGCTTCTCATCCTGAGCGTTAATTGTATGGTATAGTGCTAGGTTAGGACAGAGATAAAAATCTTGGCCTCTCCCTCTTCTCGCCTTTAAATACAGCCCTTAAGCATTTTAAAAGGCATATATTTTCTGATTTGTAGTATTGATATATGTTAATGTTTCCTTCTTTCCATACTCTGAAGTAGAACAAAGGCAACACGCTCAGAACTTTTCAAAAAAAGATGTGTTAATGGCATTCAGAGATGCAGTTATTTGCCCTAATAATAGATAGAACTCTGAAAAATATTTTGTGATTTGAATTTTACTGAAAAATTGGAAGGATAGCATCACTACTCTGAACTTTTTTGTATTTGGTATCATTTTGACTTCAGAAGCTCTGAATTTTGAGATTATACAGATTCTTAAAGGATAAAAATTTAAAGGGGCTCTCCATGTATCATCAAGAGCTTATACATCACTTACATATGGCCAAGATTATAATATTTTGGAAGGTGTGTCCTCAGACATGAGTGTTTGTGGAGGGATGTGGGGAAATACTGGATATTTTCCCATAATCAGCAGACTTCTTCTGTAAAAAAAAGGTCAGGTAGTAAGTATTTCCATCTCTTTAGACCATATATAGGGTCTCTCACATTCAACTCTGGTTGTAGTGCTAAAATAGCCATAGACAATATGTAAATTGTAGATAAGGCTGTTTCAGTAAAACTTTATTTAAAAAAAAAAAAGTGGAGGGCAGGAATTGGCCCATATGGACTGTGGTTTGGTGACACCTTCTTTAGATCATTTCTATAGTCTTATATAATTTTAGTTCCAACTTCTAAGTTTTATGTAATGGAAAATTCTGTGTTTCTATACTTACAAACCCCTTGTTTGGGGAAGCAAAGTTCTCCGTAATGATATTCCTGAGCCATGTCTGGCTTTAATCAGTAACTGAGCAGGACCTACAAGAGTGAGACTCACTACAGATGTACACTCTGCAGATATCTGCTGCTAAGTTCTGTGTAGCAAAAATGCAGAACACTGGATGGAATGTGGCTGGGGCTTTCTGTAAGGAAGCATCACATTTTATTGTTTTTATTCTTAGCTTTTCATGTAGCGTCTTTTATATTATTTAAAATTTTTTGTGGGAGAGGAGCATAAACAGATAGCTTTTATTCCTTAGGATAAATTCCTAATAGTAGGATTACTGGATCAAAAACTGTGATGCTTAACTGGGCGTGATGGCTCATGCCTATAATCCCAGCACTTTGGGAGGCCTAGCTGGTTAGACTGCATGAGCCCAGGAGTTTAAGACTGCTTCAGCAACATGGTGAAACCCTGTCTCTACTACTACTACTACTACTACTACTAGTACTACTACTAATAAAATCAGCCAGGCATGGTGGCATGTGCCCCCACCATAGTCCCAGCTACTTAGGAGGCTGAGGTGGGGAGGATTGCTTGAGCCTGGGAGGCAGAGACTATAGTGAGCTGTGATTGTGCCACTGCCTCCAGCCTGGGCAACAGAGAAGGACGCTGTCTCAAAAAAAGGAACGAAAAGAACGTGACTCTTTTAGGGTTCTTTTTGTATATTGCTAGGAATACATGAAGTATATATTATTTTTAAAAACAGCTTTCTTCAGGCAGAATTTACATACCATAAAGTCCTCCCATTTTAAGTATATAATGGTATTTTAGCAAATTTAGAGTTTGGCAGCCATTGTCAAAATCCAGTTTGAGTTCCATTATTTCAAGAAGATCCCCCATGTTCATTTGCAGCCAATTCCTGTTTTTAAATTTTGAATACATGAAACTATATTCATTGAATAAAAATATAAAGAAAAATTCAAACCTCAAATCTTGTTGTCCAGGGATTTCTGTTAATGTTTATTAAATTATATTTCTGGATATAAATAATGTATTCTTATGTTTTAGATTGGTAGTTTGAGATTTCAAGGTAGTAAGATGGAAAAGAAAGAGTTTATTCCCATTTAAAATGTTTTTTACTTTTTTGGTACTTTGAAAGGTGTGACCTTTGTACAGATCCTACAGATCAGGTAGAAAACAGATCAAAGATCACTGTTAAAATGCTCTTCTTTTTGTTTTTTTTTTAAATTTCAGTTTATCATGCAATCTACTTGGAAGAAATGATTGCTTCAGAAGTTGCTCGAAAACTTGCGCTGGTGTTTAATATTCCTCTCCACCAAATTAATCAGGTTTACAGACAGGGTCCCACTGGTATTCACATTCTTGTTAGTGATCAGGTAAATCAAATCATTTGTTTTTCCTTTTCACACTGGTATTTACTTTTATACATGTAATTGTAGAACTGTAGAAAAATTCTGTGACCTCGTTTGAAAATACTTATGAGAATCATTTCCCAAGAGTTGGGAATCACTTTGGAAGAACTTATAACCATGAGTTACAGGCATCCTAGTGATAACATGGAATACAAGCCAAGGAAAACTGGCTTAGCTTCCCCCCAGCCCTTTAGGATGCAGCCAGTTACTGGGGGACTCTAGGATAGTGGAAGGCTTTGGTCCATTTTATGAGGTGAGTCACTGGATGTGTTTTCCTTTTGTCTATTATTTGATGACTAATTTTAAAAAACATGTAAGATATATAATTTTCCCCTTAGTGATTGGTGGCAAGCAAGTAATAATGGAAGAGCACTTTATGCAATTTTTAAGAGTCATCATCCACTTGAGCTGGCAGGGGATGTGCTCCTGTGGGTCACACGGGTGACCGACCAGGTCTCTCAGGGACCATTATGGACAGGCACAGTGAACACAGGCAGTGCAGCACGTGTGCATCTTTGCTGCCTCACACTGCCTTCATGAATTATCGTTTTGGCCATTGAGTCCTGTATTTGTATGAGAAGAATATTTACTGTTTTAAAATCATTTTTAGTTAAGAAATGACAGTTGGATCTTAATTGTACTTACACATTTACTTTATCCTTCTAGATGGTTCAGAATTTTCAAGATGAGAGTTGTTTTTTATTCTCCACAGTAAAAGGTACTTTGCATGTGTGTGTGTCTTAAAATGCCAGAATCATGAGAGATGGTGTGTGCCTCTAATTAGTGCCTCTCGTGTGTTTATTCTTTAAAATGGTGGCTTTACTCATTTTAAGAAGAAAGTTTGATAAATGAATTGAGAATATTTCTAGTGGTTGTAATAGAAATTAACAAATAAGGAAGAGGAGTCAATCTTTCTAGATGACTGGAAAAAAAAATCTCAATTCATTCAGCCAACGTCTTACTGAGCACTTTGTGTCAGATACTGTGCTTCTGTCACTCAGTGGATCTTGAATAAAACAGAATCCATGAAACTCCTATTGGGGAAAGCAAACCAAAATTGGCCAAGAGATACACAAAATTACCAGTACGTTAAGTGCCATGAAGGAACAGGAAAGTGTGGGGTACTTACGGATAAGGGAGATCTGGGTTGAGGGGAATGTGAAGCTGTAAGGTAAGGCTTCTCTGAGGAGGTGTCATTAATCCTGAGACTTGAAGAATGAGAAGGAGCAGGAACTGGCCATAGGATTAGCATCCCCAGGCAATGTGGGGCTGTGTGCAAACACCTGGCTTCTTTGAAAGCTTGGCAGTGGATGTAGCTGCCATGCTGTGTGTGAGGATGAGCTGATCAGGGTGAATCAAAGCAGGAGGCCGGGTCCGGCATGCGGGACCGGGTGATGATGGTAGTTCGGATTTACTTGAAATGTATTGAGTTGTCACTGAAGTTGTTTAAACAAAGGAGGAGTAATGTGACTAGATTTTTCTTTCACTTTCACAACTCTGTGGAGACAGATGAGAAGGTGGCAAAATGAGGCAAGTGAAAGGTGCCACTGTGGTGGTATCTTACAGATTTATAGACAGGGCCCCAGTGGGCTGCACATTTGAGGGAGGAATAGTTCTGACACCTGGTTTTCTGTGGAAAGTAACTGGGCAGATGGTGATTTCATTGAAGAGGTAAGTATGGTTGGGGTAAATCAACCAAGAGTTTGATTTTGGATATGTAGAAATGTCAAGTAGGCAGTTGACTGTTACCACTCTGGGGCTCAGAGAAGAGGCCTGGCCTTGAGATGTAAATTTGGAGGCCTTCAGCATATCAACAGTGACTCAAAGCTGTAGAAGTTGTTAAGGTCATTTAGGGAGAGAATGTGAAAAGAGAGCCAGGACCAGGCTTAGGTGGCTCCCACATTAAAGAGGAGGGATTCCTAAATGTAAAATTTGAGAAGAGATCATACATTCATAGACTGTTTTAAAAGTCAGGTGAGCTAAGATCCAAATCCGGTCTTAGCACAAAAGCTGCCCCTAGAAGAGGGAGATGTCATGTGTGTCAAGTATCCCCAAACTACTGAAATACTGATTTTACTTTGTGCCTCACATGTTGCATATGCCTTCAGGTTACCTGCGAGGCTGAGTTTTAACTCTGAACTGGTTCACTCTAACTTTTACTTTCAGAAACATCTTTAGCCTAGTACCCTTCTCCTCAGTCTTTTGTTCTCACAGCAGTATGGTTTTTACCTTGCATAACTGACATTGTCTAAAAAAGAAAACATATAGTATAATTGTATAGTTTTGTTTTGTGGAACCAGTAGACGTTTTCTGGTGTTAGAAATCATAGAATCTCCCCTCTGATCTCAATTTACTGTTTTTTTTTGTTGTTGTTGTTCAAACTTTATCCTCATGAGAAAAATCATTTTTTTTATGAATGCCTATATTGCTTCTATAGGCAACAAAAGGAATGATACATTTTTAAAATGTTTGAAATCTCCCTCTCAGTGGCTCAGAAATTTTTCTGGAAAAGATAGATGTACGCATTTGCTCCCTCGGGTCCTCTGCCCTGACACAGTATATTTCACCTGTTCTGCTTCTAGTTCTTGCTTCCCTTATGGACAACACTATTATTATTGTGTGTCTTGCTAGATGTCCCCCTACCCCCAGAACTGGCAGACAGTGTTGGAATGGGGGCATTGATAGTGGACCAGGCTTCGCAGAATGTCTAAAAAGGGAATGTGTACATGAAGTGTTTTGGGGGAAGAGGAGCTAGAGCAAGTTAATTTGCTTGTTTCTCTAGAATCATTTAAAGGTAACCTCTGAATTGGGAAGGGAGGTTGTAGTTGGCAGGGAGTTTTCCATTTAATAGGCTTAATTTCCTAAGCCTGACTGAAGAAATATTTCTTTCCTTTTCTGCAGCTGAAAATAGTGATGGCATCCACATAATTTTGAAGTGATGTCTTATATAGACTGAACTATATTCAGTACCAAATAGTCACGCTTAAAAGTGTGTGAAGACTGAATCCAAGAAGTCTTGGGATTGGATTTTACCATATGAAATGTTTCATATTGAAAACACAAGATGACCTTTCTAACGAGCTGTATGAGAGGTGAATCTTCTCACTGTCACTGCCATAGCCAAGCACCCTCATGAGAGTGAGCACATCGGCACAGCATGCATCCAGCTCTGGAGGCCACAGTGCAGGCATAGCTGCCTGCTGCTCTGGCAGAGGCCAGTAAATACAGTTCCTAGAAGCAGCCTTTGCTGTCTTTTTACACTGTATGCGGTTTGGAAATGAATGTAGAAACTTACTGTGGGCATTTACCTTTCTGTGCCAGTTTGGCTTTTATTGCCTGAACCTTATGCTGACCTGGAGAGGAGATGGGGGACAGTGCTGTTTTGGGGCCAGCAGTGAATCTGTATGCGGAAAGATGTGTTGTGCTGATGTGGCCGTTGGTGGTCAGGTAAAAGGCTCGGCACCTTCTTGGAAGAAATCATGTCTAAGGGTGTACGTTTGATATGATCATGCCAGATTGGAGAAGATCCAAGCCAGGAAGATGGGCTTGAAGCAAACTGCATTATCAGGAGTACCTTGGTGAGAGGATCAGTGTAAATCCTAATAGGTACAAAGACTTTTGTGTTTTGGCTTTGTCACAGATTTATTGAAAAACTTTTTTGCTTCTGCTTCCATTTTTAGCATTTTAGTTTCTGGTTTTCATTTTTGGAGATTCCTTGCTAAACTCGTGGTTTTTCTCTCGTTTTCTTCCCTCTCTCCCTCCATCTCTGACCACCCCCCAGCCCCACCATCCTGTTAAACATTTTTTAAAGCCCTACCCCAGACATTGGAAATAGGTGACCCAAGTAGGGGGAGAAAGTATTGTTGATAGCTTCTGAATAGGTGTTAAGGGATCTTCATTATGAACAAGATGAATTTTTTCGTGGAAACACTAGATGTTATCAAACACTAAAATGTACCATACAAATCCCTTAAGCCTTTCCTCAAATATTGAGCTTTAGTACAATCATGGATAGACATTCTGGTGATGATTTAGGGGCTTTTTATACACCACATAATAGCTTCTTTCTCTATAAAAAGAGTGCCTCTTTCATAAAACCAAATGCTTGTCTGCTAGCATACTTTTCAAAGGGAATCCACTGTTTCCTCACTTTCCTCCCATATCTATCTCCGTCCTTTGTCCAAAACCTTCCCAGAATCCATCAGCAAGCATGTTTGAGGCCTATGGTGTAGGGGACTGAATTTTTTGTTTTAACTTCTATTCCATTTTAATTGTAGGATCTCTGTCCATATACCCAGGTGTCCTTATTTGAATGTACTATTTGGTCCTCATCTGTGTTCAGGCAAAAAATAGGAAATGAGTAATTTTGAGTTTGTAATCTCTCCCGGAAGACAAACTGCTTCAGTGGGTAAAAGCTTTGACATGTTTTATTCATAAAGGGGGTGAATTATTTGCTACAAAGAAGCACGGTCTGTTTTCATCATCGATTTGAAAGTATCTGTAACTCCTATAGGTCCTATAGGCAGAGAGCTTTCCTTTCTGACTTTTTGCCTTTGCTTTTGTGTGACCACATGTTTCCTGTACCAGTCACTGGGGAAAGAAGTGAGTTTATCTCTTGTTTTAAAAGTTTTGCTTGTCTATTTAGCATTCCTTTTTGGGTCTCAAGATTTATGGAACAATAAATGTCATTTAATGCTGTGTGCTTATTTTGAATTCCTCATCAGGTTTTAGAAGCGGGGTAAAAATACTTAGACGCTTATGAGACTTAAATTTTACTGCGTGGCATTGAACATGAGTTTGTCCCAGTGAAACAGGCTAAATAAATCTTGGCACCAGCAAATTTGTTACTTTGTTTTTTTAATAGTAGGATGTACACATTTCAGTATAATAAATGTTTTCTGATTGTTTTGCAAATGTGTGTCTCATTTAAAATCCCAGTTCCTGCTTCTGTCACTTCATGTCATAGAATCAAGGAGTTTCCCTGTGTGTGTTCTGAGCCAGTCTAAATGTAATTAATAAGAGGTTAGGCCCATAGTTTTTTCTTTTTCAGTTTATTTTCTCAAAGCTGATGCAACTGAGGATATGTTATTCCAGTAACTGTTCCAGACTTGAAAAGGAAGCAAACCTGATTGATTGATTGTCTTACAAGAGGTTCTCCTGTTTTGTAAATGAGGCCATGGGTCATTGAGCATTGAGTCCAGTAGCTGTGATTGATAGGTTGTATCGTGGCTCAAAAGAAATCATGTACAGAAGGCTCTGGTCATTTAATCTTTTGTTTGTTTTGTTTTGTTTTGAGATGGAGTCACTGTTGTCGCCTGGGCTGGAGTGCAATGGCATGATCTCGGCTCACTGCCACCTCCGCCTCCCAGTTTCCAGCATTTCTCCTGCCTCAGCCTCCCAAGTAGCTGAGATTACAGGTGCCTGCCACCACACCTGACTAATTTTTGTATTTTCAGTAGAGACAGGGTTTTACCATGTTGGCCAGGCTGGTCTCAAACTCCTGACCTCAGGGGAGCCACCCGTCTCGGCCTCCCAAAGTGCTAGGATTATAGGCGTGAGCCACCACGCCTGGCCTTAAGTTAATTTTTTAAATAGAAACTCTCTAATTCATAATCACTGAAGTGAGTCTTGTTATGTGCTCATTTATTGAAGTTGCTTCCTGCATCAGTCTTCCTCCCCCGTCTCCTCCACAACAGTAGGTATAAATGTATATTTAAGGAACTGCTATGGTATCCACACAATTTTTAGACCAAGGAATGCTGGAATATAGCATAAGGCAAAAAAATGTTTACTCTGATAATCGTGCTAAGTCCATTTATGGGCAGATATATCTATCTGCTTTCCCTTCCTAGAATGCAGCCGAGGTAATATATCCTTAAAAACACTTCTAAAACTGCCCAATAAAGGTATTGCTAGTCACGGGAAAACATCTTGTTTTTGCCGTTTTACTTACGTTTCTCATGAGCTTCTGGCCCTTCAGTTTGGGGGAGTGGTGGTTAGGAAGGGCCAGCCACCATGAACACCTACGTTTACAAGGAAGGTGGTGATAGTTTCTTAATAAAGATCACAAATGTGGACAGCATGGAGCAAGAATCAACCACAGCAGACAGTAGGGTCATTTTACCAGATTTCAGATAACATCATGAAGGTCTGCATTTGGAAAATGGTTTTGCTTGGATGTGTCTGCCATAAAATCATAGCAATAAAACCCTCTGACTTAATTTTTTTTAAAGCATTGCAATGGTTTATTCAATTTTATGAGTCTAAAAGGTACCAACACTTACTGATCTGAGTTTTAAGTCTGTAAAACTTTTGAGTAGCTATGGTGTAACCTGATTTCTAAGATTGCAAAATAAGCTTGAAAAAAAAAAAATCACATCCATTTTACATGCATCCATTCATTACTTTTAATTGATTATACTACAGATAACTTAAGCCTTAGTTCTTTTTCTTTAAGGTTCCCCCCAGTTTTATGAGAGGCATGGACATAATTAGCTTTTTTCCTTTAATAAAAATGCATTATGTGCTGTAGCATACACCAGAGCTTCTACTTCCCAATCAGGCAGGCACAGACTCTCTGACCTGCTTTTGTTTTTGGTCCCTGGAGGTGTGTATGACAAGTTGACAGAAACAAAAAGGTGAAGACCCTGCTCCACCCAGTATAGAGTCCTCTTTTCTTTGGTGTCTCATGGAAACCTATTAACATGCCTTCCACATAAGTCTCTACATATAAAACTATCAGGCATTATGAATTTGCAGTACAGTCACTTTGACAAAGTTGCTATTTTATCTTCAAAGTGGAAAAGTCCTGCTAATCAAAATGGAATTGTTGTGAATTAAAGTAGGCCACTGGCTTAAATATCAGGTAGAAAATCAACAGCCTAGTTTTTCTGCTCAGTTTGTGCTAACACTGATGGTCTTTTTGAGGAGTGCTGATAATGCCAAGGGTAGAACTTTTGTACCTAGGTAGGTACCAATCTCTTAAGAGATCCAGGTTTCTGGCATGGTCCTAGCTGCATTGAAACCACTTGTCCTGTGTGAACTGACACAAGGCTTTGATTCGATTGTTTCACAGCAGAATAAAGGTGAAAACTCTCACCAGAGTTACTGCAATCCATACAGAAGTCTTTTACCTGTAAATGCCTTTCCCAATGGAGAATCAACAGATTGGGTGATGGTGGAGTAGGTCAGGAAGACTCAGGTCTTCTAGAGGAAGGGATGCCTCATCACCCCTTGGGCCCAGGCAGCTGCTGTCAGAGAATGACACAGCACCTGCACAGTCGCTGCCCGCTTCCTGCCACTGCTGTCGGTGGGGTGACGGGAGCAAAGTAGGCGTGGACTTTGACATGAGGGAGCTGAGCCTGGAAGGATGAAGAAAAAAGTGGAGACTTTACACTGGTATTTTTAGGATTATGGTCATAATTCTAGTCCGCTATTAAAAATCTTCACCTTAGTCAGTTCAAATAGAATTTATGCTATAGATTGGAGCTGCTACTGTTACTCCCCCAACCCTCTGCCCCGCATTAGTACGTGAAAACACTTACGTTAATATACTTTGATATGTTTCTAAGG
>NW_012106986.1:684094-706255 GCF_000951045.1 Mandrillus leucophaeus | reverse complement strand
TAAGTGAAAACACTTACGTTAATATACTTTGATATGTTTCTAAGGATAAGTGAAAACACTTACGTTAATATACTTTGATATGTTTCCACCCGGGGTAGTAACCAGCCCTGTCTGCAAACTAAGTGAATGTTCTCTACAGCTGTAGCACCCTGGATGGGGCTGTTCTG
Organism: Mandrillus leucophaeus; assembly: GCF_000951045.1. Taxonomy (NCBI): domain Eukaryota; kingdom Metazoa; phylum Chordata; class Mammalia; order Primates; family Cercopithecidae; genus Mandrillus; species Mandrillus leucophaeus. Next base: position 706,088 of record NW_012106986.1, on the reverse strand, counting down.
ATATGTAAATGCAGTTGCCTAAACTTAAAGCATAATCAATAAAACAATGTAGGTGAACTACATGGCAAAAGCCAAATTCTGTTAAGCCCTCTTACCTGGAAATTAGCCAAGAGAGTTCTACCTCCCACTCATAATGACCTTAAATTGCTTGCCTTTAACACAGGCCTTTTTACTTTTTTTGAGACAGTTTCACTCCTGTCCCCCAGGCTGGAATGCAATGGTACAATCTGGGCTCACTGCAACCTCCTCCTCCCGGGTTCAAGCGATTCTCCTGCCTCAGCCTCCCAAGTAGCTGGGATTATAGGTGTGCACCCAGCTAATTTTGTATTTTTAGTAGAGATGGGGTTTCACCATGTTGGTCAGCTGGTCTCGAACTCCTGACCTTGTGATCCGCCTGCCTCGGCCTCCCAAAGTGCTGGGATTACAGTCGTGAGCCACCGCGCCCAGCCCAACAAAGGCTTTCTTATAAGGGCTCCGATCACCAGACTATGTGGAATCTCCATCCCAGACCCAACTCAAGTTGAATCTTCCAGGGCAGAGTCTAAGCAAGAAATTTTGACGAAGTCTATAAGGTGACACTATTGTGCCAGATCAGTTTGCATAACTATTGCATAACAGAGAAAATGGGTGTTGATTTATTTTGAGATGGAGTCTCACTCTGTGGTCCAGGCTGGAGGGCAGTAGTGCAATCTGGGCTCACTGCCTCAGCCTCCCGAGTAGCTGGGATTACAGGCGCCCACCACCACACCCAGCTAATTTTTGTACTTTTAGTAGAAACGGGGTTTCACCATTTTGACCAGACTGGTCTTGAACTCCTGACCTCAAGCGATCCGCCCACTTTGGCTTCTCAAAGTGTTGGGATTACAGGCATGAGCCACCACACACCTGGCCCCGGCCTGATTCTTGATGTTTTCCTTCGTTGCTTAGAAATGTCAGGTGTGACCGACTCCCCTGCCCCACACCTACCCGCATCCGCTTGATGCCTGCACGGGTAACCTGCTGGCAATCGTACAGCTCAAGGCGCTCCAGGCCTCGGCAGTTCTCTAGGTGTTCCAGGGCCACATCAGTGATGAGGAGGCAGTTGTCCAACTCCAGTACCCGCAGCCTCTCATGGCCACAGGTGCTGTTGCTCAGGTGCAGGATCCCATCATCTGTGATGAGTTCACAGTGGGACAGGCTCTGGAACAGGGAGACAGTAAATGTTTGCAGGACCCTTATTCCAAGGCTCAAGTCCTAAAAAAAAGCTGGAAGCTAGCCTTTTTGCCCTTCTGCAATGGAATGACACAGCAAGAATGCCCTCAGCAGATGCCAGCCCCTGGACTTCCCAGCCTTCAGAACTATGAGAAGTTTCTGTTCATTACAAATTATCCAGTCTGTGGTAGCAGCACAAAACAGACTGAGACATTTAATCAGGCAGTGAGGACCAAACACAAAGCCTTGGGGCCCTTTGGTTATGGGTTTGCTACACTGGCAGTGGCTTCTCTCTTCTAATTGTGTAATGATGGAAATAAAATTTTCAGGGGAAATTTCAGAGTTTACCCCCTTGACAGCAGTTTTATTGGCCAGTTCTCCATTTGAGGGGATGCAAGTGAAATCAATGCATCTAATGTCATTTAGAAAACTGCATAAATAGCTGTGACCCAGAGATGAACTGAACATCTTTGAAGGTTATAATCAAATAGACCTTGAACGGTGTGATCTGACATTACTGACTTCTCTTGGGTAAACAGTAACGGTTGCAGAAGATAAATTCAGATGAATATTATATAGCCAAATGACATTTGTGTAATTCTCTTAAGTTCTCCATATCAAAAAGTTTTAGACCTGACAGTTTCTCCCAATGCATATCAAATGTAAGATTCACCCCACCATAAAAACTGGAGAGGCAAAAGTACTGCATCAATGTCCCATTTGTTCATTTGTTCCTTCAAATATATGAGCTCCAACTCTGTCCCAGCCCCCACGGGTGCAATGATGAGTAAAAATATACTTTTCTGCACTGGCGGAGCCCAGACTGGAGAGTCTAGAAAATCAAATAATGCTAATCTTTTAAACTGAAGCTGAGATGCTTCGACAGCATATGATAGCAGGATTTGTCCTGGGGAAGAGACCAGAGTTGCTATTTGAAGGACTAGGAGCTAATCCTAGGAAAGAGAGCAAACAGTTTGTTGTGTGCAAAGCCCAGGGGTAGCAGGAGAGTGGCAAGTACTGTTTAGGAAGAAGGTCAACATATAATAGGTGGGAAATAAGAGGATGCATGTAGATGCAGATGAATTGGGGAGGTAAGGGCCAGATCACAGAGTTGTGTAGATTATGTAAAGAAATTTGATTCCAAGGTCAGTGGGAGGAGTTGTAAGGACAATGTGATGTTACCATTGTTTTTCAAAAAAGATGGAAAATAAGTGTTGGTGAGGATGTGGAGCAACTGGAAGTCTCATATGCTGCAGGGGTTACTTCGATGTTTCTGACTGAAATGCATACACGTGTTAACCAAAAAACACAGGAATACTGGCTGTAATAGCCCCCAACTAGAAGCAGTACCCAAATATTCACAAGTAGAGAAAGGATAAATAAATCACAGTGTCCCCATTCTATAAAGCTGTGAGAATGAACAATATACAAACTACATGTAACAATATGGATAAGGAAACCAGATGAGTATACATGATGGTTCCATTCATATCATTTAAATAAAATACAAAAAGAGGCAAAACTGATATATGCTATTTGGAAGTCACGACTTTTGGGGGATCAGTGATTGAAAGGGAGCAGAAAGGGCCTTTCTGGGGTCATGATAATGTTGACCTTTGATTGGGGTGTATTCAGTTTATGGAAATGCATTGATCTGTACACCAATGATAAATGTACTTTTCTGCATGTATATTTTACTTCAGTAAAGTTAAAATTGAAAAAACAAACCACTCTGCCAAATTTTTTAGTGCGGAAGTGGATACAGTTTAGGGCAAGTGAATGGCTACTGCAGTCTATGAAGCAAGGAAATGTCTGAGAGTTTGGACTTGAGTCCTGGCAGGGGAGACCTAAGTGGATGGGTGTAAGGTATTCCTGCAGAATAAAAAATCTAAGACATAGCAGTACCGGTTGTAACAGCCCCAAACTAGAAACTACCACTAGAAACTAGAACTACTGGCTATGTAACTGAGCAGCAGAGTGCAACCTCGAGGGAAGAGAAGCTAAGGAAGAGGAATTCTGTTGGATCTTGATACTTGAAAAGTTCTTCTCTGAGCTTGATCTTAACAATATGGAATATATTTCCTTTCTCATGAATCGAATCACTCTACATGGTTTACATCAAATAGTATTTATGTAATCAATGCTGTTCATTGGTGTTCAGCTTTTAGAATTGACTTATGAGTAAAGCCAGAAAACTGGTTCTTCAGGAGGCTGTTTAAAATTGGTAAATCAAAAAATAGAATTTTGATTACTTACAATAAAATGGAATCAAAAAAGTATCTCTCTGTGTATTTATTTCATTTTATTTTAAATTTTTATTTATTTATTTTTGAGGTAGAGTTTCCCTCTTGTTGCCCAGGGTGGAGTGCAATGGCGCAGTTTCAGCTCAATGCAACCTCCACCTCTCAGGCTCAAGCGATTCTCCTGCCTCAGCCTCTTGAGTAGCTGGGATTATAGGCACGCACCACCACGCCCGGCTAATTTTGTATTTTTAGTAGAGGCAGGGTTTCTCCATGTTGGTCAGGTTGGTCTCAAACTCCCGACCTCAGGTGATCCGCCCGCCTTGGCCTCCCAAAGTGTTGAGATTACTGGCGTGAGCCACCACGCCCGGCCAATTTCACTTTATTTACATATAGATTCACACATATATATGTGTATATTTACAAACACAGATTGGAGAAAGATGATGGAGGTGGTGTATGAATGCTAATTTCTCCATTGTTTTAATATAGGGAAATTCAGAAATCAAGAAGTTAGCAGTAATATGAGACTGAGGAGATACTGTTATATTAATTGAAAAACTTAGGTACTGGCATATTCAAGTATTCATAGAAATTTTTAAAACCTGATTTAAGGAAAATCAGAGGGTGCTTGGCCTTTTCCAAGTTAACAGGAAAATCTGCTGCCAACAGGGTTCGCATAGCAGTGGGGCCTTCTATATTAACGCTAACAACATAGTCAATAGTCAGAGCTGTCTGGTTCGGGCCAATTCTGCAGAGTAGGTGTCATTATTCCCTTTTTACAGATGACGGCATTGTGGCTCAAAGAAGTTGAGACTTGCCAGTTATACCCAGCTCACGCTGGCCTCAAAGCCTTTTCTCCTGTCATGCACTGTCACTCACCCCCGGCAGGAGTGGTGCATTCTGGAAGTGGGCAGCTTATATCACATTCCTGACTCAGAGGTGGTTAGGGTGGTGGGGCAGAAGATGCAGAATGGGAGGTGGAACTGCTTTTAATTGCCATCAGCAGGTGTCTTCTGCTCCCATGGATGTGGTGTGGATGTGTGTGCGTGAAAGAGACAGGGAGGAGAGGGACAGAGAAAGAGAATCACTTTTCATTGCACAGAGAATTTCTCGAGAAGGACAGAAATGGGCCATAGTGGTTATCCCTGTGTAGGGAACATGGCAACTGGGGATTTTCCTCCTATTCCTGGTACTTTTTCTTTTTTGACGGAGTTTCACTCTTGTTGCCCAGGCTGGAGTGCAATGGCGTGAATCCACCACAACCTCCCGCTCCCAGGTTCAAGCGATTCTCTCAGCCTCCTGAGTAGCTGGAATTATAGGCGTGCGCCACCACGCCTGGCTAATTTTTTGTGTTTTTCGTAGAGACAGGGTTTCTCCATGTTGGTTAGGCTGGTCTCGAACTCCTGACTTCAGGCAATCCGCCCGCCTCAGCCTCCCACGGTGCTGGGGATTACAGGTGTAAGCCACCGCGCCCGGCCTCCTGGTACTTTTTAAAGTAACTTTTACTTTTGAATTTTTTTTTTCTTTTTTTGAGACAGAGTCTCACTCTGTCGCCAGGCTGGAGTGCAGTGGTGTGATCTTGGCTCACTGCCACCTCTGCCAGGTTCAAGCGATTCCCCTGTCTCAGCCTGCCGAGTAGCTGGGACTACAGGCGTGTGCCACCACACCCAGCTAATTTTGGTATTTTTAGTAGAGACGGGGTTTCACCATTTTGGCCAGGATAGTCTCAATCTCCCAACCTTGTGATCTGCCCGCCTAAGCCTCCCAAAGTGCTGGGATTACAGGTGTGAGCCACCGTGCCCGGCCCTCTTTTGAATTTTGTCAGTTTTTTTTTCTGCATTAGTTGATGTGATCATGTAATTTTTCTTCTTTAGTTAACATGGTTGATTACATCAGTCAGTTTTCAAATATTAAACTGCACTTGTGTCTCCGGAGTAAATCCTGCTTGGCCATGGTATTATAATTATTTCTATATATTGCTACATTCTATTTGCTAACATTTTGTTACAGATACTTGCTTCTATATTTATGAGGAACATCAGTCTGTAGTTTTTTTGGTATAATTTTTGTTTGGTTTTGATAACAGGGTATTACTGGCCTTGTTAAAAAAAAAAAAAAAGTTTTGGGAGGCCGAGGCAGATAGATCACTTGAGGTCAGGAGTTCGAGACCAGCCAGGCCAACATGGTGAAACCCTGTCTCTTCTAAAAATACAAAAATTTGCTGGGCGTGGTGGTGCACACCGGTAATCCCAGCTACTCAGGAGGATGAGGCAGGAAAATAGCTTGAACCCAGGAGGCAGAGGTTGCAGTGAGCCGAGATTGTGCCACTGCCGTCCAGCCTGGGCAACAGAGCAAGACTCTGTCTCAAAATAAAGAGTTGTAAAATGTTTTACTGTCTATTTCCTAAAAGAGAGTGTATAAAATTGATGTTAATTCAGGTCAGACACAGTGGCTAACACCTGTAATCCCAGCACTTTGGGAGGTCGAGGCAGGCAGATGACCTGAAGTCAGGAGTTTGAGACCAGCCTGGCCAACATGGTGAAACCCCGTCTCTACTAAAAATACAAAAATTAGCCAGGCGTGGTCGCACATGTCTGTAATCCCAGCTATGCACAAGGTTGAGGAGAACCGCTTGAATCTGGGAGGCAGAGGTTGCAGTGAGCTGAGATTGTACCATTGCATTCCACCCTGGGCAATAGAGTGAGACCCTGTTTCAAAAAAAAAAAGATGTTCATTCCTTAAATGTTTGGTAGAGTTCCCCAACAAAACCATCTGGATCTGGACATTTCTTTTTTGGGAATCCTGAAACTGCAAATTCAATGAAAACAGTAATCAAATATTGAGATACCTTGCCTCCCAAGTTAGCCCAATTAATAGATCTTTGAGATCGAGGGATGATACCTTACAGAACGAGAACCCAAACAGCTTCCTGCTGTGGCGGGAGGGCTCTCTCATCTTTAACAGGTGAATAATGTCAGAAAAACTCAGACTCACCAGGGCTTGCAGTTTAGGACAGTGAATGGAGAGCTGGATGAGTGTGCTGTCGGTTATCTGGAGAGAAACACGCTGTGTCAGTGTGGCTTCTACACCAGAACTTAATACCTAATCCTCGCTTCTCCTGAACATGAGAATCAAAAGGTGTAAAAGAGAATTAAAAACTCATCTCAAACACTCTGGGGCTGGGAGCTCCTCTCTTCACCAGCACTCTAAAATCTGCCCACTTCTAGAGATGCATAACTGTTTTTTGGTCTCTCTTCTGGTGCCCCAAGGAGGCTTGGGGCAAGGGACAAAGTGGAGTGGGCAAGGAGGGTTCCCAGGATTCTCCTCTTTGGAGTCATCCCATCACTGGACATGCAAGCTTATTTTACAGAGCTATCCTGAACTTCTCTTCTGTAGTTCTGTCTGATGACTGAGAATGGCCAAAAGTTCACACATCCACTGCCATGGCCTTCACAGGTTTCCAAGCCCTGCCACTGAGGTTGATCAAGGAGGGTCAGGATGACAGCCAGTCATTGTCTCTGGCTGTGCCGCACTGGCCAGCAGTGACTGAGGGGCAGGCTGCCCTGCAGGGCTGTCAGGAGTCCACTCACCAGGATGCATTCTTCAAGATCCATCTTCTCCAATTCGTGGCAATTCTGGAAGAGTCCACAAGACACACCCTACATGTGAGTCAGTGGTGAGGGCAACAATGGTGGCTTGCCCCACCCCTCTGAGTATTGGCCCAGTGTCCTTGTTCTCTTCTATTAAGAAGCATGCCCTGTTCCTAAAGCTACCCAGTAAACCAGCACTTCTGAGCAGCTTCCTTTTGAGTTACATACGGTGCTTCGGAACTGGGAACAGGGCTGCCTCTGGCTGCGTTTCCTTCTCTCAACTTGGAAAGAGAGTTGTCCAAAACCTTCCCAGTGGCTCGCAGACATCAGCAGGTAAATTTTAGCCTAGGCTCCAGGAGGGCATGGGGATGGGGCACGAAGCCACACTGTGGTGGTTGGGTGGCGGTAGCAGAGTGTATCAGCAGCCCCAGGAGGACATGGGTTCCTGACAGCAGGTCCAGAGGGGCCCCCAGTGGTGTTTGCAGGGCAAAGGGCAGAGTACAGCCCAGTTACGGGGAGCTGCTGAGAGGCCAAGTTGGGGTCCACATGAGGCATGGAGCCGACTGCCAGGAGGAGGCTGGCCCCGCTTGAGCACACGTGAGGCCCAGACCCTTTACAGAACCCTCTACAGGACTTCCCTAGATGTCTGGCTAACCGGAGAAACTGCAGTGCACACCCCAAGGGCTCTGCTCTGCTCTGCGCCTGTCTTTGCCGAAGACAGTCTTCTGCACACCCGAAACTACTCCGAGTCACTTTGAATTCGGGAGGTGAATTCGAGTTTGGTTGTATTCTTTAAATCTATGCCTTACCCGAGCTAAAAGTGTAAAACCTGCGTCCGTCAAATGGGAGCATCGGGCAGCCTCCAAAATTCTGAGGAGAAAGTATACAGGGGAGAAAACGGTACCAACTAGTTAACAGTGGAAGCACAGAATGTATGATGCATACTTGAGTTTTTGCTGCTCTTTGACATGCTTTTCCTTCTGTTAACAGCCCTGAGGGAGTGTGACCTGCCCAAAGCCCCAAAGTTCCATCCCAAATTTGGAAAGTCAGAATCTTCCTGCTATACCAGCATGTTGTTTTCAAATAGTATTCTAATATTTGTTTTTTGGGTTTTTTTGTTTGTTTTTTGCAAACGGAGTCTCACACTGTCACCCAGGCTGGAGTGCAGTGGCAGGATCTTGGCTCACTGCAGCCTCCGCCTCCCAGGTTCAAACGATTCTCCCGTCTCAGTCTCCCCAAGTAGCTGGGACCACAGGTGCCTGCCACCATGCCCAGCTAATTTTTGTATTTTTAGTAGAAACAGGATTTCATCATGTTGGCCAGGCTGGTCTCAAACTCCTGACCTCAGGTTATCCACCCTCCTCGGCCTCCCGAAGTGCTGGGATTACAGGCATGAGCCACCATGCCCAGCCTTGTTCACTTTTTAAACACATTTAAAATGAACTTTTCTCAATGAAATCATCTTGATATTTACTGCATTTATAGAAATTCCCAGGTACCCTAAAGGAAATTTTAAAAATTTGTAGACAATGAAAAATAAGTTAATTCTCAGTTACCCAGGCTTAATAGGGATGGGTGCATGAATAACAGAAGTTAAACACTCTCTTACAGCAACAATTTTGACCTCCTTTCTGACCAGTTTTGATCACCCAAATTCCTTCTAAGCAGAAATATCTAAATGATATAGTACCTTCTCTACAACAGTAAGAAAAATTGGTAAAAGCAGAAATATACGATTCTTAAAAGATACAGAACTGGTGTGAGCGTAGGAATGGATCAGTTTCATTGGGAAGTAGAGATTTTTAAAAAGTATCTTTTTTTCTGCCTCTTGGGTAGAGTTTAAAGGTTGCTGGTTCTGAAGTCAGTTTCTATTGTTACTATTGTTAAAATTTTAATATTCATAGCTGGTAATGATAATCTATTACCTTGAAGATCAGAATACAAATTATTGGGGTTTTTTTTTTGTTTTTTTGTTTTTCCTGAGATGGGATCTCACTCTGTCGCCCAGGCTAGAGTGCAGTGGCACAATCTTGGCTCACTGCAATCTCCGCCTCCCGGGTTCAAGTGATTCTCCTGTCTCAGCATTCCGAGTAGCTGGGACTACAGGCGCCTGCCACCACACCCGGCTAATTTTTGTATTTTTAGTAGAGACAAGGTGTCACCATGCTGGCCAGGCTGGTTTCGACCTCCCGACCTCAGGTGACCCACCCGCCTCAGCATCCCAAAGTGTTGGGATTACAGGCGTGAGCCACCGTGCCTGGCCTAAATCATTATTTGTTAAAAACAAAACCTTTTTCCTACTGGGGAAGAAGCTAAGTGATTGTGATGTTCCCCTCATTCTTCTGTTTGGCAGCAGGTCTGGAGGACGTGAGGCTACCACTGCTCACTATGTGCTCACTCAGATGCTTAAAGCAATAACAGGATGAGGTAAATTAGGTGGAAAACTGTGACATTCATTGAGAAATTAAAGTTTGGATTCACTGGTGGTAGACATTTTATACTCTCCCAGTACATCCTTCAATGAACTGGATTTATACATTGTCCCACCCCAATTTACCCAACAAAAGCCAACAACAACATAACTACTGCCTCCACCACCCCTACCTGGCAAGCCTGTCCTCTCCTGCAGGAAGCCCTCTTGGTTAACTCAGCCAAACTCTGAGCTGCAAAGCAAAAAGTGCGGTGTACTCACTGCAGTCGTGGACAGTTCAAACCCAGCGCTGTGAGAGAGGCATCTGTGAGGTTGCTGCAACCCGAAAGGCAGAGAGCCTGCAGCCGGTGACAGCCCCTGCATATCTGCACCACACCTTCATCAGTAATGCGCTGAGGAAAAGCAGCACAGAAAGAAAAGTCAGAGGACACCAGCAATGCCGAAACGGGAGCAGCAGAAAAATATCTGCTGTTGTTCAATGAGTTTTGGTTGCTGATTACTAGCATTTTATCCAAATAACTCCAACAAAGTAAGAAGTACAGGGTAGACATGTACTTGTGTTATCTCTGCATAGCTTTAAAATATTCCAGCAATTTAGATAAGACACATGCATCCAGGAAAAAATAAAATTTTTAAATAATACAAATGGAAAATAAAAGTTTAAAATTCCATTTCTCCCTCACTAGAGTCATCAAAATACAGATTTTTTTCATAAAATTCATAAACTCATAATTTAAAAATCTGATTAAATAAAGAACTTTTGAGGCTTCCCGAGTTTAAATGACATTAATGTTTGATTGGATTTCTGCAGATTAATGCCTTAGATATTTACAATATACACATGTATATTTACATTTCATCAAGTGTTTTAGACAACAGGAAAATTAAATACATCACAAAATTATTGATACATATCTTAAATTCTATGAATTTGGCCATGAAGATTCAAAATAATATGTTCACTTGAACAGACTACTTGATACAGAAAGAAACACACACATCCATATACTTCAAGCCATCAGCCAGTGCTGTCCTATACATAAGTCAAGGTCCTATTTTTGAATAGTCCTGGCCCATAAGGTCAACATTTGTCCAGCAGATAGTTTCTGGTTTTTTCCCCACCACCAGGGGCTCTAAAGATTTATAATATATTCATTTAAAGCTGAATGCAAGGGCTTTCCCTTACCTTTCTCAAAACCTACGTTCCCCTTGAAAAACCTGGCAGGATGTAGCAAAGCATCCTCTTCAGTTATCAACGTTTACAATGGCAGTGGAGAAGGACCAATAGTTTTCCACAGGCTAATGTCGGATGAAAATGCCACCTTGCTCTTGCCTATGCGTTTTATTCTTTAAAGCATTTTTGCATGTGTTATTTCGTATTATCCACTGAAACAACGTGAGAGGAGTCATCATCCTCAATTTATAAGTTAAAAAAAAAAAGACACTTCATGTCTTATAACTATTTAGTGACCAATTCACGGCATTCCTCAATAGGGTCCCTAACACTCTATTCAACAAAATCAAGACCTGGTCTAATTATTTTTAGGGGCGATGCCGGTGGCTTCGTACTGCGTATGGGTCCTTTTTGTTGTTCTTCCATCTTGTGACAAATTGGTAGGTTCTATAAGGACACAGGATGAAAATCAGGGTGTGGCAACACAGCCCATCTCAGCTGCCCGGGGGGCAGATTGCTTTGGGAGACAACGTAGAGCCAACGGGGTTCAGGAGAGGCGTGCGACTTACTGAGCAGGACTGCAAGTTGAGGCTCACAAGCTCATGGCAGTAATTCTGAATGTGTTTCAGAGCTTCATCTTCTAACTGAGTGGACAGAGAAAACAAAATTTGACAGCTGGAATCCAGGTGAGGGAACAGTGGGACACCAAGAAAAATGCAAAAGCAGCTCCCTGGATGATGCGCCCACACCTGACACATAACACAAACAGCTGCATCAACCCTCTGGTACCTGTGTGCAGCCCCTCAGGAGCAGGGCTTTCAGGCCTCGACAACCCCGCACCAGTGCCTCGATGCCATCCTTCGTGATCTGATCACACCAAGAGAGGTTCAGGTACTCCAGGTTTCGGCAGCCCTCACTGAGAGAACAAGAAACAAAAACTATGTGCAGTCTCTCCTGTAGAGAGTTAACGACCGACTCTGAGTTTAGTACCTCACCAGATAAATAACTCTGAGTTTAATAACTCTGAGTTTCATCACCAGAAATTCAGAAGGGGAGACCCATGCCTGGGACCTCTTGGAGACACCTATTTCTTGCTGGATCCAATGTGACCATTAGGAAGGCTTCCAGAATGGTCATAGTTTTGGGTATTCTCTTGACACAAACAATGGGCACTCTTACCTGATCCCCTTCAAGGAGCTGTTTGTAACAGACACACAGGAGGTCAGATCCAGATGTTTCAGCTTGGAACAGAATCTGCTAAGGCTATAACACGTGCTGAAAAAGAGCAGACGCACTAAAGATATTTTCAACCATGTTTCTTTTCCTTCTCTCTCCCTGTGGCTATTTGGTCACCAATTAATCTTCATTATTTACCTGTCAGTGATTTTTGTGCATCCGTTGAGGTTTAAATGTTCAATGTTTCGGCAGTTCTGTGCAAAGGTCCTAAAATGAGAAAACATTGTAAAGCTCCCTGCAAGTTGCTGGACAGCCACTAGAGGGCATATGAAACCATTCACGCTTAGAACAGTGCTCCCTCAAACTTAATTAAAGCGTGTAAGACTCAGCTAGGGTTCTTGTCACAGTGCAGATTCTGATGACAGACCTAGAATGGAGCTTGAAAATCTGCAGTTTAAAGAAACTCCCAGGTGATGCCAGTGCTGCTAGTCTAGGGACCACATTTTGAGAAGCAGAGTCCTAGACTACCTATCAATCAGTTCTCCTTTACACACAGCTTGGTGAGTCATCACCAAATCATGAGAATAGAGGCCTAGCTCCCTGCTCCCTCCGCTCTACAAAAAAATCAATTTGAAGCAAGGGGGCAGATCTTCTTGTACTGCGCCATGCTGTCACTTGCTTACCCTAGAGCCTTTCCAGAGAAACCATTTCTGGCGATTGATAGAAGACAGCAGTTAATCAGTATCAAGACCCACTCATTTTACTGGTGAGGCCATTCAGTCATGAAGAGAAACTTCCTCATTGATCTGTGGGTTGGTAGCAAGGCCAGAAGCAGCAAATTAAAACCCCCTATTCACCACTCATTGCTTAACATATTCAGCAAGGACTAGCTCAGGTCATCTCCATCATTCTGAAATACAGCTTTCAGATGTGCTCCTTCCAACCTGCCCTGGTACAGGTAGGGGGAACCAAGCTGGAGCCTGATGGACTGTCTGAGATGAAGAGATGGGGCTGAAAGTCTAGGAAGACCAAGGCAGCCGGAGTTATCTGGCAAGAGCACTGGAGCAGAGAGAACACCACAAAGAGAACTCCAGAGATCTGTGGAGGGTGCCCCTCAAGAATTAATTACAGGCCAGGCATGGTGGCTCATGCCTGTAATCCCAGCAATTTGGGAGACCAAAGCAGGAGGATCACTTGAGCCCAAGAGTTTGAGACCAGCCTAGGCAACATAGTGAGACTCTATCTCCAAAACAACAACAACAACAAAAAGAATTTAGTCCCACACTGACCAATGTACGCATGTGATGAAACTACCCAAAGCCCAAGGCCAGGGAATAAGAATCAACAAAAAGCATTAAAGGAAACAGTAGCCAGAGCTCACCAAGGGCAAGGAATAGTGCCCATTTCTACCAACCAAGGGTGAAAAATGCCACAATTCTTGGGGCATTGGGTAGAGTATTGAGAATAGTCTTCCTTTAGGAGTGGTGTACAATTAGCCCTAAACACTGCTTTGGTACAACCTAACAAATCTTAAAAACAAGACCTAACAGGAACTATTCCCAATTAAGTCAACTGTATCCCAGAACAAAACTCGAGTATCTATAGGAATACAAAAACATCTGCACCCAACAAAGTAAAATTCACACTGTCTGGCACTGAACAAAAAATTATGTTTTCATAGAAGGAGGAAAATATATCCACAATAAAGAGAAGATGTAATCCACCAAAACCTACTCTAAACTGACACAAATAGCAGAAACAACAAAGGCATTAAAAGTTACAATGTTATTGCCTAGAATACATTTCTATGAAGCTAACAATTAAACATTATGTAGACACTTGGAAAAATAAAAGCGATCCAAGATGCAGTCGCTCACGCCTGTAATCCCAGCACTTTGGGAAGCCAAGGCAAGCAGATCACTTGAGGTCAGAAGTTCAACATCAGCCTGGCCAACATAGTGAAACCCTGTCTCTACTAAAAACAAAAACAAAAACAAAAACAAAACGTAGCTGGTGTGGTGGCACATGCCTATAGTTCCAGCTACTTGGGAGGCTAAAGCAGGAGAATCACTTGAACACGAGAGGTGGAGGTTGCAGTGAGCCATAATCACACCACTGCACTCCAGCTTGGGCCACAGAGTGAGACTCCATCTCAACAACAACAACAACAACAAAAAAGATATGAAAACCACAATGGCTGATATAAAACTTTATTGGATCTTTATTGGATGAGATTAACAACAGATTAGATATGGTAGAAGAAAAGATTAGTGAACTTGAAGACATAGCAATAGCAACTGTCAAAAATGAAACACAGAGCGGAATAAAACAGAAAAAGAACAGAGCATGAATGAACTGTGGGACAACTTCAAGCAACCTAATATACATGTGATTGGAATCACTAAATAAGAGGAGACAGAGGAAAGAGGAAAAAATACTGAAGAAATAATTGCCAAAATTTCCCCAAACTTTATGAAAACAATAAACCTATGGACCCAAGGAACTCAAAGAACTACAAGTGCAAGAAACATGAAGAAAAACACACCAAGGCATATTATAACCAAATTGATCAAAACCAGTGACAGATTAGCCATTCGTGGTGGTGTGTGACTGTGGTCCCAGCCACTTGGGAGGCTGAGGTGGGAGGATCACTTGAGCTCAGGAAGTGGAGGTTACAGTGAGCCAAAGTGGCACCACCGTACTCCATCCTGGGTGACAGAGTGAGATTCCAGAGAGAGAGAGAGGAACCAGTGATAGAGAAAACCCTAAAAACAGCCAGAAAACAAAGCCATGTTATGTACAGAGAATAAAACATAAGGTGACAGCAGTTTTATCACTGGTAATGAAAAGGCAAGAAAACAGAGGAGCACCATCCTTAAAATACAAAAAAAATAAGTCACTATAGAATTCTATACTCAGCAAATTTTTGCTTTTTTTTTGAGACAGAGTCTCGCTCTGTTGCCCAGGCTAGAGTACAGTGGCGCAATCTCAGCTCACTGCAAGCTCTGCCTCCCTCCCAGGTTCACGCCATTCTCCTGCCTCAGCCTCCCAAGTAGCTGGGACTACAGGTGCCCACCACCAGGCCCAGCTAATTTTTTTTTGTATTTTTAGTAGAGACAGGGTTTCACTGTGTTAGCCAGGATGGTCTCAATCTCCTGACCTCATGATCCACCCACCTCAGCCTCCCAAAGTGCCGGGATTACAGGCGTGAGCCACTGCACCCGGCCCAGCAAAAATATTTTTTTTTAAGTGAAGGAAAAAATAGATTTTTTTAGACATAGAAGAGCTGGAAGAATTAATCAGGCTTACAGTAAAAGAAATGTAAAAAATTTTCTTTATGCAGAAGGAAAATGATACCAGTTAAAAATATGTGTCTACAGAAAGGAAAGACTGGATGTAGCAACTACTTGGGTATATACAATTTTTAAATTTAAATCTCTTAAAAATAGGCAGGGCACTGTGGCTCCTGCCTGTAAACCCAACACTTTGGGAGGCTGAGGCAGGCAGCTCACTTGAGGCCAGGAGTTTGAGACCAGCCTGGCCAACAGGGCAAAACCTTGTCTCTACTAAAAGTACAAAAATTAGCCAGGCAGGGTGGTACATGCCTGTAGTCTCAGCTACTTGGGAGGCTGAGGCAAAGAATCACTTGAACCTGGGAGGCGGAGGTTACACTGAGCCTAGACCATGGCACTGTACTCCAGCCTGGGTGACAGAGGGAGACTGTCTAAAATAATAATAATAATAATAACAATAAATCTCTTAAAAATAGTTGACTGTGAAAGGTACTAAATCTATGAAGTGTATATAAGTAGAATTAAAATGTATGACAACAATAGCATAAAGACGAAGTGAGGAGAAATGAAAGTTTTACATAATACAATATGAAGGTAGACTGTACTAAATTAAACATGTAGTCAACAAACTCTAAAGCAATGACTAAACATATGAAGAGTTATAGAAACGAAGCGAAAAAAGAATATAAAATGAAGTCATTAAAAAACACTTAATCTCGGCCAGGCATGGTAGCTCACGCCTGTACAATCCCAGCACTTCGGGAGGCTGAGGCGGGCAGATCATTTGAGGTCAGGAGTTCGAGATCAGCCTGGGCAACATGGTGAAAACCTGTCTCTACTAAAAATACACAACTTATCCAGGCAAGGTGGCCCATGCTTGTAGCCCCAGCTACTTGGGAGGTTGAGGCACGAGAATCGCTTGAATGCAGGAGGCAGAGGCTGCAGTGAGTCGAGATTGTGCCACTGCACTCCAGCCAGGGCAACGGCGCAAGACCCTGTCTCAAAAAAAAAAAAAAAATCTAAAAGAAGAAAGAAAGAGGAAAGGGGAAAAAAGAATGTATGGGACAAATAGAAAACAAACAGCAAGAGGGTGGATTTAAACCTAACCATAATCATCATATTAAATGCAAATAGTCTAATCCAAATTAAAAAGCAAAGACTGTCATATTGGATAAAAAGCAACACCCAGCTGGGCGTGGTGGCTCACGCCTGTAATCCCAGCACTTTGGGAGGCTGAGGCGGGCAGATCATGAGGTCAGGAGATCGAGACCATCCTTGCTAACATGTTGAAACCCCGTCTCTACTAAAAATATAAAAAATCAGCTGGGCGTGATGGCGCGTGCCTGGAGTCCCAGCTACTTGGGAGGCTGAGGCAGGAGAATGGCGGGAACTCAGGAGGCAGAGGTTGCAGTGAGCTGCACTCCACTGCACTCCAGCCTGGGTGACAGAGCAAGACTCCGTTTAAAAAAAAAAAAAGCTACACCCAACTATAAAAAATCAACTTTAAATATAGATACAAATAGATTAAAGTAAAATGATAGAAAAACAGATATAATGCCAATACTAGTCAAAAGAAAGCTGGAGTGACTATATGAGACAAAGTAGATTTTATAGTAAAGAAAATTATCAGGGATAAAAGAAGGACATATCAATGAAAAAGACATAGCAATTCTAAATGTTTATATACATGATAACAGAGCTTCAAAATACATGAAGCAAGAGCTGACAGGACTGTGAGGAGAAATAGACAAATAAAAAATTATAGGCAGATATTTCAATACTTCTCTCTTATTAGTTGATAAATTAGTAGTCGGAAAATTAGTAAGAATAGAGAAGATCTGCTCAATACTATCAACCAACCTGTCCTACTGGCATTTATAGCAAACTTCATCTAACAGCAGAATATACATTCTCTTCAAGTGCACATGGGACACTTGCCAGGAGTGGCCATATTATTGGCCACAAAACAAGTCTCAATAAATTTAAAAGGATTCAGGGTATAACTATGTTCTGTGATCACGACTGAATTGAATTAGAAATCAGTAATGTGCTCTTCTGGAAAATGTCCAAATATTTAGAAACTAAATAATATTGTTCTAAACAACCCACGGGTCATGAAAGAAATCAAAAGGGGAATTAGAATGCATTTTGCATGAAGATGAAAACATAGCATATAAGAATTTGTGGCATGAATTTTCCCCAAAATACTGACTGACTTTATGTCATTATGTCATTAAACTCCCATACTAGAAAAAAAAAGTCTCAAATCAATGACTTCAGCTTCCGTCTTAAGAAACTAGAGAAAAAACAAAAACAAAAACAAATGAAGCCCAAAGTAAGCAAAAGGGAGGAAATAATAAAGATCAGAGTGGAAATAAATGAAGCAGAAAACAGAAAAACAATGAAAAATGGGTGAAAACAAAAGCTGGTTCTTTGAGAATATCAATAAAATTGACAGACCTCTTAATAGTCAGACTGACAAGGACCAAAAAAAAAAAAAAGACAATTACCAATTTCAGAAACGAGAGAGGGTATATCACTGCAGATTTTACAGATATTAAAGTAAGAGGATATAAACAATGTTAATAAGTCCAAGAACTTAGGTGAAATGGACAAATTCTTTGAAAGACACAGACTACCAAAACTCATTTATGAAGAAATAATCTGAAGAATTCTATACATATTAAAGAAATTGAGGCTGGGTGAGGTGGCTCACGCCTGTAATCACAACACTTTAGGAGGCCGAGGCAGGCGGATCACCTGAGGTCAGGAGTTCAAGACCATGGTGAAACCCCTGTCTCTACTAAAAATATAAAAATTAGCCAGGCACAGTGGTGGGTGCCTGTAATCCCAGCTACTTGGGAGGCTGAGGCAGGAGAATTCCTTGAGTTTGCAGTGAGCCAAGACTGTGCCACTGCACTCCAGCCTGGGCAACAAGAGTGAAACTCCATCTAAAAAAAAAAAAAAAAAGAAATCAAATTTGTAATTAAAAACGTTCCCCCCAAAAAACATGCAGGAGCAGATGGCCTCAATAGTGAATTCTACAAAACATTTAAAAAATATATAAATTGTACATAAACACTCCCAGAATTTTTAAAAATTGTTTTTATTTTTATTTATTTACTTTTGAGACCGAGTCTCGTTCTGTCGCCCAGGCTGGAGTGCTGTGGTACGATCTTGGCTCACTGCAAGTGCCACCTCCCGGGTTCATGCCATTCTTCTGCCTCAGCCTCCCAAGCAGTTGGGACTACAGGTGCCTGCCACCACGCCAAGCTAATTTTTTGTATTTTTAGTAGAGATGGGGTTTCACCATGTTAGCCAGGATGGTCTGGATCTCCTGACCTCGTGATCCGCCTGTTCAGCCTCCCAAAGTGCTGAGATTACAGGCGTGAGACACCACGCCTGGCCAAATTGTTTTTATTTTTTAGAGATAGGGTCTCACTCTGTCACCCAGCTTGGAGTATGGTGGTGTGATCATAGCTCACTGCAGCCTTGAACTTCCGGGCTCAAGCGATCTTCCCACTTTAGCCTCCCAAATAGCTAGAACTACAGGTATGCACCACCACACTCAGCTACTTAATTTTTTTTAAGAGATGGGGCCTTGCTGTGTTGCCAGGCTGGTCTCAAAATCCTGGGCTCAAGTGATTCTCCCACCTTGGCCTCCCAAAGCACTGGGATTATAGATGTCAGCCACTGAACACATCCCCAGAAATGTGAATAGGAGGAAATACTTCCCAATTCACTACATGAAGCCAGTATTACCTTGATACCTAAACCAGACAAAAGCATTATAAGAAAATAAAATCATAAGGCAATATTCCTCATGAGCCCAAATGCAAAATTTTTAAACAAAACTGTAGCAAATAGGATCCAATAATATATAAAATAAATAATACATGGCAATTCAAGTGGGCTTTATCTGTGTGATAGAAGGTTGTTTAAACATGTTTAAAGGTGTCAATCTAATTCATGATTTAAAGAATTTTCTTGATTTAAAGAAAATCATTTTGTTCCATAACAGTTAAAGTGAGTGTTTTTATACTTAAAAGATGTTGTGAATCAATTTTTTTTTTTAGCAATGGTATAGCAGATGTTTGAATTGTAAATTCTACTGTCTGCATTCACTGTATGTTGCACATTCTTACTGGAAGTCTGTGATTGCTGTACATTGTGGTAATATTTAGGTCTGCAAGAACACAAAGTGTATTCCAACGTTATGGGGGGTACACCCTAATTTAGCCAACCTCATAAGCAATACTAGAGGCCATGAAGATAAAGACATGAAGGTTTTAATCATCTCTGTCTCCAGAAATCCTCAAGGCACATATGTGTTTTTTGTTTTTGTGTGTGTGTGTGTGGTTTTTTTTGGTAGAGGAGTCTCATTTTGCTGCCCACACTGGTCTCAAACTCCTGGCTTCAAGGGATCGTCCCACCTCAGCCTCCCAAAGTGCTGGGATTACAGGCCTGAGCCACTGTGCCTGGCCAGCACACATCCTTAACATTGATAACATTCCCAATTGCCCAGGTGCAGTGGCTCACGACTGTAATCCCAGCACTTTGGGAGTCCAAGATGGCTGAGGTCAGGAGTTCAAGACCAGCATGGCCAATATGGTGAAATCTTGTCTCTACTAAAAACACAAAAATTGGCTGGGCGTGGTGGTGCACGCCTGTAATCCCAGCTACTCAGGAGGCTGAGGCAGGAGAATCGCTTGAACCTGGGAGGCAGAGGTTGCAATGAGCTGAGATCGCACTGCTGCACTCCAGCCTGAGCGACACAGTGAGACTCGGTCTCAAAACAAAAACAAAAATAAAAACAACCCCCCCACCAAAACCCCAATAAATAATGGTTATCCAGTAAGAGATAGGCAAATATTTAGTTGGATAGGATATATTGCTAACAATAATAAAATTAATGTAAAAATCATATCCCATCATTATGAGTAAGCAAAATTCTAGCTTATGCCAAGGAAAGTTTTGAAATATTTTATCAATTAGTAAAATTTATAAAGGTAGCTAATATGAGAGGAAAACTAGGAAGATGCAGAAGTGAAGAAGGAAATAGAAAAGAGGTAGGCACTTCATACATGCTATTTCTTGTTATGCCTATGACAGTCCTGTGGGAGCTATAACTGCCCTGACTTTGCAGGAGAACTGATACTCAGGCGAAATAATTTGTCCCAAGGTCACATCCCTAACAACAGTACAGCTCGGTTTCCAACCCAGGTTAGATATTCCAAAGTCCTGGTCCTCTCATTACTCTATGCAAATTACCACAAAAAGAATTTTAACAGAAGAAGAACATATAATAGGCTTGGTTTATTTTTGCTGATGAAAATGCTACAAGCTGCCACGACAGAGTGAGCCACTGGATTTGACTTACTTCAAGGAGGAGTCCCCAACACCAATGCAGCCTCGCAAGCTGAGCTTCCTCAGGAATCCACCGCATCGCTTCGAGATATTTTCCACCACGCGACCCTTTAATCAAGAAAGTTCGGGGGGAAAAATACTGTTTTTTCATGCTGCTTATCTAACAGCAAAATAACCTGAAATCTAGGAACAGAATATATTTTTCCAAGTGTAACAGAAAATATTTTGGAACATTCCTCTAACACCTCAGTTCTATCCTTAATGCATGAAGGGGCTGCAAGCGCTGAAAAATGTTCTCAATTAAAGCATTAAGTATTCTAAAACCAACCAACAAACAAAAACAAACACAAACACAAAAACCAAAACCTGTACACTGCCTTTTGAAAGCCTTAGCCCTGGGGTCAGGCCCTCCCTACCCAAGGGTCACAGCTATTCCACCAATCAAAAGGCTTTTTGAGGTTAGCTGTGGGAATACCAGCCACTGAGCAGAGATCTAAGACAGTGCGGCTTTAAAAAGAAAATCCTACTTGAGCTAAACATTACCACTTTAAAAGTATAACAATATATTGCGAAGGCTCCCCCTCATCCTCCTTAGCTGTCCCCTACTTAAACACATTTGCTTTGAAACAAGAACTTCCGCTGCGTACTGGCAGACATATTAGAGGAAGCAAAAAGGAAATGAACAATGAACAATGATTGAGCACTTCCACTTTTTAAAAAACGTTTTCTACTTCAAATCACTTTTTTTCTTTAGAGACGGGGTTGCTGTTTGGGAGTCTCACTCTGGTGCCCAGATTGCAGTGTAGTGGTATGGTCATAGCTCATTGTAGCCTCAGACTCCTGGGCTCAAGCGGTCCTCCTGCCTCAGCCTACTGAGTAGCTAGGACTACAGGCACAGGCCATGGCACCTGGTTTACTTCTACTTTTTGAGGAACAATTTCTTGTACCTATTATGGCTCATTTAATAGTCAAAAAACTTCATGAACACTCCCAAAATGGAGGTAAGGAAGAGCATGTGTAGAATACAGAAGATCCCTTAGGGCATCTTGTAGTAGTACCATGCCCTGTGATTTATGCCAGTAGCCAACTACAACAACCCAATCCAAGCACGACGATTAATGACCAGACCCTTCAGGAATAAAGGTCTGAGTCATTCCACCAGGTAAAGAACCATGACCAGCTGAGGTGCTTGCTGAAGGCAAAGGAATACAGAAATTCATTGTGGAAGAAGGCAGTTACAAATACTAACTACAACCTCCACCTCCACAAGGGAGGAAAAGTTCAAAGGGACAATTTGATTTGTTTTGAATACTATTATCCTCATTTTATAAAACAGCAATCTTGGCACTGAACTGTGAGCATGACGAATTCACCAAGATACATCAAAACCACAGGGGGCGGGCGCAGTGGCTCAAGCCTGTAATCCCTGCACTTTGGGAGGCTGCGTCAGGATTTTGAGACCAGGCTGGCCAACATGGTGAAACCCCACCTCTACTAAAGATACAAAAATCAGCCAAGCGGCCAGGCAC
>NW_012106986.1:671039-683814 GCF_000951045.1 Mandrillus leucophaeus | reverse complement strand
AAAAAAAAAAAATCAGCCAAGCATAGTGGGGCACACCTGTAGTCCCAGCTACTTGGGAGGCTGAGGTAGGAGAATCGCTTGAGCCTGGGAGACGGAGGTTGCAGTGAGCCAAGATCATCCCACTGCAGTCCAGCCTGGGTGACAGAGCAAGACTCTGTCTCATAAAAACAAACAAACAAAAAACCCCACAGGATACATATTGTTACCTAGCTAACATCTTAATTACGTTGAAAATCCAATCTTTGATACTGTTAGCATCTATTTATACTTTCTTGAGACTACCTGCATTAATAATTATTAATATTTTTTGAAGCAAAATTCCAGACAATTGTAAAATAAATCTTTCTCACGGGGGGGAAAAGATTATGACTTAGAAATCAAAGATATGTATTTAAGTACCTAATAAACAGAAACAAACAACAAAAAAAAAACAGCTCTACATCAATGTCTACAAACGGAGCACCTAATATACTGTTCCCATTTCAAGTTAGTAACATTTATATAAACTATCTAGTCCTCCTTTTTTGGGGCAAAGTTCTTGTACTGGAATATAAAACTACATACACAATATTCTGTTCCACTCTTTCCAACTAAGAGGGGGAAAAATGCAAATCCATTTCAGTGCAATATTCAAGCCAATGATTCTGACCAGACAATATGTTGTAGGCATGCATTTTAGAATGAAGGGCTTTAAAGAAAAATAAGCCCTAAAATGGGCTAAAGACCCTTGGAGTTACCACTTTCAGATTCACACACTACTTAGTTATTTCTCATTTTTGGCCTAGCACAATCTTCAGTAACCATGAAGACACTGACAACAAAATGTATAAGTTTTAAAGGCACAGAAAATGCCAACCCAAACTTCAGGTAAGCCACACATATTCACAAAAGGGAAGATGAAGGAAAGGTACCGTGTGCACTTGTCACCTAGATGCTTTACTCTGCCTTTTCTTCATGTGCCAGTCATGCAACCCACCGTTCAAGATACCTACAGTCTCCTCTTAGTAGGTGAGTGACCTTGGGTAAGTTACTCAACCTTTTCTGTGCCTCAGTTTAATATGGTGCTTACGACAGTGTCAGACACACAGCAAATATTATTAGTGTGTTGATCCTGATCCTTGACAACTTCTCTTTTCTCTCACATTTCCTTCCCAAAGTGCATATTTTTAAGACTATCCATAAAATGCTTCCTAGGGCAAGCATCCTCCAAAGGGTCTTGTTGAAGGACTATGAAAGACCCTAAGACTTGGTTCATAATCTAGGCTGGACCAAGGGGGCTAACCCAAAAGGGAAGCTAAGTGTTATGACTAGATTGCAACCCTGGTGCCAGCTATTTTAGGTTTTCACATGCAATTATTTATATAACTGGTGAACCATAAATTGGCTTTCCCTTTGGTGGATGGACTTTTAAGTATTTCTGGCATGTGTTTATATGGCAGTTAGCTGAAAGTCAGCAGTCAGCTAAAATCTTGTAATCAAATAATGCACAAGGTAGTGATATTTAGTTGAAATAGTAGTACTTTTTAATATCAAAATAATTTTTTTTTTTTTGAGACAGGGCCTCGCTCTGTCACCCAGGCTAGAGTGCAATGGCACAATCAGAGCTCACTGCAACCTCTGCCTCCTGGGCTCAGGTGATCCTCCCACCTCAGCCTCCTGAGTAGCTGAGACTACAGGCATGTGCCATTTTGCCTGGCTAATTTTTGCTTTTTCATGTTTTTGTAGAGACGCGGTTTTGCTATGTTGCCCAGGCTGGTCTTGAACTCCTGGGCTCTAGTGATCTGCCCCCTACAGCCTCCCACAGTGTTGGGATTTCAGGTGTGAGCCACCGCACCCAGCCTGACTTTAAAAGTTCTTCACATGCTTTCCAAAAAAGTTGTATGGTTGGAAAAGTCATCAAATTTGAGGAGACATGAAGAACCACAGAAAGAGAGAAAGTATTTTGCTCAGTTTTTTCAAAACAATAACTCTCCTTTGTGGTCAGTAGAAATGACCACAATTTTTAGAAATTAAATGTCCTCCACATCGTCACTAAGTAAACACAGTGAACAAATATTTAGATATGATCAGTTTGAAGGGGAATTATATTCACTGGCATGGAATGCTGGCATGTTTAGGTGGAGCACTGTTGTAATCACTGCTGTTAACTCTCAAAAGCGCACTAAAGAACACCTAATTCAGAAACTACAGTGTTAAGCCAGGAACTGGAGCTTATCGTTCCAGGATGGGCGTGAATCCTTGAGGTCCCTGCCCTCTTCCAAGAGCAGAGCACCACAATATGACAGAAATAAGGGGTTCCCCCTTTGTTTAATAAAGGGAAATCTTCTGCTCTGCCCCACTTACTGTAAGTATTGTGCTCCACTAGTGTAAGATGAGAAGCAGAGACTCTCAAGCAGTAAGTAACCTAGAGAAGGAGGTGAAGAGTCTCCACAACTGGCCTAGACCATTCGTTTGTCTAGGTCAAACCAGGTTAAGCAGCTAGCAGGAAATTGCTGAGCTCAGTCCTACTGTTAAACACATGCATTTCCTTATCGAAAAAAGAAAAAAAAAAAACCAATAAATACATATTGGTAAAAACACATGGCAAACATACTGTGTGAGTAACTAAATTAAAATGCATTTCCACTACTGTAAGTTTGCTAAACTGGAAATACATTAGGTTTTACATTAGGTAGAAAACAAACTTCAGAATCTCAAGACCCTCAAACTAGCGCTTCAGACAAATCCTAAGTACAATGCTCTTTATTATTCCCTGCCTTAACTTTCTTTTTGGTTAGAAATTTCGTATTGAATATCGAAGTTGTTCTAAATAAACTGTGCTCATTTCATCAGGTTTACCATGCTTAAATGGAGATATTTACATATTTACAGATAGATATATCAGAGTCTTGGAATTGTATAAGACTTAACTATTACTTTACTTCTTTATTTTACAGACAATAAAACAGAAGTACTGAGAGATTACACGACTGAAGTGGCTGAGCTGGGGTGACACTTTAGATCTCCAGCCTCACTCTTGGGCCTGTGCTTCTGCCATTTCTCCATTTTTGATGATGAATTAGAATTCTCAGTGGATTTTTTAGGTCAATAAGTATTTGTTAAGTCTCCTAAGGTTAAAGCATTGAACCAGGTGATAATGATGCAGGTGTGTGGCTTTAAAAAGCTGAGTAGTAAAACTCAGACTATAAACATAAAGGAGAGAAAACCAATCTGTTACTTATACAATTTAAAATGCAAGCAGGATTTTGTTTTATGTATGCAAATCCCTTCCAGTTTTTCTTCTTTCTGTTCTACCTCGGCACTTTAGTATTAGATCTAAATGCAGTAAAATAAAAAGGCAGGAAAGAGGGAACAGTTACTCATCTTTTTAAAAAGTTTTCTGTCTAAACCAAAGCTAACTTACCTCTACATCTGTTTGGAAGTTAAAAAGATCTATTCTTTGCCAGTTGCTTCCATCCAGGGCTAAGATGTTCCAAGCCTGGAAGGTGGGAGGTAAAGGAAGAGGGATTGGGGGTGAAAGAAACACATTTATTGAGACTCTTAAAGAAAGTCTTGATTAACCTTTATTTCCAAACCTCTACTTTTAATGTAGATTAAGTCAATCGTCAAATGCAAAATTATACCATTGTGTTATATTAAGTATAAAAGATAATAAAATTTTAATTTTCAGTAATTTGAACTAAAACTCATTCTAATAAAACTTGATATTTATTGATTAAAAATCTGGTGAATACTCTACCTTGGAAATCTGTGCACATCGGCACAAAGTTACTATATCCAAGAAGGAAAATATTCTACAGAGAGAGGAAAAAAACACAAAAACG
This sequence comes from Mandrillus leucophaeus, assembly GCF_000951045.1. Taxonomy (NCBI): domain Eukaryota; kingdom Metazoa; phylum Chordata; class Mammalia; order Primates; family Cercopithecidae; genus Mandrillus; species Mandrillus leucophaeus. The sequence goes on along the minus strand of NW_012106986.1, from coordinate 679,990 downwards.
AGATGGTGTTAACATTTCAGGATAATTATAAGTTGAAAGAAAAAATCTAATCCGCCACCTGGATACATAAGTTTTTTCAAGATTCCTCAATGTGCAATATACAAGTGCACTATAACTTTATATCACTACAGTGAAATACTAAATGCTTGCATGTTCAGAAGCTGTTTTGGACACACAATACAAATTACCTTAGAACTCGTTAAGCTTATATTTCCCTTGTTCTAAGAAATGGACACAGGAAAGACCCTAATTTGTTCTATTTGAAGACCACCGCTCTAGCATAAGCCCTCTTTTGGTGGTAGATGCGCTGAACAGGCTCAGATGCCTGAGCCTCAAACAACATTGTCAAAAAAAAGCTTGATGACAAAGCCCATTTGGTTTGAAGTATTTGTTCGCCTGGCAGAAAGATGGAGCTCATTAGTTGGCAAAGTCTATAAGTGATCAGTTTTTCCTAAGCAAAAGCCAAGGAGCCAGAGAACACAGGAAAGATGAGGGGGAAAGAAAAGCAGACAGAAGCAAACAAAATCTTGGTTGGCATCAGTAATGCCTTAGAGGAAGCAGTAGCTGCCAACATGGCAGGGGACTGAGTGAAGCCTCAACATTCTGGCAGTCAAGGAGAGGAGCTGCTGCTGCTAGTACGTGAGCAAACAGCCATGTGTGCCTCAGCACTGCAGAGTGACAGCTGGAAACAAAGGGCAGCTTTTCTGTGAGAAGGATGGATAGGGTTGAAGTCAGGAACAAGAATAGTACTTCAGTTCTGAGAGTCCTGGAAAGTAAATATGAGAGTCTGTGCCTCTGAGTGTGGAAGGGGGAGAGTGGTAAGATGGTGAACAGCCACCTATAATATTCCTCAAAATTCTTTAAAGGTAATAATAGTGGTGAGATAAAAATCCATGGCCTCAGGGAAGGAGAGCAGAATCATAAAACATCAAAGTGTTGTACCCTACAATAATGCACCCACATGCAGTACCATGGGATACTGACTGTAGAGATGCCATCCTACAATACAGGCTACAATCATTCTCTAGTGAAAAGCAAAGGATAGAAGCATAATAAGGGTTACACTGACTTTAAAAGATTCAGTGGATCTTTGTACATAGAAAAATGCTGGTGGCTAAAATATATGTACTTAAACATATACATCCAAGTATTTCAGGACATCTACACATCTACATTGCTCAACCCAAAGGCTCTCCTGCCCCTAATAGCTGTGTTCTGTGACATACGACCATCCCACAGCTAGCCACATCTGATTGTCAGCCCCCTACAGAAAACAAGCACCAAACAGAAACTAGCCTAGTACAGCAGAATCACATTTCATGCAGGGATTGGGTTCTAAAAGCATATGCCAAAGGTAAAAAAAAAGAGTTAGCTGTTTCCCTTGAAAATCCCTTCAGAGCATACCACCTTTATCATGTCTCAGTAATAACAATACTGGTAATAACAAAAATAGTCAACACTGATTATGCATCGACTATGTGCCAACCATGGTTTACATGTGAGTCATTTAATTGGCACAACACTGCTATGAGGTGTTGTGCTATTACTATCTCCATTTTACAGATAAGGACACTGAACATAGAGGTTAAGTAAGGTGCCCAGGGCACGCTGATAGTAAATGTGGAACTAGGATTTGAATCCAGGTAGTCTGACTCAAGAGCACAAGCCAGGACCACTACATATACTGCTTTGGAAAGCCGTACACAGCTGTTTTTCCCTCAGGATTGGGCTAGATCCTAAGAAAGAAACTTAATCTAAGAGATATGAGCCGCTATGTGGGCTCCAGAGTGACTGACACAAGTAAGCTATAAAGTAACCTAACAATGCCATACGCTGGATACTCTAACTCCTACCCGATAGTTCAACAATGTACAACCAATCACTAATCAATGTTACTTCTGGAAACCGGTAAGAGTTCCCAAAACAAACTTTTGTAATCACCCCCTCTCCTGATTCATCCTTTTTTCTTTAAAAACTTGAGCAGGCCAGGCACGGTGGCTCACACCTGTAATCCTAGCACTTCAGGAAGCTGAGGCAGGTGGATCACAAGGTCAGGAGATCGAGACCATCCTGGCTAACACGGTGAAACCCCATCTCTACTAAAAATATAAAAATTAGCTGAGCGTGGTGGCGGGCGCCTGTAGTCCCAGCTACTCAGGAGGCTGAGGCAGAAGAATCGCTTGAACCCGGTAGGCGGAGGTTGCAGTGGGCCGAGATCACGCCACTACACTCCAGCCTGGGCAACAGAGAGAGACTCCATCTCAAAAAAACAAAAACAAAAACAAAAAACAAACAAACAAAACTCAAGCAACTCCTTTTTTCTCGGGCTCACTTCCCAGTGTTTCCTGAGCTGCAATCTCAAACTTGCCCCAAATAAACTCTCTAGATTAATTTTACCTCAGTTTCCTTGTTTAGGTCAACAGTGCTATTTCTTAACTGATAATAACAGATGAAGTAGTTTTCGTTTAGTGAGTGTGTTGCTTGGAACAAACTGGACTCCTGCTTCATTCACATGTGAAGCAAGAGTTCACACATTGAGACACACGCAGGAACCAACAGATGGAACAGGAATTCACATTTCTCATCTCACGCTTACTACCTAGGTTTATGATTACTGAATGAAAAAACAGATTGCCTAAAGTATTTACATTATTTCCCCTCTCTCCCCAACCTTTTAAACTGAAAGTAGTTGAATTTGCACAAATAGGCGTGGCGATACTCCAAACTACTACACTGACGGCCAAAGCCAATTCCTGACTCATGTTTCAATGAGTAAAAGTAATGCCCTCAATTACAAAGCCTGGGATACTGGCAATAGAAACGCAGATAGCGACACGAGTGGCAAACTGAGTTCTGACCCCTCCAAAACATTCTTTCCTAGAAAGTGCTTCCTTATCTCAAATGTGATCGCCTCAACTTTACAAGGCAAGCACTGCAATAGCGCCTGGTTATAAATATACACAGCGGAGCGAGGGATTGGATGGACTTTTGGACTTTGTATTCTGCTCCATTAGTCTGTTTGTCTTTGTGCCAGTAAGGCTGATTTTATGAAGCTTTAACAATAAGTCATAATGTCTGGTAACGTAAGTCCTTCAACTTTGTTCTTCTTCATCGAGATTATCTTACTTATTCTTGATTCTCAGCATTTCCTATTAAGTTTCAAAATCAGCATATCAACTTCCACAAGAAAACTTTCTGAAATTGTTACTGGGACTGCATTGAATTTACAGAAAATTTGGGAACAATTGAGATTTTTACAATATTAAATTTTCCAATCCAGAAACATGATCCATTCCAAAATTTATTTAGGATTTCTTTAATTTCTCACAGTAATTTTTGTAGTTTTCCACATAGATACCTTGCTTATCTTTAGATTTTTTCCTGGTTATTTGATGTTCTTATTATTAAAATGGAATATCTTTTGGCAGCACATAGTGGCTCACACCTATAATCCCAGCACTTTGGAAGGCTGAGGGAGGAGGATCACCCAAGCCCAGGAATTCGAGACCAGCACGGGCAACATAGTGAAACTCCATTGCTACAAAAAAATACAATTACTAGCCAGGTGTGGTGGTGCATGCCCATAGTCCCAGCTACTCAGGAGGCTGAGGTGGTGGGATCAGCAGAGCCTGGGGAGGTCAAGGTTTCAGCGAGCTGTGAACCTGGGCAACAGAATGAGACCCTGTCTTGAAAAAAAAGGAATATTTTAAATGTCATTCTTTAATTGTTGCTAGTATATAACGTTAATTTTCATATACTGACCTTGTACCCAACAATATTTCTAAATTTGTTCATTCATTCTGATTTTCTACATAAAACATCAATTCACCAGTGAATAATGAACTAACTTTCCTCCTTTCCAACAATTATACTTTCTATTTCTTTTGCTTATTACAGTGGCTATGATTTTCTCTAGTACAATGATAAATAGAACTGGTAATGAAATACATCTTTGTCTCATTCTCATCTCAGAGAAAAAGCTGCCACTATTCAATTATTATGATGTTTACTATAGGGTTTTTTTTCCTGCCTTTCAATTAGTTTATAATTCCTTTGTTACAGCCTATAAAATATTTTCATTTGGCGCATGCACAATTTTAACACCTTTCACATTTGTTTATCTCCCCTTTAAATTTTTTTTTTTCCAGATGGAGTCTTGCTCTGTCACCCAGGCTGGAGTATAGTGGCGTGATCTCAGCCCACTGCAACCTCCGCCTCCAGGTTCAAGCAATTCTCCTGTCTCAGCCTCCCAAGTAGTGGGGATTACAGGCGCATGCCACCACATCCGGCCAATTTTTGTATTCTTAGTAGAGATGGGGTTTCACCATATTGGTCAGGCTGGTCTCGAACTTCTGTCCTCAGGTGCACCACCTGCCTCAGCCTTCCAAAGTGCTTGGATTATAGGCATGAGCCACCAGGGCCAACCTAAAATTTTTATTTAAAATAAGAGCAAGTAGTACAGATAGTTAGCCTATACACCCCCACCAACAGACCCACATAGTTCCCCCTATCATTAACATGTCATATTAGTGTGGTATATTTGTTACAATTAATGAACCAATATTGATACATTATTAACAACTAAGGTCTATAGTTTACAACACAGTTCACTCTGTATTAGTTAGTTCTACAGGTTTTGCCAAATGCATGTCATGTAGCTGCCATTACAGTTTCACATAGAATAGTTTACTGTTAACAACATGTTTCACATATTCATCTCTCCTCTCTTCCTCATGAACCCTCGGCCACTACTGATTTTTTTCTTCCCAGACATGGTCTCACTCTGTCACCTAGGCTAGAGTATGGTGGTATGATCACGGCTAACTGCAGCCTCAACCTCCTGGGCTCAATCAATCATCCCGCCTCAGCCTCCCAAGTAGGGGAGACTAAAGTCACACGCCACCATGCCCAACTAATTAGAAAAAAAATTAATTTGAAGAGACGGGGTCTATGTTGCCCAGGTTGGTCTTGAACTCCTGGCCTTAAGCAATCCTCCTGTCTTGGCCTCCCAAAGTGTTGGGATTACAGGTGTGAGCCACTGTGCCCAGCCCCACTGATCTTTCTAATGTCGCTATAGTTTTGTGTTTTCCAGATGCCATATGATTGGAATCAAACACTATGTAACTGTTCAGACTGGCTTCTTTTACTTAGCAATATGCACTTAAGGTTCCTCCAAGTCTGTTCATGGCATGATAACTTACTGTGTTTTATTGCTGAATACTATCTCATTGTGTGAATATATCAGTTTGTATATCCATTCACCTATTGCAGGACATCTTAGTTGCTTCTGGCTTGGGGTGATTATGAATAATTCTGCTATAAACATTTGTGTGTAGTTTTTTGTGTGGATATAAATTTTCTACTCATTTGGATAAATACTTAGGTATGTGACTGCTTGACTGAATGATACATTTATGGTTAGCTTTGTAAGAAACTGCCAAGCTATATTTGAAACTGGCTGTACCATTTTGAATCCTCACCAACAGTGAATAAGTGTTCCTCTTGCTCTGCATCTTACCACCATTTTGTATTTAGATTTTTGAAATTTACCCATTCTAATAGGTATACAGTGGTATCTCATTGTCTTAATTTTCAATTCCCTAGTGACATATCGTATTAAGCGTCTTATGCTTGTCATCTGTATATCTTCTTTGGTAAAATGTCTGTTCAGATTTTTTGCCCATTTAAAAAAATTGAGTTATTTCTCACTATTGAGGGTTTTTTTTGTTTTGTTTGTTTGTTTGGTTTTGTTTTTGAGATGGAGTCTCACTGTGTTGCCCAGGCTGGAGTGCAGTGGTGCGATCTCAGCTCACTGCAACCTCTGCCTCCCGGATTCAAGCAATTCTCTGCTCAGCCTCCCCAGTAGCTGGGATTACAGGTGTGTGCCACCACACCCAGCTAATATTTGTATTTTTAGTAGAGACACGGTTTCACCATGTTGGCCAGGCTGGTCTTGAACTCCTGACCTCAAGTGATCTGCCCACCTTGGCCTCCCGAACTGTTGGGATTACAGGCGTGAGCCAGAGCCCAGCTGATTTACTCACCGTTGAGTTTTAAAAGTTCTTTACATATGTTGCACACAAGTCCTTTATTATACATTTGGCAAATATTTTCTCCCAGTTTGTGGTTTGTGGTTTTCATTCTCTTAACAGTGCCTTTCTCAGAGAAGATGTTTTAAATTTTAATAAAGTCCAACTTACTCACTTTTCCTTTCATAAATAGTGCTATTGGTGTTGTATCTAAAAGCTCATTGCCAAATCCAAGGTCACCTAGATTTTCTCCTACACTTTCTTCTAGAAATTCTGTGTTTTACTTTTAGGTATATGATCCATTCTGAGTTGATTTTTGTGAAAGGTCTGTGTCTACCTTCATCTTTTTAAATATAGATGTCCAATTTTCCAACACCACTTGTTGAAAAAAAATGTATACTTTCTCCATTGACTTGCTTTTGCTCCTTTGTCAAATATCAGTTGACTATGTGGCTGTATTTTTAGGCTTTCTATTCTGTTTCATTGGTCCATCAATCTATTCTTTCACCAGTGCTACATGTCTCGATTACTGAAGCTGTATACTAAGTCTTAAAATTAGTCCAATAGTGTCAGTCCTCTGACTTTGTTCTTCTTCAGTACTGTGTTGGTTCTTCTCAATCTTTGGCTTTTCCATATTAACTTTTTTTTCCCCCCCAAGTAATAGGGGTCCTACTATGCTGCCCAGGACAGTCTCAAACTCCTGGCCTCAAGTGATCCTCTTGCCTCAGCCTCCTGTGTGGCTGGGATTACAGGCACAAGCCACTGCACCTAGCTTGCTTTTCCAAGCAGGTTTACAAACATCCACAAAACCAGTTTTGTGACTTAAATATGTGACTGTTTGACTAAATGATACACTTATGGTTAGCTTTGTAAGAAACTGCCAAGCTATATTTGAAACTGGCCGTACCATTTTGAATCCTCACCAACAGTGAATAAGAGTTCCTGTTGCTCCTGCTGCTCGCAAAGTAATTTAGTAAAGTTTTGATTTGGATTTTGGTGAATCTACACATCAACTTGAAAAAAGTTAACATTTTAGCAATACTGAGTCTTCCGATCCATGAATATGTAATATCTCTTCACTTATTAAGATATTCATTGATTTCTTTCACTGGAATACTGGAGTTTTATAGTTTTCCTCATATAGATCTTACAAAATTTTCTTCAGAATTATACTAAGGTATTTCATTTTTTTGATGTTAATGTAAACAGTATTATTTTAAATTTCGAATTTCAGTAGTTCATTGCAGGTATATAGGAAAGTAATTAACTTTTATAATATTAACCTTAGATTCTGTAACCTTACCATAATTGCTAATTAGTTACAGGAGGAGGTTTATTTATTTTATTTTATTTTATTTTATTGAGACAGAGTCTTGCTCTGTCACCCAGGCTGGAGTGCAATGGCACCATCTAGGCTCATTGCAACCTCTGCCTCCCGGTTCAAGTGATTCTCCTGCCTCAGCCTCCTGAGTAGCTGGGATTACAGGCGCCACCACCATGCCTGGCTAATTTTTGTATCTTTTAGTAGAGACAGGGTTTCACCATGTTGGTCAGGCTGGTCTCGAACTCCTGACCTCAGGTGACCCACCTGCCTCAGTCTCCCAAAGTGTTGGGATTACAGGCGTGAGCCACCGCACCTGGCCCAGGAGGAGGTTTATTATTACTAATTATTTTGTCAGTTCTTTGGGGTTTTCATGACATGGGCAATTGTGTCAACTGCAAACAAAGCCAACTTTATCTCTTTCCAATGCATATCTTTTATTTTCTTGCCTTATTTTATTACATTAGCTAGGACTTCCAATACTGTGATGAACAGGAGTGGTGAAAGGGGACATCTTTTTCTTGTTCCCAATCTCAGGGAAAAAGCATCTAGTCTCTCATCATTAAGTATGATGTTGGCCGGGCACGGTGGCTCACGCCTGTAATCCCAGCACTTTGGGAGGCCAAAGTGGGTGAATCATTTGAGGTCAGGAGTTTGAGACCAGCCTGCCCAATATGTTGAAATCCCATCTCTACTAAAAATCCAAAAAGGGCCGGGCGCGGTGGCTCAAGCCTGTAATCCCAGCACTTTGGGAGGCCGAGATGGGCGGATCATGAGGTCAGGAGATCGAGACCATCCTGGCTAACACGGTGAAACCCCATCTCTACTAAAAATACAAAAAAAAGAAAACTAGCCGGGCGAGATGGCGGGCGCCTGTAGTCCCAACTACTCGGGAGGCTGAGGCAGGAGAATCACTTGAACCTGGGAGGCAGGTGTTGCAGTGAGCAGAGACTGCACCACTACACTCCAGCCTGGGCAACAGAGCTGGACTCTGTCTCAAAAAAAAAAAAAAAGTATGATGTTAGCTGTAGGTCTTGTGTAGATGTTCTTTATCAAGTCAGGGAGTTCTTCTGTATTCCTAGTCTGCTGAGTATTTTTATCATGAATGGGTGCCACAATTTGTCAAATATTTTTTCTGCACTTTCTGACGTGACCACATGATTTTTTTCTTTAGTCTGTTGGTGTAATAGATTACACTGACTTTTGAAGGTTAAAATATCCTTGCATAGTTAAAATAAATTCTGCTTTATTGTGGGATATAATTATTTTATACGTCACTGGATTTGACTTGCTAATATTCTGTTAAAGGTTTTTGCATCTATTTTTATGAAAAATGTTGGTCTTGAGTTCTCCTTTTTTTGTAATATTTTATATGGTCTTGGTATTATAGTAACACTGGGCTCCCAGAATGAGTTAGGAAAGTCTTCTGCTTCCATTTCCTGGGTTTAAGTGAGAATCAATGTTGTTAAAATGTCCATACTTGTTGTTTCCTGACTTTTTAATGACTGTCATTCTAACTGGTGTGAGATGGTATCTCATTGTGGTTTTGATTTGCATTTCTCTGATGGCCAGTGATGATGAGTATTTTTTCATGTGTCTGT
>NW_012106986.1:663747-670634 GCF_000951045.1 Mandrillus leucophaeus | reverse complement strand
GGTGCAGCACAGCAACATGGCACAAGTATACATATGTAACAAACCTGCACGTTATGCACATGTACCCTAGAACTTAAAGTATAATAATAAAAAATAATTTAAAAAAAATGTCCATACTACCCAAAGCAAATGACAGACTTAATGCAATCCCTATCAAAATATGAATGACAATCTTCACAAAAACAGAATAAAAACAATCCTAAAATTTATATGGAATCACAAAAGACCCATAATATAGCCAAAGCTATCCCGAACAAAAAGAACAAAACTGGAGGAATCACATTACCTGACTTCAAATTATACTACAGAGCTACAGTAATCAAAACAGCATGGTACTGCCATAGAAACAGACACATATGGAACAGGATAGAGAACCCAGAAATAAATCCATATAAACTACATACTACAATAAACTCAAAAGTCCCAAGAACATACCCTGGGGAAAAGACAGTCTCTTCAATAAATGTTGTTGGGAAAACTGGATATCCATATGCAGAAGAATGAAACTAGACCCCCATCTCTCACCATACACAAAAATCAAATTAAAATGGATTAAAGACTTAAATCTAAGACCTCTAACTATGAAACTATTACAGGAAAGCATCAGGGGAAATGCTCCAGGACATTGTTTTGGGCAAACATTTCTTGAGTAATATCCCACAAGCACAGGCAACTAAAGCAAAAATGGACAAATGTGATCACAACAAGTTAAAAAGCTTCTGCACAGCAAAGGATACAATCAACAAAGTGAAGAGAAAATCCACAGGATGGGAAAAATATTTGCAAACTACACATCTGACAAAGGATTAGTAACCAGAATATATAAAGAGCTCAAACAACCCTACAGGAAAAAAAAATCTAACAATTCAATTTAAAAATGTGCCAAAGATCTGAATAGGCATTTCTCAAAAGAAGACACAAATGGCAAACAGGTATATGAAATGGTGCTCAACATCACTGATCATCAGAGAAATGCAAATCAAAATACAACGAGGTATCATTTCACCCCAGTTAAAATGACTTATATCCAAAAGTCAGACAATAACAAATGCTGGCAAGGATGTGGAGAAAAAGGAACCCTCACACACTGTTGATGGGAATGTAAATTAATACAACTACTATGGAGAACAGTTTGGAGGTTCCTCAAAAAAACTAAAAACAAAGCTCCCATATGATCCAGCAATTCAACCGCTGAGTATATACCGAAAAGAAAGTAAATCAGTACATCGAAGAGATATCTGCACTCCCATGTTTGTTGTGGCACTGTTCACAATAGCTAAGATTTGGAAGCAACTTCAATATCCATCAGCAGATGAATGGATAAAGAAAATGTGGGACATATATACAATGGATACATTCATCCATACATCCAACATATATCCATCCAACATCCAACATATATACATTCAGCCAAACAAAGAATGAGATCCTGTAATTTACAACAACACGGATGGAACTGGGGGTCATTATGTTAAGTGAAAGAAGCCAGGCACAGAAAGACAAACTTCGCATGTTCTCGCTTATTTGTGGGGGCTAAAAATTAAAACAATTGAACTCATGGGGGAAAAGAGTAGAAGGATGGTTGCCAGAGGTTGGGAAGGGTGATGGCAGGAGGATGTGGGGGGGACATGAGGATGGTTAATGGGTAAGAAAAGTAGTTGGAAAGAATGAATAAGACCTAGTATTTCATAGCACAACAGAGTGACTATAGTCAATAATAAATTCTACACTTAAAAATAACTAAAGAGTATAATTGGATGGTTTGTAACACAAAGGATAAATGCTTGAAGGGATAGATATCCCCATTTACCCTGATATGATTATTATACATTGGATGCCTGTATCAAAGTATCTCATATACCCCATAAATGTATATGCTTCCTATGTAACCACAAATTTTTTTTATGTGAACACAGAGTTGTTAATATTCCTTTATTATCCTTTTAATGCCCATGTAACAACGATCCCTTTCATTTCTGATCTTGGTACTTCCGCTCTTCTTTTATCCTGGTTAGTCTGGCTAAAGGTTTAGCAATTTTACTGAACATTTCAAAGAACCAGCTTTTGGTTTCAGTTATTTTCTCCATTGTTCTTAATTTCCTTGATTTCTACTCTTCCTTTTTTATTTTATTTTATTTTATTTTATTTATTTTTTTTTGAGACGGAGTCTTGCTGTGTCGCCCAGGCTGGAGTGCAGTGGCCGGATCTCAGCTCACTGCAAGCTCCGCCTCCCGGGTTCACACCATTCTCCTGCCTCAGCCTCCCGAGTAGTTGGGACTACAGGCGCCCGCCATCTCGCCCGGCTAGTTTTCTTTTTTTTGTATTTTTAGTAGAGATGGGGTTTCACCGTGTTAGCCAGGATGGTCTCGATCTCCTGACCTCGTGATCCGCCCGTCTCGGCCTCCCAAAGTGCTGGGATTACAGGCTTGAGCCACCGCGCCCGGCCCCTTTTTTATTTTTAAAGCTTATTTATTTATATTTAGAGACAGGGTCTTGCTATGTCACCCAGGATGGAGTGCAGTGGGGTGATCATAGCTCACTGTAACCTTGAAATCCTGGGGTCCAGGGATCCTCCTGAGTAGTTAGGACTACAGGCACATGCCACCATGCCCAGCTAATTTTTTTTTTTTTTTTTTTCTTGATAGAGATGGGGTCTCACTATGCTTGCTTGGTCTCGAACTCATGATCTCAGGCAATCCTCCTGCCTCAGCCCATTATTTCATTTCTTTAGCTTGCTTTAGACTTCCATTGCCCTTTTTCCTCTAATTTCCTAAAATGGAAGCTAAGATTCTTGATTTTATTTTTATTTTTTATTTTTTTGTGAGATGGAGTTTCACTCTTGTTGCCCAGACTAGAGTGCAATGGCACGATCTCAGCTCACTGCAACCTCCGACTCCCAGGTTCAAGTGATTCTCCTGCCTCACCCTCCCAAGTGGCTGGGATTACAGGCACACACCACACCACGACACCCGGCTCATTTTGTATTTTAAGTAGAGACAGGGTTTCACCATGTTGACCAGGCTGGTCTTGAACTCCTGACCTCAGGTGTTTTACCCACCTCGGCCTCCTAAAGTGCTAGGACTACAGGCATGAGCCACCACACCTGGCCAGATTCTTGATCTTAGATATTTATTTTTTCTAATTTATTCATTCAGTTCAGTAAATCTCCCTCTAAGCACTGCTTCCTACAAAGTTTGGTGAGTCGAATTTTCATTCTCATTTAAAAATATTTTTGCTTTCCTCTTAAGACCTTTTCTTTGACCCATGTATTATTTAGAAATGTGTTGTTTAATCTCCAAATATTTTGGGAATGTTTGGCTTTCTGTTGCTGATTTCTGGTTTAACTCATTGTGGTCTGTAAGAACACTTTGTATGCTATTCTTTTAAATGAGTTGAGCATTTTATGACCTAGAATGTGGTCTATCTTGGTGAATGTTCCATGTAACTTTAAGAGGAATGTGTATTTTGTTGTTGTTGTTGGATAAAGCATTCTATAAATGTCTATCAGTTCTAGTTAACTGACGTTACTGTATATTCTGCAGGATTTCTGCATTATGTTCACAAGAAAGGCTCGTCTGTGTATTTCCTTTCTTATAATGTCCTGGTAGGTTTTGATACCAGAATTATCCTAGTCTCATAAAATGAATTAGAAAATGTAGTGGGTTGAATGACACGTGCCCCATCACCACCAAATAAAGATGTATTTGTGACCTAATCAACAGAACCTGTGAATATTATCTTATTTGGAAAAAGGGTTGTACAAATGTAATTAGGTTAGGGATCCTGAGAAGAGAAGGAGGCAATGTGACCACAGAGGCCCAGACTGATGAGTGATACAGCCAAAAGAAGCTGGGAGAAGCAAAGAATGGATTCTCCCCTAGAGCCTTCAGAGGGGGCATAACCATGCTCACACTTTGAATTCAGACTCTGATCTCCAGAACCGAGAAAGAATAAATTTCTGTTGTTTTAAGTCATCCAGTTTATGGTAATTTGTTAAAGCAGACATAGAAAATGAATATATTAAATGTTCTTTTTCTGTTTTCTGGGAAAAGTCAACATAAGACTGACATTGTTTCTATCTTAACATGTGAAACATGTGAAAAGATTCCCAGGTGAAGTCATCCCAGCATGGAGGTTGCTTTGTGGATTCAATTTATTTACCAGATATAGGAATCTTCAGACTTTGGTTTTTTCTGTTGTCAGAGTTTGTAATTCTGTAGACGTTACAGTGATGTCCCCCTTTTGTTTCTGGTATCAGTAATTTCTGCCTTCTTTCTTTTCTTAATCAGTTTTAGTAAGAATTTATCAATTAATCTTTTCAAAAGGCCAATTTTGGGTTTTGTTAATTTTCTCTAGTGTGTTTGTTTTGTATTTCCTTAATTTTGGTATAATTTTCTTTCCCACCACTTCTTTTAATTTATTCCCTTCCTACCACTTTCTTTAGTTTTAATTTATTTCCTTCCAATTGATGCTCAAGTAATTGATTTTCAGTTTTACTACTTTTTCTCTTTTAATAGTGTACAATTTTACTTACCACATTTTTGGTTTTCAATCCATCTGGAATTTATTTTTGAACACTTACACACTGATTTATGATTTTATCTCAATCCTATACTGAGTACCTATTTGTGAATAGATGTTACTATATTTTTTATTCTTTTCCATTGTATTGTTCTAATATAGCATCATTATAATTACTATAGCTTTATAATGTTAGTATGCAAAAGGATAAATCTACTCAATTTGATCTTCTTCAAAACTGCATTAGCTATATGGGCATCTTCACTATTATACATAAATATTAAAATCAATTTGTTAAATTATCCATAGCTTCCTCCTGAGATTATGACTGAAATTACATTTTTACAGTGTTGAGTCTTCACATCTAGGAATGTGGTTTACTTTGACATTTATTTGCAGTTTTAGTCTTTCAGAAAATTTTAATTTTCTCCATAAAAGTCACATTTTTTGTTCAGTTTATTCCAGGGTATTTTATAGTTTTTTTTTTGGTATTATGAGTGTTATCTTTTTTGTATTTATTTTCCTAATAATTGAAATTGTTAGATATTAATTGTATATCCAATATTACCATACTCTTATGCTGATTCTTTTGATATTGCTATGTAGAAGAACAGATTGTCTCAATTAATGATACCTTATAAATGCTTATATTTTTTATTTCTGTTTCTTGTCTTATTTCATTGGCTAGTATGTCTGGAAAATACTATGTAACAAAAGTAATAGACTATCTATAACATTTGCAGGCCCAAGGGCAAGAGTACAAATGAAGACCCACATACCATGGGTTTAAGTATTTTAATGTTATAAAAATCAAGCTAGAAAACTCTTAAATATGCTCTTCCTTCCCTCCTTGACAGATATATCTTCATGACAAAATTTTTTAAAAACTGGAAAATTACACTATATAACTGGAAGTAGGCAAAATACTAAAGATTGAATATAATTATTGTTTCACATGACTGGGTGCCCTACTGAAGAGTTTGCAGGATTAGAATAATAGAATAAAGATACATGGAATACTAAATATTGTATTTCTAATCAATAAAATATTTTTGTTTCATTATGTTGTTATAATTAAGGTTTTTACATAATTTTTGTTCCATTATTATTGATGCCAAATTAGAAAACTTTTCTTGAGTCATGTAGTTTTAAAAGTTTTTTATTAATCTAAATTTGGAGAAACTTCACTAGGCTGAAGTTTCAGTTGGGAACAGCAACTGAAATCTAAAAAAAAAATACTTAAGTTTAGAAAGTATACCAAAAGTGTTTGCATATAATGTTCAAGTTTAGTAACAAAGTAGCATAAGAGAAATTAAATTCTTACTGCACAAAATCATATTGGTATTGTTACATGTTAGAACTAGACCTACATATACATAAAGTGTCATATGAATATTACAAAATGTTCCTTAACTATCATACATATATAACTGCTATGAATACTATACTAATTCATGAGTACCTGCAAAATCATAAATTATAACATGCATATAAGCAAAAAAAACAGATGACTGAAAAATACTAAGAAGTTATATTTGTTGGCCTGGCGCGGTGGCTCATGCCTGTAATCCCAGCACTTTGGGAGGTCAAGGCGGGCAGATCATGTCAGGAGATCGAGACCATCTTGGCTAACACGACAAAACCCCGTCTCTACTAAAAATACAAAAAAATTAGCCGGGCGTGGTGGCAGGCGCCTGTAGTCCCAGCTACTCGGGAGGCTGAGGCAGGAGAATGGCGTGAACCCAGGAGACGGAGCTTGCAGTGAGCCGAGATCACACCACTGCACTACAGCCTGGGCGACAGACTCCATCTCGGGAAAAAAAAAAAAAAAAGTTGTATTTGTTTTGCAAGAATCTAATGGCTGTAAATAAAGAAAGAATAATTTTATGATTCTGTATTTGGTCCTCAAGTTGGGAAACAAAGTATTAAAAAGTATTGTTAGAAATTTACTCTTCATCATAAATAACTAAAACAAAAATGCTTACAGTGTTGGTTCAGAATGGCAGTATTTAAAATAAACACAGTAACAAATGCTAATGTTATCAGAAACTCTATTTTTTTCATAATTGAGGAACTTTGGTTAAAATGACTTATGAAAGTGAAAAAAGTAGAGCAAGTCTACTAAAAGCAAGTCTTACTGAAGTTTTTTCTTTATCATTCACAAGCTTTAAATTTTTAATATATACATTTTTAAAATCTTCCTATTAGCAATGTAATGGATATAAAGAAAACTGCATAAATGAAATGTATAGACCAATGACTTATAAAACAAACATCTTATTATAACCCCTACCCTGGTCAAGAAATAGAACTTTGTCAGCAACCCCAGAGCCCCAGAGCCTTCACATGTCCTTTTTTTTTTTTTG
>NW_012106986.1:649980-662752 GCF_000951045.1 Mandrillus leucophaeus | reverse complement strand
TTTTTTGCGAAGGAATCTCACTCTGTCACCCAGGCTGGAGTGCAGTGGCGCAATCTCGGCTCACTGAAACTCAACTCCACCTCCCAGGTTCAAGTGAATCTCCTGCCTCAGCCTCCCTAGGATCTGGGATTACAGGCACGTGCCACCACACCCAGCTAATTTTTGTATTTTTAGTAGAGACGGGGGTTTCACCATGTTGGCCAGGCTGGTCTCGAACTTCTGACCTCAAGTGATCTGCCTTGGCCTCCCAAAGTGGTAGGATTACACGCATGAGCCATGATGCCTGGCCTACTTCCTTCTTTTTTTAATCAAAATAACCCATTTTGGCCAGGGGGAGACTCTTCAAGTTGGTTCCTGAGTACTTTTCAAACAACTCTTTCAGTTTGGCTGTCTTTTACACTAAGGTGTTCTAGTTCCATCATACACTTTCTGTCTCAGTCCTACAATCAGTGTTTGTCCAAGCCCTGGTTTCTTTTTGTGGAAAATAATATTTCAAGACCATAATCTGGATGCTAAGGCAGCACAATGATATCGGATGGTCATTATCTGATAGCATGTTCACTACTGAACTAGCATGTTCAGTAGCCAGATCTAAAATACACCCCCACAAAAATGATTTTTTTATTAAAGTATAACATTCATCCACTGAAGTGTACAAATCCTAGGTATAAAAATACATATACAAACTTATGATACACCATCTCACTCTCGACACAGAACACATTCAACACCAAAAGATTCTGTTTTGCCCTTTTATGCACCCAGAGGTAAACAAAAATATACTCCCTCCCAGAGGTAAACACCTCTGAATTTTATTACCATAGATTAATTTCCACTGATATTGCACTTCACATAAATGGAACCAAACACTATGCAGTCTTTGGTGTTACTTTTTCACCTTTAACTGTGAAGTTTGTCCATGCTGTTGCATGATGCAGCAGTTTGTCTTTGCTCTGTAGTGTTCCCTTAATGAATATACTACAATTTATTTTTCCATCCTGTGGTTAAGTGACATTTGGGTTGTTTCTAACTTTTGGCTATTATGAACAAAACTGCTATAAATATTCTTGTGCACATCTTTTGGTAGACATATACATTTATTTCACTTGAACATATACCTAGAAGAAACTGCTACACTAAAGGGTTGGAAAGTATTTACTTTTAGCAGTGTTTTTTTTCCTTCTAACTTTCATTTTAGGTTTGGTGGGGTACATGTGCAGGTTTGTTACATGGGTAAATTGTGTGTTGCTGGAGTTTGGTGTATAAATTATTTTGCCATTCAGGTAAAGAGCACAGTATCCAACAGGTAGTTTTTCAATCCTCATCCTCCTCTTACCCTCCACCCCAAGAAGGCCTCCATGTCTACTGTTTCCTTTTCTGTGTCCACGTATGCTCAATGTTTTGTTCCCACTTATAAAAAAATGCAGTATTTGGTTCTCTGTTCTTGCATTAGTTTGCTTAGGATAATGGCCTCCAGCTGCATCCATGCTGAATGGTAGTTCTGCTTTAAGTTCTTTGAGAAATCTCCAAATTGCCTTCTACAGTGGCTGAACTAATCTACAGTCCCACCAGCAGTGTATAAGCATTCCCTTCTCTCTGCATCCTCATCAACATCTGTTTTTTGACTTTTTAATAATAGCTGTTCTGACTGGTGTGAGATGGTATCTCATTTTGGTTTTGATTTATATTTCTCTAATGATTAATGATGTTGAGCTTTTTTCATATTCTTGTTGGCCACATGTATGTCTTCTTTTGAAAAGTGTCTGTTCATGTCCTTTGCCCACTTTTTAAAATGGGTTGTTTTTCCATTTGTGGATTTATTTAAGTTCCTCATAGGTTCTGGATATTAGACCTTTGTCAGGTGCATAGTTTGCAAATATTTTCTCCCATTCTGTAGGGTGTCTGTTTACTCTGTTGATATTTTATTTTGCTGTGCAGAAGCTCTTTAGTTTACTTAGGTCCCACTGATCAATTTTTTATTTTCCTGCAATTGCTATTGGCGCCTTGTCATGAAGCCTTTGCCAGGGCCTATGTCCAGAATGGTATTTCCTAAGTTTTCTTCTAGGGATTTTACAGTTTTAGGTTTTACACTTAAGTCTTTAACCCACCTTGAGCTGATTTTTGTATATAGTAAAAGGAAGGATTCTAGTTTCAATCTTATGTATATGGCTAGCCAGTTATCCCAGCACCATTTATTGAATAGGGAGTCCTTTCCCATTGCTTGTTATTGGCAGCTTTGTCAAAGATCAGATGGCTGTAGGTGTGCAGCTCTATTTATGGGTTCTCTAATCTATTCCATTGGTCTGTGTGTCTGTTTTTGTATCAGTACCATGCTGTTTTCGTTATTGTAGCCTTGCAGTATAGTTTGAAGTCCATTTGGGTGATGCCTCCAATTTTGTTCTTTTTGCTTAAGATAGTTTTGGCTACTTGGATTCTTTTTTTCATCCCATATGGATTTTATTTATTTTATTATTATTTTTTGAGACAAAGTCTCGCTCTGTCACCCAGGTTGGAGTGCAGTGGCGTGATCTCAGCTCACTGCAACCTCCACCTTCTGGTTCAAGTGATTCTCCTGCCTCAGCCTCCCAGATAGCTGAGATTACAGGTGCCCGCCACCACACCCAGCTAATTTTTGTATTTTTAGTAGAGATAGGGTTTCACCATGTTGGCCAGGCTGGTCTCGAACTCCTGATCTCAAGCGACCCACCAGCCTTGGCCTCCCAAAGTGCTAGGATTACAGGTGTGAGCCACCATGCCTGGCCCCACGTGAATTTTAGAATATTTTTTTCTAATTCTGTGAAAAAAGTCATTAGCAGTTTGATAGGAATACCACTGAATCTGTAAATTGCTTTGGATAGTATGGCCATTTTAACAATATTGATTCTTCCCATCTATGAGCATGAAATGTTTTTTCCTTTTGTTTCTGTCATTTCTCATTTCTTTCAGCAGTGTTTTGTAATTCTAGTTGTAGAGATCTTTCACTTCCCTAGTTAGCTGTTTTGCTAGGCATTTTATTCTTTTTCTGGCTACTGTGAATGGTATTGCATTCTTGATTCAGCTCTCAGCTTGGACGTTATTGGTCTATAGAAATGCTACTGATTTTTGTACATTAAGTTGGTATCCTAAAACTTTGCTGAAATTGTTTATCAGATCTAAGAGCCTTTGGGCAGATACTATGCCTGAGGATCATCTGAGAAGACAGATAGTTTGACTTCCTTTCTTCCTACTTGGATCCCTTTTTTTTCTCTTGCCTGGGTTGCTATGGCTCTAACTTCCCATTTAGTAGTTATGGCTAAAAGTTTTCTAAACTACAGTAGTTGTGCCAATTTATCCCTCCATGAATAATTTACAAGAGTTTCAGTTATTTCATACCTTTATGGCTACCTGGTATTGTTGGTCTTCTTAACACCATCCTTCTAATGAGGATATAATGATACTGTATTATTTAAAATGTATTTCCCTGCTATGAGCAATGATTTTGAGCACCTATTCATATAATTATTGGCCATTTTGGGGGTTTTTGTGAAGCACCTATTTTTTAAATTGGGTTTCTTTTTCTTATAGATTTGTAGTTCTTTATATGTTTTAGATATGAGCATTTTGTTGGATGGGTTGTCTAACTCCGTCCTTTTACATTCTCTTAAGGTTTGTTTGTTTTCAAGACAGAGTCTCGCTCTGTCACCCAGGCTGGAGTGCAGTGGCACAATCTCAGCTCACTGCAACCTCCACCTTCTGGGTTCATGTGATTCTCCTGCCTCAGCCTCCCAAAAAGCTGGGACTACAGGTGCACGCTGCCACGCCCAGTTGATTTTTTGTATTTTAGTAGACAGGGTTTCACCATGTTGCCCAGGCTGGTCTTGAACTGCTGAGCTCAGGCAATCCGCCCACCTTGGCCTCCCAAAGTGCTAAGATTACAGGCATGAGCCACTGCGCCAGGCCAAGGTTGGTTGGTTGTTTTGAGATGGAGTCTAGCTCTGTCACCAGGCTAGAGTGCAGTGGTGGGATCTCAGATCGCTGCAACCTCCACTTCTTGGGTTCGAGCGATTCTCCTGCCTCAGCCTCCCAAATAGCTGGGACTACAGGCACACACCGCCACGCCCGGCTGATTTTTTGTATTTTAGTAGAGACAGGGTTTCACCGTGTTGCCCAGGCTAGTCTCAAACTCCTGAGCTCAGACAATCCGCCCGCCTCGGCCTCCCAAAGTGCTAGGATTACAGGTGTGAGCCACTGCACCAGGCCAACATTGTTTGTTTTGAGATGGAGTCTTGCTCTGTCGCCAGGCTAGAGGGTAGTGGCGGGATCTCAGCTAACTGCAACCTCCACCTCCTGCGTTCAAGTGATTCTCCTGCCTCACCCTCCCGAGTAGCTGGGACTACAGGCGCGTGCCACCACACCCAACTAATTTTTGTATTTTTAGTAGAGATGGGGTTTCACCATATTGGCCAGGATGGTCTCGATCTCTTGGCCTCGTGATCCACCCAACTCGGTCTCCCAAAGTTCTAGGATTACAGGCACGAGCCACCACGCTCAGTTGTTTTTTAATAAACAGTTTCCTACTTTAGTGAAGTCCAATTTATCAATTATTTTAAATGGTTGTGAAGATACAGTATGCCGTGTTGAAGAAATATTGGCTTACTCTGAAGTTATAAAGATATTCTTGTGTATTTTCTTCTAGAATCTGTTTTACCTTTCACATTTATATCTATGAACTATTTCAGATTACTCTTTGCATATGTTCTGAGGTAGGTATCAAGGTGTGTTTTTCTTTTCCATGGTTTTTCAATTGACCCAGCACATTTTACTGAGAGGTCATCCTCTCTCCATAGAACTGTTTAAAGGTGCTTTGGTAAATCAGGTGATCCTTATATGGGGATCTGTTTCTGGAATCTGTTGTGCCAATAAATTATGTATTGTTCCTCACATTGATACCATTCTGTCTTGATCACTGCAGTTTTATAATACGCCTTTACACATGGCCATATAAGCCCTCCAACTTCGCTCCTGTTCCTTGTGATTGTGTTGGCTATTCTAGGACATTTCTATTTCCATATAACATTTAGAACCAGTTTATCAACTTCCAAACAAACAAAAAACCCTGCTAGGGTTATGATTACAATTGGTTTGAATCTATAATTCAGGTTCCCAATCCATAAACATGACATACCTCCTGATTTATTTAGGTTATTGAAATTTCTCTCCAGCAACATTTTTTAGGTCTTAAAACTTGCAAATCTAACAAAGTTAGATTTAGTCTTAGGTAATTTTATGCTAGTGTGAATGGCATAAAATTATCTCCCCGCCCCCTTCTTTTGAGACAGGGTCTCACTCTGTCATCCAGGCTTTTAATGGGAGTGTTAGGCTAATCTACATTTAATCATGAATATGGTTCAAATCTAACATCTTGCTATTTGTTTCCCATTTGTCCCATCTACTTTGTTCCTTTGCTCCCCTTTTCAGACCTCTTTTGAAATAATTAAATATTTATGCATATTTAATGGTTGTTCTATACGAAATACATCCTTTTTACAGTCTGAAATAATATTATGTTTCTACCACCAGAATAACAGTGTATTTTCCTCTAATCCTTTCCTGTATTTCTAAATTTTTATTTTTTCAGACAGGGTCTCACTCTGTCTCCCAGGCTGGAGTGCAGTAGTGCAATCTTGGCTCACTGTGTTTCCTATCTTGTGTGTTACTGTCAAATATTTTACTTGACAACAAAACATCATTATGATCCTTGCTTTAAACAGTTAATTATTATTATTATTATTATTTTTTGAGACAGAGTCTCGCTCTGTCTCCCAGGCTGGAGTGCAGTAGTGCAATCTGGGCTCACTGTGTTTCCTATCTTATGTGTTACTGTCAAATATTTTACTTGACAACAAAACATCATTATGATCCTTGCTTTAAACAGTTAATTATCTTTTTTAGAAAATCTGTATCTTAGAAAATCTGTATCTTAGAAAATCTGTATCTTTTTTAGAAAATCTGTATCTTTTTTAGAAAATCTGTATCATAGAAAATCTGTATCTTTTCTATGTTTAGATACACAAATACCGCCGTATTACAATCACTTATAGTATTCAGTACAGTAACACGCTTTTACAGATTTGTAGCATAGGAGCAATAGGCTACCATATAGCCTCCATGTGCAGCAGGTCATACTATTTAGCTTTGAGTAAGTGCACTCTGTAATGTTCACACAACTGCAAAATCACCTGACACATTTCTTAAAATACAGCTCCACTGTCAAGTGACACATGACTATACCACAATTAGTTTATACATTTATCTGTTGATGGACATTTGGATTATTCCCACATTCTGGCTATTGTGAAAAATACTGCTATGAATATTTGTGTACAAGTATTGTTGGAGTTTTCAGTTTTTTGGGGTATATACCTAAAAGTGGAATTTCTAGGGCATATAGTAATTATATGTTTAACTTTTCAAGGAACTCCCAAACTGTTTTCTGCAGTGGCTGTACCGTTATAGAAAAGGTTTTTATTTCATCTTCATTTTAGAATAGTTTAGCAAAGTAAAGAATTCTAGGTTTACATTTCCATGGGCACATGGAAAATATTTTTCCACTCCACTTCTATTTTGGCTGATGAGAGATTTGTTGTCAGTTTAATTGCTGATCCTTTTGGGTAATCTTATTCACCTTGCAGATTAATTTAGGACTTTGTCTTTAGAGTTCTTCTATTTTATTATATTGTATCTAGGTATTTTTTTATTTAGGTATTTATTTTTATTAATCCTTTCCAGAACTTGATACGCTTTTTCAATTTGGTGATTTATATCTTTAATCCATTCTAAAAAATTGCAGCCACTACTGTTTCAAATAATATCCTTCCCACATTCTCTCTCTATTCTTTGTCTATAATTTCCTTTAGAAATCATCTAATCCCATCATCTGGGTCTCTTAACCTTTTCTATATTTCTGTATCTTCATCTCTCTATGCTACATTTTGTATAAATTCCTCATCTGTGTTTTTCAGCTTTCTCATTCCATTTCAGCTTGATCTAACAGTTATTTAATCCACTTACTCTCCCTGACCAAGGATCATTTCCTTAAGTAACTTATAAGAGCTATCATGACCTCATTTTCATCTGATTATTGAGGTATGGAAAGCTCAGGAATCTTAGTTTGTGAAATGTCCCTATAAAGTTGTTTTACATTTGATTATGCCTAGTTCCCCCAAAGGTTTCATCCTTCTAGAATCAGTTTTAATTTAGTTTCTTAGCTTGGAATTTCTGCATCATCTATAACTACTACTAGATTTCTCAAGACAAGCTTCCCCCACTTCACCCAAAGCCCTGAGAAGAAACAGGGATTTCTCTGTTTAAGAAGAACGGGGGAGGGAGCCTTTCCAGGGTCTCCGCATTGTGTAGTGGTCACATATCCAATTCCTCCACCTGTACATGCTCAAAGACCTCACCTCCCTTCTCTGTGAGGGCCACTAGCTATTACAGACAGCCTGGTATCTACTTTGCCTAATCTTAGGATACTTGTAACAGGAATGTATAAACTTTCTTAAACAACATATTTACTTTTCTGTTTTACTTTATTGTAACCATTTTTTTCTACTTATGCTTTCATGTTAGTCCCATTCCAAAGTTACAAAATCCTAAATTCAGGTGTTTTTTTCCTTTTATGATAATTAATAGTACAATAGTCTGGTCTATAGGTTAGAATATCAACTACCCTGTACTTCCATTATTATAGCAAAGAAAACTGAGTACACGGGCTAGTTGATTTAAAATATTTTAAAAACTTTTATTGATACATAATAGATGTACATATTTTCAGGTACATGTAAGATACATATTATATGCATACAACAGAATATTTTATAATATATATTTTATATGATATAGATATATTTGTGTGTATGTGTATGTGTGCGCGACAGAGTCTCGTTCCGTTGCCCAGGTTGGAGTGCAGTGGCATGATCTCGGCTCACTGCAACCTCCGTCTCCCAGGTTTAAATGATTCTCCTGCCTCAGCCTCCTAAGTAGCTGGGATTACAGGCACACACCACCATACCTGGCTAATTTCTGTATTTTTTAGTAGAGACAAAGTTTTGCCATGCTGGTCAGGCTGGTCTCAAACTCCTGGCGTTAAGTGAGCTGCCTGGCTTGGTCTCTCAAAGTGCTGGGATTATAGGCATGAGCCGCTGCACCAGCCACATGTGATATTTTAGTACATTCATATAATGTGTAAAGATCAAGTCAGGATAATTGGGATATTCATCTCTGTAAATATTTATCTTTATACTAGGAACATTTGAATTATTTTCTTCTAGTTATGTTTAAATACACAGTAGATTATTGTTAACTATAGTCACTCCACTGATCTATCAAAAACCAGGTATTATTTCTTCTAACTGTATATTTATACCCATTAATCAATCTCTTTTCATCCCCACAACCCCGTACCCTTCCCAGCCAGTGTTAACCATCAATCTACTCTCCTATCTTCATTAGATCAGCATTTTTTTCTTTTTGTTTTTTGGACAGTGTCTTGCTCCATCACCCAGTTTGGAGTACAATGGTGCAATCACAGCTCACTGCAGCCTCAACCTCTGTGGCCCAAGAGATCCTTCCACCTCAGCCTTCTGAGTAGCTGGGACTAAAGGTGCACAAGACCACAGCTGGCTACTTTAAAAATGTTTTCTAGAGACAAAGTTTTGCCATGTTGCCCAGCCTGGTCTCAAACTCCTGTGCTCAAGTGGTCCTCCCACCTTGGCCTCCCAAAGTGCTGGGATTATAGGTGTGAGCCACCACATTGGACCAGATAAACTTTAATAAACAAAAAACAGGGTCTCACTTTGTCACCCAGGCTGGAGTGTGATGTCACTATCAGCTCACTGCAAACTTGAACTCCTGGGCTTGCTTAACTGATCCTCCCACACCAGCCTCCCAAGTAGCCACCACGCCTGGCTCATTTTTAAAAAAGTTTTGTAGAGATAGAGTTTTGCTATGTGCCCCAGGCTGATCTCAAACTCCTGGCCTCAAGCAGTCCTCCCACCTTGGCCTCCCAAAGTGCTGGGATTACAGGCGTGAGCCACCATGCCCATCAACTTTTTTAGCTCTCACATATGAGTAAGAACATGCAATATTTGTCTTTCTGTACCTGGCTTATTTCACTTAACAACCTCTGGTTCCATCCAGCTTGCAGCAAATGACAGGATTTCAATCTTTTTATGGCTAAATAATATTCCATTATGTATATATAACATTTTCTTTACCCATTCATCCACTGATGGACACTTAGGTTAATTCCATATTTTGGCTATTGTGAATAATGCTGCAATAAACAATGGAGTGTAAATATCTCTCTGATATATTAATTTTCTTTCTTTTGGATATATATCCAGTGGTGGAATTAGTGGATCACATGATAGTTCTAGTTTTAAAATTTTTTAGGAACCTGCATACTGGTCTCCATAGTGGATGTACTAATTTACATTCCCACCAACAGTGTACAAATGTTCTTCTTTCTCTACATCTTTGCCAGCATCTGTCACTCCATCATCTTTTTGATAAAAGCAATTTTAAGTGGGGTGAGATGATACCTCTTGAGGTTTTAATGTCTATTTCTCTGGTGATTAATGGTGTTAAACATTTTTTCATATACCTGTTGGCCATTTACATTTCTTCTTTTAAGAAATGTCTATTCAGCTCTCTGGCCTGTTTTTAATTGGACTATCTGGGTGGGGGGAAGGCAGGTGTTTGTTTGTTTTGCTACTGAACTGTTTTGAGTTCCTTATGTATGCTGGCAACTAATGTCTTGTCAGATGGATAGTTTGCAAACATTTACTCCCATTCTGTGGGTTGTCTCTTCACTTTGTTTATGGTTTCCTTTGCTGTGCACAATCGTTTTAGCTTGATGTAATCCTAATTGTCTATTTTTGCTTTGGTTGCCTGTGATTTTGAGGTCTTACACATACACACACAAATTTGCCCAGACCATCGTCCTGGAGTGCTTCCCCAATGTTTTCTTCTAGTAGTTTCACAATTACAGGTGTTAAATTTAAGTCTTTAATCAATTTTGGTTTTTGTATCTGGTGAGAGACAGGGGTCTAGTTTCATTTTTCTGGATATGGTTATCCAGTTTCCCCAGCACCATTTACTGAAGAAACTATCCTTTCCCCATTTTATGTTCTTGGTGCCTTTGTCAAAAATTAGTTGGCAGTAAGTTTATAGATCTATATCTGGGTTCTCTATTCTGTTCCACTGCTCTATGTGTTTGTTTCTATACCAGCACCATACTGATTTGGTTACTATAGCTCTGTAGTATATTTTGAACACAGGTAGTGTAATGCCTCCAGTTCTGTTTTTTGCTCAGGATTGTTTTTGCCTATTTGGAGTCCTTTGTGGGTCCATATAAATGTTAGGAATTTTTTCTATTTCTGTAAAGAATATCATTGATATTTTGATAGAAATTGCATTGAATCTATAAATTGCTTTGGGCAGTGTAGTCATTTTGACAATATTAATTCTTCTAATCCATGAGCATGGGATTTCTTTCCATTTTTTGGTATCCTCTTCAATTTCTTTCATCAATGTTTTAATCCATGAGCATGGGATGTCTTTCCATTTTTTGGTGTCCACTTCAATTTCTTTCATCAGTGTTTTACAGTTTTCCTTGTACAGATCTTTCATTTCTTTGGTTAAATTGATTCCTAGGTAATTTTTATTCTTTGTAGCAATTATAAATGGAATTGCCTTTTTCAGTGTCTTTTTCAGCTTGCTCACCATTGGCATATATAAATGCTACTGACTTTTGTATGCTGACTTTGTATCCTGCAACTTTAGTGAATTTGTTAATCAGTTCTAACAGGTTTTTTTTTTTTTTGGTAGATTCTTTAGCTTTTTCTAAATATAAGATCATTTTGTCTGTGAACAAGACTAATTTGACTTCTCCCTTTCCAATTTGGATGCCCTTTCTTTCTCTTGCCTATTGCACTGGCCAGGATTTCCAGTATCATGCTGAATAAAAATGATGAAAGTAGGCATCCTTGTTTTGATCTAGATCTTAGAGAAAAGGCCTTTATGATTCAATCTTAGTAGATTGTATATGTCCCAAAATTTATCCATTTCTTCTAGGTTTTCTAATTTGTTGGTGTTTAGTTGTTCATAATTGTCTCTAATGAGTCTTTGTATTTCAGTGGCCTTGGTTTCTGTATCTTATTTTTCTATTCTGATTTTATTTGGGTCTCCTTTTTCTTAGTCTTGAGTTAGCTAATTTTTGATTAGACACATGACCTGTAGTGGTGAATAATCTGTAAAACTGGAAGTTTGTGCTTTGCAGAACAGAATAAAAATTATATGCCTTATCTTTTATAGGTAGATAGATAAAAACCTGTGAGGGATTTTTGGGGATGGATTATGGGACAAACATTTTCAAAACTTTTTTTTTTTTAAGGAGCAATGACACATAGAGGAAAGAACAAAAGATTTGAAGTCAATAGGCTGCGATTCAAGTCTCAGACCTATGCAGACCCTTTAAACTCCAAGTTTCATGTTCTTCCCAGCTGTGGAATCTTGATTATGTCATTCAACTTTTGAGCCTCTGGATTTTCATGTACAAAATCAAGATGATTATAACAGCTTTACCTTACAAAAGACTGTTTTGAGTATCAAGCAATGATTATAAAATTGCTGCAGTGTACGCAAGAAACTTTTTTAAAAATAATAATCATTAGTAAACATTAGATAGAATATATGGTACACAGCATGAATTAACAGAACTATCAGCAGTTTCTCTCAAGCTGGAGGCAGAATGTTAACAGGACTTTAGAAAAGTCTGGGGACCTTCAAATTGTTACATGAACATCAGCTGTTCTGCTTAGAATTACTGAGCAGAAAGCTTTAGAATATGACAACTTTCAGCACTTTTTTTGTATTTACATACCTCCCCTATGTCTTTAGATCACTAGGATAACAAAAAGTGATGCCAGGCCCTAGGTTCTTGAAAGAACTACCTAACTTAGAGTAATACCTCCAAAGACGAAACTATAGGCTCAATTCTTTTGTGAAAATGTCTAGAGTCTTTAAGTCTGGATATGGAAGATAAATTTTTTTCAAAAGGCCATTAAGCCTGTGCCCACATACCAAGGTACATGACTGAATAAAAAACCATTATTTTACCAGAACATCAAAGATACTGATGTGTTCTTTAAGCAAAAGTTAAATTGGAGGTTTCATAGTATTAGTTTAATAATATCATTGAAAAGAAAAAACCTTGAATTCTATGAGGTATTTTCTTTAAGGGCAACTTCAAAGAATTCAACTGAGAAGTATAGACATTATTTACATTTGTTATCTCAGAGAGCTAAGGGATGCTGAAGGGAGATTTACATTTTTTCTTATGTACTTTTGTGGTTGTTTGATTTGCTGAAATTATCATGCCTTTGAATTTAAAAGGAATCTAATAAAGAAATATTTAAAGAAAGAAAAATGACACCAGAATAGCAGAATTAGCCTAATATGTAGGCACAATCTCACTTTGGTTTTGACTCTCTATATTTTCAAGGGGAAGTTAGAGCTAAATTAATTAGCACATTCTTAAAATTTGTAATCACTACATTTTTTGGTAGAGAATAGAAATTTTTATGGCTGGGTTCCATTTATTCTATTACTAATTCATGAATAAAGGTTTCATGATAAATATTGAGCACTAAATAGTTACAAAAATAAAACACATTATAAAATCAAATAAACTTCTGATGAAATTTTTTTAAAAAAACATTTTAACAAGAAG
>NW_012106986.1:641337-642170 GCF_000951045.1 Mandrillus leucophaeus | reverse complement strand
CTAATGTCTAAATATCTAAATGTCTAAATATCTAATGAGAGTAGATGGTCACTTGTAATCTTTATTTTGAAATTCTGTGATTACTAATGATGTGATATATCTTTTCATATTTTTTCCACCATTTATGCTTCATCTCCTTTAAAATACTAGTTAATGCTTTTTGCACATTTTTCTTTTTCCTTTTTTTTTTTTTGAGATGGAGTCTGGTGCTCTGTCACCCAGGCTGGAGTGCAATGGGGCAATCTTGCCTCACTGCAACCTCTGCCTCCTGGGTTCAAGTGATTCTCCTGCCTCAGCTTCCCAAGTAGCTGGGATTATAGGTACGTGCCACCATGCCCGGCTAGTTTTTGTATTTTTAGTAGAGATGGGGTTTTGCCATGTTGGGCAGGCTGGTCTTGAACTCCTGACCTCAAGCAATCCACCTGCCTCGGCCTCCCAAAGTGCTAAGGTTACAGGTGTGAGCCACCACGCCCAGCCCCATTTCTCAGTTAGATTTTTTTGTCTTTTTCTTATTGATTTGTAAGAGCTCTTTATAAATTCTATAAATTCTGGATACTAAGAATATGTTGGTTTTATGTATACAAATATCTTTTAGTTTGTGGCTTTCCTTTCCATTTTTAGGGTGTTTTTTGATGAATAAAGTTTTTAATTTTAATGTAATAATATATAACAATCTTTTCTTTCATGGTAAACAATTTTTATGTCATGTTTTAGAAATACTTTCCTGGCTGGCGTGGTGGCTCACGCCTGTAATCCCAGCATTTTGGGAGGCCGAGGAAGGCGGATCACCAGGTCAGGAGTTCGAGACCAGCCTGACCAACATGGTGAAACCC
>NW_012106986.1:639344-641287 GCF_000951045.1 Mandrillus leucophaeus | reverse complement strand
GGATACTATGCAGCCATAAAAAGGATGAGTTCATGTCCTTTACAGGGACATGGATAAAGCTGGAAACCATTATTCTTAGCAAACTAACACAGGAACAGAACACCAAATACCGCATGTTCTCACTCGTAAGTGGGAGTTGAACAATGAGATCACATGGACACAGGGAGGGGAACATCATGCAACGGAGCCTGTTGGGGATGTGGAGCAAGGGGAAGGATATCATTAGGAGAAATACCTAATGTAGATGACAGGCTGATGGGTGCAGCAAACCACCATGGCATGTGTATACCTATGTAACAAACCTGCATGTTCTGTACATGTATCCCAGAACTTAAAGAATAATAATAAAAAAAATGAAGATCTGGTTCATTTTAAAACTGTAAGTCAACTGATAGCTGAGAAATGTGAAATTTCCCAGCTAGAAAACTGCACCATGAAGCTGTAGAGGAAAAATGTGCAAAGTTAACATTATGAAACTATATTGAACCTAAGAAAAAAAGACTTTTGCAAAGAAAAGCTAGGTAGAATGCATTCTTAAGATCAAATCAAATTACCATAAAGGACAAAACAACTTTAGATTTTATTAAAAGTCATTTGAGGAATTAATAGTGAACTTAGTAAGGTAGCAATTCAAGAAGCTGGAACACAGCAAATGGGAATCCTTCTGAATTGAGAAACAGGGAAACAAAAGATTAGGGACACCTATTGCTAAAGACAGCAAAGGGAGACACAACAAGACTGTGAGGCACAAGAACAAAAAACGGTAATCAGAAGACATCAAGGAAAGAATAAAACATAGTAGACTTCATCATACCTTTCAAACTTTTAACAAATCTTTTATTAAATACATTTTGACACACACACAAGAATATATGACGCCTTACAATAGAACAGTATGATCACCACTCAAACTTAACCAAAATGTTACCAGTAATTGCATCTACTTTGTGTCTCTCCCTTATTCCCTTTCTCTACTTCTCCACTAATACACGGTCATGACTTCTATTTTTTAATTCTTTGTAGTTTTATCACAAGGTACACATTCCTAAATGACACATCATGTAGTTTTGCTTGATTTTGAACTTCATAAAAATGGTACATGCTGTATATGTCTTCCACAACTTTTTTTTTTCACTCACCATTAGAAGACTAAGATTTATCCAAGCCACTGTGTAAACCTGTAGTACATTTCACTGCTTTGCAATATTTCAGTCAATGAACATTTGGTCATTTCTAGTATTTTTGTTATTATGAATACCGCTGCTACAAACATTTTTATAAATATCACCTAGCTGGCCAGGTGTGGTGGCTCATGCCTATAATCCCAGCACTTTGGGAGGCCAAGGTGGGTGGATCACGAGATCAGGAGATCGAGACCATCCTGGCTAACATGGTGAAACTTCATCTCTACTAAAAATATTTAAAAAGTAGCCAGGCGTGGTGGCGGGCACCTGTAGTCCGAGCTACTCGGGAGGCTGAGGCAGAAGAATGGCATGAACCCAGGAGGCGGAGCTTGCAGTAAGCCAAGATTGCACCACTGAACTCCAGCCTGGGCGACAGAGCAAGACTCAGTCTCAAAATAAATAAATAAATAAATAAATAAATCACCTAGTCACCAGGTGTACATTTGTAGGTTCCTAAGGGTATACTCAAAAGTGGCAATACAGGTCACAGAATATGCCAATGTTCGATTTTACAGAGCAGTGACAAACTATTTTCTGGAGTGGTGGTACTAACCACCTTCCCACCAGCAATGTACAGTCATGCACTGGGGATAATGATATTTCAGTCAATAATGGACTACATATACGATGGTTGTTTCATGAGATTATGATACCATAATTTTACTGTACCTTTTCCATGTTTAGATACACAAATACCATTCTGCTACAAGTGCCTACAGTATTCAATACAGTAACGTGCCATACAGGTGTGTAGCCTAG
>NW_012106986.1:629528-638369 GCF_000951045.1 Mandrillus leucophaeus | reverse complement strand
TGTCTCTACTAAAAATACAAAAATTAGCCAGGCGAGGTTGTGCATGCCTGTAGTCTCAGCTACTCAGGAGGCTGAGGCAGGAGAATCGCTTGAACCTGGAGGCGGAAGTTGCAGCGACCTGAGATTGCACCACTGCACTCCAGCAGGGGTAACAGAGCAAGACTCCATCAAAAAAAAAAAGAAATGTTTCCCTACCCCACGATCATAGCCTCCTATACTTTTTCTAAATGTTTTAAAGTCTTTCCTTTCACATGCAAGTCTTTAATTCAATTATGACTTTTTTTTTGTATGTGTGAGGTAGGGATCCAATTTCTTTATTTTCCCCATATAAATAATCATCCCAGAACCATATATTGTCCCTCATTTCCCTGTGTTATATCCTGTACCCATGCATTGGTCTGTTTCTGGTTCTCTATTCCATGCCAAACACCTTACTGTTTTACTTGTTATAACTTCACAATACATTTTGATGGCTTATACAGCAGTCCCTATATTTATTTTTCTTCAAAATATCTTGGCTATCACTTGATCATATACATTTAGAGTCAGTTTTTCAAATGTCCCCCCAAAATTCCAGATGGCATTTGGATTAGAACTGCATTGAATCCATAGATCTAGGGAGAATGGGTATATTTGTAATACCAAGACTATCCATACATGAATACATTTCTTGACACTTATTAATATTTCCTCTAATGTCTGTTAATAGCACTGAATCACTTTCTCCATATAGGACTTGCACATCTTCTGTGAGATTTTGTCTTTAGATATACATTTTTTGGATGTTTGAATTTGGGTAAATGAAACAAAAATAAAGTGACACTTTCCTAAATGATATTAATTTCCTTCTTGTGCCCCTAGAAAAGTGTGTGAACCAAAATAAGCACCAAACAAATATCAAATGAATAAAGAAATGATTTGATATTTCAATTAAAAAAAATAAAAGTTATTTGTGGTTAACAAAGGATGCCTTCTTTTGGAAATAACTCACACATTAAAATACAAAATCAACTGTATAGATGCTAAAGGTATTATTTCTTACATTTAAGAGAACCACTTAAGTTCCAACAAATACATTCTATTTCCCCAGGCAGTGATACAGTTTCCATGATTGTGATATTGCTCATCGAAGTAAGTATGTAAGAATTCAATAATTCAACATTCTAAGCACAGTGGTATTCAGGAAGTAGATAAGTGAAGGAATGTCTTCATGAATAATTTCCATAATTATTTCTTAAAGTTAAAAATTCATAGATACTTCATGTATATTACATCATACATCCACTTGATGAATTACTTTATTTTTAAATTTATTTAATAGGCAATACATTCAAACGATTCCAATAATAGTTAAAATAATAAAGAGATATATAAAAAATTATTTTCAATAAGTCATCACTAAAAAAAAAAAAATCATCCTTAGGTTAGATAAACTTGCCATGGGCACTCCCACAAGGGGGCTCCCATACTTGAAGTTTGTGCTGAACCATTGTTGTACCTAGTTTGTAAAATCTGAACAAGATACAAAAGGGATGATCAAAATTATAATTCTGTCTTGATATATCCCGGGACTGTGACATCTTAAAACACCTAAGAGAAAATCTAGAGAACTCCCATCTTGCCTGGGATTCGTGCTTAACAAATAATGAGGTTTGTGTTAGAAACTGCTAGCTGCTCACCAAATCCACATTCCCTTCTCCTTCAGGGGAACACACCTATACTACATTTCCCAACCCCCGCTACAGGTACATGCAGCCATGTAACTGAGATCTAGCCAAGAAAAGTAAGCTGGATAAACGGAAGCCATGGTTGAAGACAGAAGGGTTTCTTTCAACAAGGTCCTCAATAACTATAGAGAGGAGGATTGCCCTGCTGACCTTTCACACACCGAATTCTATTAGTCAAGCAATAAGTAAACTTCTGTTATGTTTAAAAAATTAGATGTATATGCCACATTAGCCTACTCTAACTACACTAATTTAGAAACAGATATCTTGATATGGGGTACTACTTCGAACAAAACTCTAAAATATGTGACATCTGTCTAGTGTGTCCGCCTAGGGGTAACAGCACAGGAAACATGCATCTGAAGCTGGCAAGATAAAGACATGTTATGTAATATAATTGCTTATGATTATCTGGACAGCAGACAAAGAATGCAGATCTAGAGAAGAGGTTACAAAGTGCCAAAAGGTTAGAAAATAATGGTTTCTCCTTCCTATATTTAGCAAGGCATTAAAAGAGTACTCAATAAAGAAGTAGTTGGTTTACAAGTAGAAATAAAAGGGGAGAGAAAAGAGAAACTTAGAACCTCAGATTGTTGGAAAAGCCAACTATTTCTAAATGCCACATAGTAAAAAATAAGATTGAAAAGCACTTTGAGCCGCAAATCTCTGTTAAACAGAACAACTAAGACCTGTAGCAAAGATCAAGTTGCTTTCCTTCATCCCACACCTACGTTTCAGATGTCTCAAGATAGATACCAGTGAGAAATAGCCATGGGGAATGGGAAACAAAACAAAACAAAACAAAAGATGTCTGGGGCAACAGTCTAAGAATGAACTTTGAGCATGGCAATTAGAAGACTACGAAATTCTTAAATTCTGTCAAAACAAACAAACAACAACAACAACAAAAAAACCCAGAAACCTGGCCCAAAACATGCTGTGATTATCAGCTAATCCTCAGGTTCCTAAAACTACACAGGTAAGAAATGGCTGTGAAATAAGTATGGGCTGAGTATCCCTAATCCAAAAATCTGAAATCTAAAATGCTCCATTGAGGATTTCCTTTGAGTTTCACGCCTGTGCTCAAAAAAGTCTCAGATTTTGGAGCATTTCAGATTTCTGATTTTTGGATTAGGGATTTTCAACATGTACAGTCCCCAGTAAGGGCATATTCCCTAACATCCACTTCAGATGTAGTCATGGCATATAATGAGCTAGTAAGACCTTTCTGAGGCTGGAGTTAAAAGTCACCAAGACCAACGGTAAGGGAGCCCCTCCCAGTAAACAAAACAGGGAATGGAATGGCATGGCATGGCACGGCATGATACCCCTACTGCTAGGATAAGGGGAGCTTCATAATATCTGCTTAGCAGAATCTCATCGTTGCTACAAAACAATGATGTGTGTCTTCCATTCTTCCTTTTTACAAGTTTTATTGTTTATTGCTGCTGTCCTGTCCCTGCTCCTGAATATGGGGTGAGAGACAGTAGTTGAGGGAGAGTAACAAAACTATAAAGTACTACATCCAGATCTGATGGAGAGGAATGCATATCACCCACAGATCCTGAACTATGAACTGGATGCAGTAAATGAATGGGATTTGGGTGTTCTCTCTTGAGGTTGAGGTGTAAGTGTATTCTCTGTGAAAAGAAGAATCACCAACACGGTGCTAGAGGTGGGGAAGGGGAACTGGTACAAAGGGACACTGGGAAACTTTGGGGGGTGGTGAAAAATTCATATATTAGGCTGAGCATGTTGGCTCAAGCCTATAATCCCATAGCTTTGGGAAGCTGAGCCAGGAGAATTGCTTAAGGCTAGGAGTTCAAGACCAGCCTGGGCAACATAGAGCGAGACCTGCTCTACAAAAAATTTAAAAATTAGCCAGGCATGATAGCATGCACCTGTAGTCATAGCTACTTGGGAGACTGGGGTGGAAGGATCACTTGAACCCAGGAATTCAAGGTTTAAGTGAGTTGTGATCATGACACTGTACTTCAGTGTGGACAACAGAGTGAGATTTTGTCTCAAAAAAGAAGAAAAAAGAAAAACAGAGAAAATTATATACACTGACTGTGGTGATAGTTATGTGTTTGAAAATGTTTGCCCAACTCATAGAACTGTACGCCTTAAAAGGCATATTTTATTGCCTATAAATTATACTTCAATAAGTAATGCATTTGACTGCTGAAAAAAGCCTCAGTGCTAAAGTATCCCCATAAACCCCAAAATACAGGTGGATGAGGGCCAAACCGCCAAGTGCCACAGGACCCACTCTATTATCAGTGTCTATGCAGGAGGAAGCCAAGGGGCCTTTGACCTCAGGAGAACCCCAAAACAGCTAACATACCCTAGAGAGCACAGGAAGCCAATGTGAGAACAGCAGCTGATGATACTGGGAGGAAATTGTGACCAATCAAATAGCATGTGAGTGGAGGGGTCCACACTAATCTCTAAAAGGGGCTGAAGCATTCTGAACCATATGAACTCAAAAACAACTGCCAAAGCTATCTTTTAGGATGGGATCCCACACTTAGGAAACTGCTAAGAGTGGAATAAAAACATTACACAGGAGGCTAGGCGCGGTGGTTCATGCCTGTAATCTCAGCACTTTAGGAGGCTGAGGTGGGCAGATCACTTGAGGTCCAAGAGTTTGAGACCAGCCTGGCCAACATGGTGAAACTCCATCTTTACTAAAAACACAAAAATTACCCAGCCATAGTGGGGTATACCTGTAATTCCGGCTACTCAAGAGGCTGAGGCAAGAGAATCACTTGAACCCAGGAAGCAGAGGTTGCAGTGGGCTGAGATCATGCCACTATACTCCAGCCTGGGCAATATAGTAAGACCCTGTCTCAAAACAAAACAAAAAAGAAATTTAAGCAGAACAGAGAACACAGAAGTAGTAAAGTCCATGTAAAGGCCAAAGGCTAAGGATGAGAAGACAGTCAGGAAATGAGAGAAACCTGCTGCTTTCTTAAACACTTAAACAACAATGGCGACGACTAAGAGGAAACTTTATGAAATTCCAAAGGCTTTCCTCACTTACATCTCCATTAAGAAAAACTAATTTCACAAATCCCATGCAAAGTTTTCAAAGAAAAAAAGAGAGCAGAATAATATCCCTATGATTAAAATACAACAGAAAGATATGTCCACAAAACAGATTAAAACTGTAACCTATTTCAAAATAAGTTAAATTTAAGAAAATGGTAAGTGACATGAAAGAATGGTGTAAGTCAGAATTAGAAAAATTTAAGATGAGGTAACAGAACTCAAGAATAGAATTATAAATGCAAGAAAAATTTTCTGAAATAAAAACCACAGAAAAACACCAAAGTGAGTAAACAAAACAGACAACGCCTTAGGGCAGCAGTCTCTAAAGTGTGTTCCAGTCCTCTAGACACCCTTAGGGAGTCTGTAAGGCCAAAACTATCTTCACAGTTAATACTAAGATATTATCTGCTTTTTCCACTGTGGAAAAAGCACATCTTTTTTTAAAAAAACTGACAATTGCATTGATAATACAAAAGAAATGGCAGGTAAAACTACCTTAGCACAAATCAAGAAAGTGACAGTATATCATATTTAGAGTCTTCACTGCCATGGCGAAAGAAGGGAAGGGGAAGGGGAAGAGGAAGGGGAAGGGAGGAGAAAAAAGCTGATTTCACTTTAAGCAGAAACAAAATACTAATTTTATTGAATCTTGACTTTTGAGCACACATCTTTTTAATTTCTGTGTGACACATTTAAAAGCCTCAAGAACTTAAAATGTTTGTCTTAAGGAAAAGCAATCGTTTGTGTTGCAAGCTAAACTAGTCACTTTTTTCATGAAATACATTTTCACATATAAGAACAACTGACATAAATTATAGTAATTCAGACAAGGGTACTTGGCAGACATTTCAAAAAAATTAATGAATTGAGCATGTCACTTCAAGGAAAATTATATCAATGATAAAATTCAAGTTCTAAGAAAAAATTAGAATTTTGGAAAACTTGTATTGGCTTCTGAGTTGTTAGCTTCTCAACTCTTAAAGACTTTTCTGATAAGATCAATGGTGATATTAATGTGATATTTTAATATTATAAAATGTTAGGGGATTATTATATTATATATATTATTATATTATATATATTATATTATATATATTATTATATTATATATATTATATTATATATATTATATTATAAAATGCAAGGGGAATATTTGCATTACCTAGTGGACCATATTATCCAAATGACTAATATATGTTTCAAAATCAACTTTAAATGAGGAAAAAGATCCACTGAAAGTACCAAGGAAAGTGAAGTTTAATGTAACAGAATACAAAAAGTTCACTACCATGATTTTAGATTCTACATTTTAACTATACCATAGAATATTCTCTAGCCATAATGGAGCCTGCCTGCCATTTGTGACAACATGGATGAACCTGTAGGACACTATGAAATAAGTCAGACATAGAAAAGACAAGCACTCTATGATCTCACTTACACGTGGCATGTAAAAAAGTTGAACTCATAGAAGCAGAGAGTAGAACAGTGGTTGCTAGGGGCTGGGAAAGCAAGAGAAATGGGGAGATGTAGGTCAAAGGGTACAAACTTTTAGTCATAAGATGAACAAATTCTGAGGATCGAATGTACAGAATGAGTGGTGATAGATGCGTCATTTTGATTGTGGTAATCATTATAGAATATATACATATATTAAATCATCATGTTGTCATGTACACCTTGAATATATTCAATCTTTATCAATTAAATATTTCACAATAAGTAAAAAGCAAAAAAAATTAAAGGGGATACCAAGGATATATAAACAATATAAAAAGCATATAGAGATATAAAGGAATAAAGATTAGATCATCATCAGAGTTTTAAACAGCAAAGCTTTATGCCAGAAGAAAATGGAATAGCATAATTAAGATAATCAGGAAAAGAAAATATGAACCAAGTTAATATCCAGCAAAATTGACTTTCAAGTATAAAAGGCACAAACTATTATCAATGTATAAAAACTCAGAGAATATTGTTCCCATTAACACTTCCTGAGATATCTTCTGGAGAACAAGCATCACAATCACAAAACAAAATGACAACATAGAAATTGAATATGGACTGATAATGAGTACTGAATAAGTTAAATGAGGCTGGATGCAGTGGCTCATGTCTGTAATCCCAGTAGTTCAGGAGGCTAAGGTGGGACGATGGCTTGAGGCCAGGAGTTTGAGACCAGCCTAGGCAACATAATAAGACCCTGCCACTACAAAAAAAATAATTCTCTGAGCATGGTGGCATGTATCTGTAGTCCCAGCTACTTGGGAGGCTGAGTCAGGAGGATTGCTTGAGCCCAGGAAGTTGAGGTTGTAGTAAGCCATGATCTCGCCACTGCACTCCAGCCTGGGTGACAGAGTGAGACCCTATTCTCTAAACAAAAAAACAAATTTCTGGAAGAGTTTATGTAGAAATTGATGTTTGTTTTGTTTTTTAATGTTTGATAGAATTCACCATTGAAACCATCTGGTTTTGCATGTTTTTGGAAGGAAAGGTTTTTCAACCACCAATTCAATTTCTTTAATATGTATAGAAATCTTTAGTTTACCAGGACTTGATGGAGTTTAAAATAAAAAAAAAAGAATTATTTAGATTATCTATTTCTTTGCAAGTGAGTTTTGGTAGTCCGTGACTTTCAAGGAATTTGTTTATTTCATCTAAGTTCTTAAATTTATTGGCATAAAGTTGTTTATAATATTGTCTTATTATCATTTTTTTTTTCTTGGAGATGGAGTCTCACTCTGTCACCCAGGCTGAAGTGCAGTGGCACGATCTTGGCTCACTGCAACCTCCACCTCCCAGATTCAAGCAATTCTCCTGCCTCAGCCTCCCAAGTAGCTGGGACTACAGAAGCACATCACCATGCCAGCAAATTTTTTGCATTTTAGTAGAGATGGGGTTTCACCATGTTGCACAGGCTGGTATCAAACTCCTGAGCTCAGGCAATCCACCTGCCTCAGCCTCCCAACGTGCTAGGATTACAAATATGAGGCACCACTCCTGGCCTATCATTTCAATAACTGTAAAACCTGCAGTGATATCTCCTCTCTCATTCCTGAAACTGGTAATTGTTGTCTCTTTTTCCTCCTTGTCAGTCTGGCTATTAGGATAATAAATAATTTATATTAAGTAAGTTAAATAAATAAAATAAATAAATAAGTTAAATAAGCATTAAAGAGAGAATATAATATATGGTAGCTAAAACCTTTAACAATGTAGATTTAATACAACCATTAAGAAATGGGGGCTGGAAGCCAGAGAGCCTTCCCAGAATCTCTTGATGGGCTGACTGGTGATGAGCTCTCCCTGCTAAAGCCACTCTGCAAAGACCAGAATAAGTCCCTATTTCTTCAAATGCATAGACACCAATGCACAGCCACAAGAATCACAAAAATCAGGGAAACATGACACCATCAAAGGAACAAAATAAAGCACCAGTAACCAGCCCTAAACATGGAGATTTACAAACTGCCTGACAAATAATTAGAAATAGGCCAGGTGCAGTAACTCATGCCTGTAATCCCAACACTTTCGGAGGCTGAGGCAGAGGACTGCTTGGAGCCCAGGAGTCAGAGACCAGCCTGGGCAATATGAAGAGACCCTGTCTCTACAACAAAATTTAAAAATCAGCCAGGTGTGGTGGCATACTCCTATGGTCCCATCTACTTAGAAGGCTGGGGCAGGTGGATGGCTTGAGCTCAGGAGGTCGAGGCTATAGTGAGCTATGATTGCACCACCGCACTCCAGTCTGGGTGACAAAGTGAGACCCTGTCTCAAAATAAAAATAAAAAAAGAATAAAAAATAGTTGTCTATCTATATTGCATAACTCACTGAGCTACATTAAGACAACTAAATGAAATCAGGAAAACAATACACAAACAAAATTAGTTCAACAAAGAGAGAGAAAAACCACAGAAAGAACCAAACAGGCTGGGCACAGGAAAGCATGCCTGTAATCCCAGCACTTTGGGAGGCTGAGGCAAGGGATCATGGGGTCAGGACATTGAGACCATCCTGGCTAACACGGTGAAACCCCGTCTCTACTAAAATACAAAAAAT
>NW_012106986.1:627407-629333 GCF_000951045.1 Mandrillus leucophaeus | reverse complement strand
GAAAAATTTCAGAGAGAGCTTCAGCAGCAGACTTGATCAAGCAGAAAAAAGAATCAGTGAGCTCAAAGACAGGTCATTTAAAATTAATCACTCAGAGGAACAAAAAGGAAAAAGAATGAAAAAAAGTGAACAAAGTCTATCAGAATTATGGGACACCAACAAGTGAAGTAATATATACCCATTATGGGAAGGTGGATACCAAAAGGAGCAGAGAAAAAGAAAAGTGGGGGCAGGTAGAAAGCTTATATAACTAAATAACAGAAAACTTCCCAAGTCTGGGAACAGATATGAATATTCACACACAGGCAGCTCAAAAATCTCCAATCAGGTTCAATCCAAATAAGACTACACCAAAACACAGGATTGGCAGACTGTCAAAAATTAAAGAAAGAAGAGGATTGTGAAAGCAGCATATCACATACAAGGAAACTTCAATACACTTATCAGCAAATTTCTTAGCAGAAACCTTACAAACTACAAGAGAATAGGATGACATAATCAAAATATAGAATTTGGCTGGGTATGGTGGCTCACACCTGTAATTCCAGCACTTTGGGAGGCCAAGGTGGGCAGATCACTTGAGGTCAGGAGTTCAACACCAGCCTAGTCATCATGGTGAAACCCTGTCTCTATTAAAAATACAGAAAAATTAGCCAGGAGTGGTGGTGAGTGCCTGTAATCCCAGCTAACCAGGAGGCTGCAGCAGGAGAATCACTTGAACCTGGGAGGCAGAGGTTGCACTGAGCCAAGATTGCACCATAGCACTCCAGCCTGGGCAACAGAACTAGACTCCATCTCAAATGGTTTTTTAAAATATATATATATATATATTTAAAACCTCCCTACTAAGAATACTTTACCCAGCAAAGCTGTCCTTCAGAAACGAAGGAGAGACAGACTTTCCCAGACAAACGAAAAAAAAAGCTTCGGGAGTTCATCACCATTTGAAATCACATCAAATATGTTTTCTAATCACAATGGTATGAAACTAGAATCCAATAAAAAGAAGAATTTCTAAAATTAAACAACATGCTTCTGTACAACCAATGGGTCACAGAAGAAATTGAGAGGAAGATATAAAAAATCTTGCGATAAATGAAAGTGGACACACAGCATACCAAAACTAAAGGATGCCACAAAAGCAGTTCTGAGAGGGAGTATTATAATATAGCATTAAACACCAACATCAAAAAAGAAAAAAGATCTCAAAAAATGGGGGCTGAGAGAAACAGGAAGACGAAAAATAATTAACTGTTTTTAGTACTCATGTTGATGACAACTGTGTTAGTGTTATTCTGAGGCTGTTGTGTGTGTAATGTGGAATAAAGCAAATGAGTAATTACAGGATATTCTAATTCTATAATCTCCTGTGCCAGAACCAGGACTATCTGTGTGGATGAAAGAAGATAGAGACATAAGATTGATGACATTAAGTGATACCTGCAGTCCTAAATTTGAATGAGTAGTATAAGTAATGAAATTATGAGTTTCTCATATGATATAAATTCAGTGTACTGAAAATGCCTAGAAATAATAACCAGCCCAATAATCATTAATATCTCTAGCAACCAGACTATAATCTTGAAATACCCTTTCCCATAGAAAGAAACTAATACTTCTAAAGAAATGGCTAATTCCAGATATGGGAAAGGGACTATATGAGATAAGTCTGGCATATCTTATCTTAGATAGGAAGCAAACCAGCAAAAGCTACAAGAAGCCAGGTGCAGTGGCAGGTGCCTGTGGTTCCAGCTACTAAGGAGGCAATGGCAGGAATACTGCTTGAGCTGAGGAGTTCAAGGCCAGCATGGGTAACACAGTAAAACCCTGCCTCAACAAACAAACAAAAACAACAACAAAAAACTAAAAACAAACAAACCCTACTAAGATCATGTAAAAGGACTCAGGAGCCAAAGACAGGACAAT
>NW_012106986.1:624885-626687 GCF_000951045.1 Mandrillus leucophaeus | reverse complement strand
TACGTTGTAGACATGATGCCCGTTTACCCTCACATTTTCAAATATTTCCCCCAAACAAGAATATTCTTTTATAAATGCAGTATAATTATCAAAATAAGGAAATTAACAGTAATCTATTACTATTATCTAATCTACAGATATTATTCAAAATCTGCCAACTGTCCCATTAATGGTCCTAATGCAGAAGAAAAAAAAAATCTGACCCAGGATCCAATTCAGGATCATATACTGTATTTGGCTGTCATGGCTTCTCTTCAGCACCCATTAATCTGGAACACTTCCTCAGCCTTTATCTGTTGTAACTTCAATATTTTCAAAAGCAAAAAGGCCAATTACTTTGTAGAATGTCCTTGTGTGTGTATCTGATGCTTCCTCATGATTAGATTCGGGTTACAAATTTTTGTCAGGAATGCCACAGATAGGATATTGTGCTCTTAGTACACTGCATGAGGAGGCATATGATGTCCATCTGTATTGTTACTGGTGATGCTAACTTCGATCATTTGCTTAAGATAGTGTCTGCCAGACTGCCCTATTATAGTTAGCATTTTTCCTTTGTAATTAACATTTATCTTGTGGAAAGCCTATTTGAAACTATGTAAATATTTTGTTTCTCATCATATCTTTATATATCTCATTATGTCTAAAACTGGCAAATAAAAGGATAGAATCAAGCATTTTCCTGCCTTTATATATAGAAAATATAACACTGAGTACTCAAATAGAACTGAAGTGCCTCTTTATATAAGTATTCCAATAAGTGGGAAAAAAAGAATGAGAGTATCACCACTTTGTAGTCCCAATAAATTAATGATGTAGACAATAAGCATTAACACTAGCATCTCAAAAAAGATAAAACCAGAGATTGTATGACTACTGATGAACAAATACAGCACCACAGAAAGTCCTACCAAAGTAGTAGAATCAATCTGATAAAGTCTCTGGATCCAACTGTCAATCTTCCAAGAAATATAAAAAAAGATGGAGGAAACTTGAAATTGCACCATGAGGACACAATAAGCATCCAGACTGTGGGAACTTTTACAGGCCAAATAACCCAAGTTCTTCAACAGACAAATGTATGGAACAGAAAGATATGGAGAGGGGACCTGTAGATTAACTGAGACTTAAAAGATTGACAATTTTTTTAGATGGGCAAGACTAAGCTATAATGTCTAAGGATGCACATATAGGTGATAAATCTACAAAGCAATGAAATATAGTGATAGCTATAAGTCAAGATAGTGGTTCCTTCAGAAGAGGAAAAAAGCAGTTGTGATTTGAATGGGTGCAGAGGTGCTTCTTTGGTGACTGGCAAAGTTTACTGACTTAGGTGGTGTCTATAAGGATATTTGTTTCATATATTTGTTTTGTGTAGTTCTCTGACTATGTATTATATATTACAATAAAGCCTTTTTTTAAAAAAAAAGTATGGGTCAAAGAAGAAAAAGTGGTACATGATAAATATTTGAAACTGAAAAAGAAAAACACTACAGTTCAAAATCTGTAGAATGCAACAAAAGTAGAGCTTTCAGTTAATTGTCTAAGGCTAAAAAAATAAGCAATTAAACATTCAACTTATGAAGGTAGCTAAAGAAAACAGAATAAAACTCAAAGAAAAAATTTTTACAGAGATATGAATGGAAACTATTAAAATAGAAATGAAGAAACAATAGAAAAGAATAAAGCCAAAAGCTAGTTCTTTGAAAAGACTAATGAAATAGGTAAACTTCTAGTGAGATTAATCAAGAAAGGAAGAAACACTTGAGCATAAACTAACGATATTAAGGAAGAAAGTAACA
>NW_012106986.1:599304-623970 GCF_000951045.1 Mandrillus leucophaeus | reverse complement strand
ATCAGTGACAGACTGGATTAAGAAAATGTGGCACATATACACCATGGAATACTATGCAGCCATAAAAAAGGATGAGTTTGTGTCCTTTGTAGGGATATGGATGCAGCTAGAAACCATTATTCTCAGCAAACTATCGCAAGAACAGAAAACCAAATACTGCATGTTCTCACTCATAAGTGGGAACTGAACAATGAGATCACTTGGACACAGGAAGGGTAGCATCACACACTGGGTCCTATTGTGGGGAGGGGGTAGAGGGGAGGGATAGCATTAGGAGATACACCTAATATAAATGATGAGTTAATGGGTGCAGCACACCAACATGGCATATGTATACATATGTAACAAACCTGCATGTTGTGCACATGTACCCTAGAACTTAAAGTATAGTAATAATAAAAAAAAAAGTTAAAAAAAAATGCCTTAGAATGTGAAAAGAACAAGTTAGAAGATGGGATAAAGTACTTGTCAGCTAAACATTAGTATCAGTACAAAGATTATACTGAGAATACAAAGAACTACAAATCAATAAGCCGATCATCCAATAGGCCAAAAACAAAAATATATGTTTCACTGAAGAGGAAACACATGTGACTAATAAACATATGAACAGATGCTCAACATTACTAGAATCCAGGAAAATTCAAAACAAAAGCACAATAAGGTGCCATTCTACACTTCTTTGGCAA
The DNA here is from genome assembly GCF_000951045.1 of Mandrillus leucophaeus. Taxonomy (NCBI): domain Eukaryota; kingdom Metazoa; phylum Chordata; class Mammalia; order Primates; family Cercopithecidae; genus Mandrillus; species Mandrillus leucophaeus. The sequence goes on along the minus strand of NW_012106986.1, from coordinate 623,281 downwards.
AAATTAAGATATGTGACAACACTAAGTGTTAGAAAGAGATTCAGTTTGGCACTGAATCTCTTATCCACTCTTTGTATGAATATAAACTGCTAAGACCTCTTTCGAAAAACAATTTAATATTTCTTTATAAAGTTAAATATCTGTATAGCGTATAACCCTCAGAAATTCTACTTTCAGAGAAAATTGCGTATTTGTGCACCAGGAAACATCTACAAGGATGTCCAAAGCAGCACAGCTCTTAACTGACAAAACACTGGAAACAACCAAAATACTCAGTAAAGGGGGAAAAAAATAAAATGTTGGTACATTCACACAGTAGAATACTATACAGCAGTAAAAATGAATGAGCAACAGCCAACCAGAGCAACAAGAATCACCTTTCGTAACATAATTTTGAGTGAAAAACATTTCTAATATAACATATACTTTTTTTACAAAGTTAATAAACAAGCAAAAGTAAACATCATATTGTTTAGTCAAAATATATTTAAGATAAAGTTTTAAGAAGCAAGAAATGATAAATACAAAGTCGTTCATAATATTACCTTGATGGTGGGGAAAGAGAAGGGGCAGCATTTGTGTACATTCCTTATATTACAAAATGAATAAGAGGGCAATGCATGGATCAATGGTAAAATGTATCATTAACCAAGAATTATGAGTAATCCAATTCTGCATAACTGAAGTTTTTAAAATGCTGCAGTGATCATCCTGCACACATGCCTCAGTGTGCTTTTGCAAATATATGTTAGCAAATTCCTAGAAATGGAATTTGTGAATACATACATTTAGCATTTAAAAATTTTTTTCCAGTGGCCCTACAGAATGGCTGCTACAGTTTATATTCCCACCTAAAGTATCTCACATCTCCTTGCCAAAACCTAATATTATCAAACTTTTGGGTAATATCTTATTGTTATTTTGCTTTGTATTTAAATATGGGCCTTGTTGAGCATCTCTTTACACATTTATTAGCCATTTGTATTTCTTCTTTTGTTCGTGGCCTCTTCAAACTGTATTTCTAATAAAATCAATCTACCTTATTCTTAATAATTTTGAGTTTTTTTCTTTGCATATTGAAGAATAATGCCCTTGCTTATAATGTGTATCTAATTATTTCATCCACCACTGTAGTATTTATCTTTAGTATGGTATAATTTTACCATACTTCACTATTCATAGAGTCAAATTCACCAATCTTTTCTGTGTACTGAATTCACAGTTTTCAAATGAATAGATCTCTAATACAATTTGCTAGGGATAAATAAGGGTCTGGGGCAAAATGTATCTAGCTTCTATCCTTCCTATCAGAAGAGATTCATTGGTGTTTCATGGCATCTCAATATAGATATAAAATCCAAAGTCATCCTCAGAGTGTTCATATACAAGCATAACCCCAATCTAGTCTAAAGAAAATTTGCTTCTGCCAATTTGGACCTTGGTGCCAACCCCAAAATAGTACATAACAGTTTAGGGAGATAATGAACATGAGGGCTTTTAAGCTGCTGCATCTGATTTCAACATACACATTTATTCAGTCCCACATTGCCACACACAAGTCAAAAAACAATCAGAGAGCAAGCAAACCAACCTAAAACAACTCTTTGGCAAAGAGGAAAAATCTGCATAGATGCTTAAATTTGAAACTGCAGCATGTACCCCCAAAAGAGCATCTTACCTGTTAGGATGCCCTGGAATATATATAAGGCAGCAGGCATCACAGACAGCAGGAAATAGAGGCAGCAGTCCTTTAAAAAGTCCATGGAGTGCTGGAACCAACCAGCAGGCAACAGCACCTACTCAATGACACCCATAGCAGGAATGAGCCCTTTACTGCACTGCTTGCCAAGGACCTATGAGAAGCACTGGGCTACATCTTAATGATTCCAACAAAAACCACAATGATCTTCACTCATGGCACTGGCTTACAAATTTGAGAAAAGGAAAATTTGAAAATGTGCTAGTCATTTTATAATTCTCCCAAGCAAATTCAACTACTAAAACTGTCATATTATATGAAATTGTGTCTTTGATTTCATATCGCCCAGAATTATTAGGCTCAAATCCCTCATTTGGGGCAATGAAATCTTCCTTTATCAAGCCAATAAATTTTATCATGTATCTACACAAATTTAAAGAGGAAAGAAATTACATCGATAATGGTAATTTAATTTTTTTAATGTGTCTAGGAATTTTCTTTCATTATTATTTATGACTAACTAGAGCTTTGACTCCTCAGGATGTTTTAAGCTGTTTACTGCAAGTATCACTTGCTGTCTCCTATGAGGGGGTTTACATGTGCTTTTACTTCATCACTAACATCTGAAAGCAACCTAATAGAAATTAAAACTTAAAGTCAAATCACTATTAAAATTTATAATCTGAGTTTTAGGTCAGTATTCAATTCACAGAAGACTTTTTTTTTTTCTCAAAAAGGGAATAGTTCCCTCCAAGAGACTATCTTTTATTATAATGCAAGGTAACTGCAGTTGTAAATCAGATGTCACAACACCACACATCTGCTTAAGCAATAGTAATTGTCAGTTTAATATAAGATAGTAGTATGCAATTGCTATTGAGATTGAATTAGTCCAGTTTAATGAACGGAAGCATTGGGCCTTCACAGAGTTACTTAATAACCAGGTACTTTACTGAGATATTTTTAGCAGTAGCATATATTTAGATCCATATTAAGAGCTGGATTCATCAGTTGTTTGTATTAAAGCTGACTGCATGGTCAAATAGCGTTTATTAAATATTCAGGCATCCAAAAATTGACATTAATAACAATAAGAGCTAACATTTATTTAATACTTACATGCCAGGTACTCTAAGAACAACCACCCCATAAGGTAAGAACTATTACTATTCCCATTCTACAGATGGGCAAATTAAGGCCCAGAGAGTTAAGTAAGTAAGGTCACACAACTAATAAATGAGAAGAGTTGAAGTCTGAACCCAGAAAGTCTGATTCCAACAGTAATATGGACAATAACAATGTGGAAAAATATATGCAAGGATAATCCAACTCACTAATAGATAATGGTTGCAACAGATTAAGTACTTCCATTGTTATAAAAATTATGTAACTGACTCCCCAGGAAGGATAGTATTAAAAGCTGTTTGTTGGGCTATGTGAGAGCAAAGGTAGAGAAAAAACTTCAGTAGCCTTAATTCATGAGCAAGAGCTGGATTTAAAAAACCAAAATTGTAAAAACTTGTTCAGTAATAAACTAAAAATGGGTAGTAGAGAAGGAATCTGTGAATAATATATATTCTTAAAACTATCAATGAAATCAGATGAAAAGAAAACACAGATTTTTCTGAGTGGATTCAAAGTGATAACAGAGAGATGAAAAGCAGCATATTATTCCAGATTATGCTTGTTAATGGTTCCAAAGGGGAAGGTGAAGCTTCGGTTGATGGGATCAGTATTGGAAGCTAGTTGAGAATTAAAGATGGCGGTAACAGAAGCAGTCAAAAGTGGCAGAAGAGAAAATGATCTGGACTGAAAGCAATTAAGTCTGTCACAAAGTCCAAGAATTCACATGTATTGAGGAAGTAAGACTGAAGGTGAATAGGAATTCAACAAGATTAGGAACAACAGACTACACTGTCACAAAGAAATCTACAATATGAAATAAACACATAAGCCAAGGGTAGACAATGAAGACATAATTTAACTGAGCAGAAAATAATAAAGACTTAAGCTTCATGAGGTGGGGGCTTTGTTATACCCAATGTTGTGGAATTAACTAATGATGCAGACGGAGGCTCAGGTAATCTGGTTCAAACCCTTCTTCAAAATTTTTCTTAGAAAGGGTAGCTAGGAAAAGGGAAAGCCACACAGAGAATGGAAAGTCTGAAAGTAAAATGATAGAAATGATTTAAAGGCCAGCAAAAAACTCTTAAAATACATGGTTGCTAGAGTTAATTTTGAGACTCATGAGTTGGAGAAGATCTGTAGTGGCAATATTTTAAATTCCCCTTACAGACTCTGAAATAAGAATATAAGTGGGAATGTAAGTCTATGAAGAGACATTAACATTTGCTCTCAAGTGGCAATTCTTTCTGAAAAGTGATCTATGTATGAGCTTTATGGCATGATTCAAAAGCTGTAAGTAGTGATGACAACCTCCAGAATTCCTAACAGCTGAGTCCATCACGGATCTTTAAAAGAACTGAAGTTTCCAAGACTGCAGTTTAGAAATCACACTACAAAGAAAGTGATATAATTCCTTTTTATTTTTTTGGTATCAACAGACAGAAACTGTTCCATGGCTGAGTAGAGTACAAAAGCCAACCCTACCAGAAGGAAAAAAACCATTCAGTTAGTAGCCTTGAGTCATAGCAGAAGTATGCATGAGAAGGGTGGAGTTTAATCACACCCTAGTGTTTAGTGGCCAACAGAGGCCTGCCTGAAGCTGCTTAGGATTCCCCAGGGTAAGAACACCATATTGAGATTACAGCTTGATGCCCGTTCTACAGAAATGTTCAGACCCAGACTGGAAGCACTACATAATCCTAGGGGGGCACCATCTACACTGCAGTCTATGTGGATGGCATCTGTGCAGTTGTATAGTGACAGCCTGCCCACCCTGACACAGTTGTATTGCTTCTAACAACTAGGTGCTTGAGCAAAGCCTTTTGGGTTTATATGGGAAACATACATTTCTTTCTTGTCACCACTTTCTTAAAATTGTCAAAAATGCCAAAGAACATTCTCTCTTATCCAAATATTTGTTTTATTGGAATAAAATACAATTGATATTTTTCATACAATCCTGTCTCAGTTTTTCTATCAACTGAGAAGGGGCTCATGACAACAGTGTCAAACAACACCTGATGACTAATGAAACACCCTTTGAAGTCCCTGAAATGTGATCACTACCACAAAGAAGCCAAGTTCTTACCCCATTTCTAACTCAAGGAAAAATGTCTAATAACCTGATGACAGTAAAGGTGAGTAATCTGTGGCATCTAAAAGTGGTTCTGTGGTGAACTTGGGAAGAGATGAAAATAATTATTCCCAATATTTAAACAAAACTCATATTCATTCCCCAAATGTTAAAGTGAGATTTAGTACAGCCACGGAATGGAGTCATCTGGTCAATCTCTTATTGTATGTCAGCATTTCCCCCAAATTTTCTGTGGAATATTAAAAGGATTCCATTGTCAGTAAGTTTGAAATGGCACAATTACCCAACTTGTATCATCGCCACGCACGTTAGCCTATTAAGGCCCTGTGAAGTCCTATAGGTTTTGTTAACCCTATAGGACTACAGTTTGTTTCCTACAGTTATTTGATCACAAAACCTGGTTTCTGATGCTGTTGTTTTGTGGAGTATCAGTGATAAGAGAAACAGAGTTAGGGAAATGACTCTCAAGGATTACCGTGTATACACCTATTAATTCCTTGTAAAGAATTAAAATATAACATCATCTAAAACGAAAATGAGTTTTTTTGTTTTTGTTGTTTTTTTGTTTTTTTGTTGTTTTGTTTTTTTTTTTTTTGAGACACAGTCTCACTCTGTCACTCAGGCTGGAGTGCAGTGGCACAGTCTAGGCTCACTGCAACATCCACCTCCTAGCTTCAAACGATTCTCCTGCCTCAGCCTCCCAATTCTTGTGCCTCAGCCTCCCCAGTAGCTGGGATTACAGGCGTACACCACCACGCCTGGCTAATTGTTTTGTATGTTTAGTAGAGACAGGGTTTCGCCACATTGGCCAGGCTGGTCTTGAATTCCTGGCCTCAAGTGATCTGCCTACCTCAGTCTCCTAAAGTGCTGGGATTACAGACATGAGCTACCACTCCTGGCCTTAAAATAAGATTTCTTTTGATGATTGCATAATACTAAAGAAAACTGAAGTACCTCCAGGCCAACAAATGTTGGTTGATAGCTTTACTTGGTAAAAACAACCACCAGAATAACATTTACCGTATATTTAGTGATGCCAGAAATAAAAGACAAAAAGCCTATTTTATACTACTGTCACTTATACTTCTCATATGAATAAAAACATATCAATACTTGGGGTTGACAGTATTTTAAGTGATCACTAAGAACATATAACTGTGCTTATTTTTTGTATTTAAAACTCATTTGTCTGAAAACATCAAAAACTTTATGACTTCAGGAGCTCACAACCTTGCAATAATCTCTCCTCATATTACTGACTTCATCACGATTATCTACTGAAACCAAAACAATGGCACCTACTGAAGATTATTACAATACTTACCACATTACAAAAAGAATCCAGACCAATGCTATGTACATACTTAGTACATTCTGGATTAGACCAAGTAAAATTTAACAACAAGCTGAACAGCATTCTATAAAACAAAAACAAAAAGTCAGTTAGGCTAATTCTGTCTGTTTTTCTATGCTATGGACTCACAGTGAGAAAGAAGATAGGCTTGGAACTTGATGACTAAATCAGATCTAAACTCTTCATCCAGAATTTATCTACACTTACCTTAACAGAAGTTCTTTGGGTAACTTTTTGTTAATAAGGCCTTCATCATTGTTTGAGAAAACCTGGAAAGAAAAAAAAGGAAATTGAGAAAATGTTCTTCAATCGATGTGGAAAAAAGTTATTTGTTTTTATACTAGTAGATCAGAACAGCCCCAACTGTTAGTCCTACAAATAGGGTGTTACTAATTTCATGCAGCCACCATATTCTAATATTGAGTAATATAAAACATTTTATGCCCTATCACTGTTTCATAAAAATGGCAACACATGGCCATTAGATACTACATTGTATTGGAGGTTCCAGCCAAAGCAATTAGACAAAAGATAAAAAAGATGTCCAGACTGGAAAGGAAGAAGTAAAACAACCTCTATTTGCAGATGACATGATCTTGCACATAGAAAATTCTAAAAATGCACAAAAATCAATTAGAACTAATCAAGGAGTTCAGCAAGTCTGCAGGATACAACATATATACAATATAGTTATATACATATAAGCTGTATTTCCACATAGTAGCAATGAACATCCTGAAAATAAATTTCAGAAAATAATCCTATTTACAACAGCATCAAAATGAACAAAATACTTACGAATAAACTTAACAAACGAAGAATAAGGCTTCCATATTGAAAACTCACACATTGTTGAGAAAAATTAAAGAAGGCTTAAATAAATCAAAAGACATTCATGTTCATGAACTGAAAGACTTATTAGTGTTATTTTAGCAATGCTTCTGAAACTAATCCATAGATTTAATGCAATCTTTCTCAAAATTACAACTGACTTTTTTACAGAATTTGAAAGGCTGATCAAAAAATTCATATGAAATGCAAGGGACCCAGAATAACTAAAATAATCTTGAAAAAGAAAAACAAAAGGATGAAGGATGCAAACTTCCAGATTTTGAAATTTACTACAAAGCTACAGCAATTAAAACAATGTGTTCACTGGCATAAGGGTAGACATACAGATCAATGGAACAGAACAGAAAATCTAAAATAAAATTATAAAATTGGCTAAAATAAAGAGAATCAAGAAATAAACTCTTAAATTTATGAGCAGTGATTTAAATTGAGAAAGAATAGTCTTTTCAAGAAATGGTACCAGTACAACCAGATATATACAAGCATAACAATGAATTTGGACCCCCACCTCACTTCATCTAAAAAAATTAATTCAAAATGGCTCAGAGACTTAAATAAATATAAGAGCTAAAATTATAACCCTTAGAAGAAAACATAAGCATAAATCTTGGTGGCCTTGGATTATGCAATGGTTTCTTAGACATGACACTGAAAGCATAAACATCCAAAAAAAATTGATAAACTGGACTTCAACAAAATAAAAGACCTGGCTGGGTGCAGCAGGTCACGCCTGTAATCCAAACACTTGGGGAGGCCAAGGCAGGCAGATAGCTTGAGGTTGGGAGTTCGAGACCAGCCTGGCCAACATGGTGAAACCCCATCTCTACTAAAAGTACAAAAATTAGCAGGGCATGGTGGCGCATGCCTGTAGTCCCAGTTACTCAGGAGGCTGAAGTGGGAGAATAGCTTGAACCTGGGAGGCGGAGGCTGCAGTGGGCCAAGATCGTGCCACTGCACTCCAGCCTGGGTGACAGAGCAAGACCCTGTCTCAGAAACACAAACAAACAAACAACAGACCTTTGTACTTCAAAGGGCACCATCAAGAAAGTGTAGGAAAAAACCCCACAAGATTGGAGCAAATATCTGCAAATCACAGATCTGACCAGGCACTTGTATGCAAACTACATAAAGAACTTCTGAAACTCAGTAATAAAAGACAACCCAATTTTAAAATGGGCAAAAGATTTGAATAGATATTTCTGCAAAGAAGATATGCAAATGGCCAATACATACATGAAAAGATGTTCAACGTAAGGGTAAGTCAAGGGTAAGTCAAAGCAGTGAGATACATCATACCCATAGGATGGCTAAAATGAAAAAGATAGTAATAAGTAATGGTGAACACAAGGAGAAACTGGAAATCTCATACACTGCTGGTGGGAATGTAAAATGGTATAGCCACTTTGGAAAACAATCTGGCAGTTCCTCAAAGGTTAAAGAGTTACCATATGACCCGGCAACTCCACTTGTAAGTCAATACTAAAGAGAAATGAAAATGTATGTCCATACAAAAACTTGTCCATGAATGTTCACAGCAGCACTATTTTTAATAGCTAAATAGTGAAAACGATTAAAAAATGTCTATCAGCTGATGAAGGAATAAACAAAATGTGGTATTCCAAAACATGGAATACTAGTCAGCAATAAAAAGGAATTAAGTAATGATATGTGTTACAACAGGAATGAGTCTTGAAAACATGCTACTGAAAGCAGACAAAAAAGGGTACATATTGTATGTTTCCATTTACATTAAATGTCCAGAAAAGGCAAATCCATGGAGACAGAAAAAAGACTAGTAGTTGCCTAGAGCTGGAAAGTGACTGCTAATGTATATGAGGTTTCTTTTGAAGGTATGAAAAAAATTCTTGAATTAGACAGTTGTAATAGTCACATAACTTGGTGAATATACTAAATCCCACTGAATTGTACTTTTTAAGTGAGGAAAATTTATAGCATATGATGAATATCTCAATTTTTAAAACCTGGATTAAAAAAACAATCCATCAAAACAAACTGCCGAAGTGGAAACAGTGGCATAAATAGTACCCTACATTTATTTTCAAAGTAGTGTCAATGATGAATCTTTGTGTTGGATATATGAGACTAATATTTAGTAAGTGCCTACTGTGTTGCAAGTTCCAGTAAGCACTATGTTAGATTAAATAGCTAAATTATCTAATATATTTCTAGTTCCCTGAGGTGCAAAGTTACTGACTGGTTGGTTTTTTTTTTGGAAACAGGGTCTCACTCTATCAGTCAGACTGGAGTGCAGTGGCATGATCACAGCTCAATGTAGCCTCAACCTCCCTCGCTCAAGCAATCCTCCCACCTCAGCTTCCCAAGTAGCTGGGACTACAGGTACATGCCACCACACCCAGCTAAATTTTAAAACGATTTTTTGTAGAGACAGGGTCTCCCTATGTTGCCCGGGCTGGTCTCAAACTCCTGGGCTCAAGTGATCCTTCTGCCTTGGTCTCCAAAAGCGCTGGGATTATAGGTGTGAGCCACTGTGCCTGGCCTTTCTTCTTTTGTAATGTAAGCACTTACATTTATAAAGTTCCCTCTAAGTACTGCTTTCATTGCATCCCATATGATATATTTTCATTTCTATTCATCTCAAAGTATTTTAAAATAGCCATTATTTCTTTCACCTATTAATAATGTGGTTAATTTGGGGTCAGGCACAGTGGCTTATGCCTGTAACTCAAGCACTTTGGGAAGCCAAGGCAGGAGGATCACTTAAGGCCAGGAGTTCAAGGCTAGCCTGGGCAACATAGTGAGACCCAACTCTACAAAAAAAATTAAAAATCAGCAAGGCATGGTGGCATGCCCTATAATCCCTATAATCCAAGAGGCTAAGCCAGGAGATTGAGCCTGCAGTGAGCTATGATTGCGCTACTGCACTCTAGGCTAGGCAACAGAGCGAGACTCCGTCTCAAAAAAAAAAAAAAAAGTGTTTTTACATGATTGTGAATTTTCCAGGTTTCCTTCTATTGTTGATTTCTAGCTTCATTCCATTGTTATCAAAGAAGACACTTTGTATTATTTCAATCTTTTGACATTTATTGGAACTTTTTTTTCAAATGTTTTACTGAGTGTAGACATCTGGAGTACTGTAAAATATGCATTATCCGTAGATTCAAAAAGGAGTAAGCCGCATTGTCCTCACTGTCAAATGTGTCAGGCTTGGCATACATGATGGAGATTAATGAAGTATCATGAGAGTAATATGGTTCCTGAAAAGCTTCTACAATTTGGAGTAGGGTCTTAATCATGTGAAAAGCAAAGCTGTTCACATTTAGTGAATTTGCATTTCATTGGTGGAGAGGTACACAGTATTTTAATTTTAAAACAAATAAAAATAATTTGTTGAAGATTCCCATCTTCCCAACTTTAATTGTTCCATCGGTTTTCAGAAATTTTAATTTTAAAAAAATCAGATGCCTTTTGGAAGTTGTATGCTTATCTGAGCAATAACTAAATTTTATTTCTTCTTCGGTTGTTGAGGTGTGTTAAATTTGAAGAAGACCATATCTCCATCTTCAACAATATAATTTCTGCCCTGTTGTCTGTACTTTCCAGCAGCCTTGACTTCCTCATCTTCAAGCTGATTTCCTCATCTTCAAGCTTGATTTCCTCATCTTCAAGCTGAAGCTCTTCATGTATTATTTCTATATTTCGAATAGGATCTACACTTCCTTCAACATGCGTAATATCATCATCTTCAAAAGCACGTGTTAGATGAAAGATGCCATCACAGGCACGAATATGAGATAAAAAAGCATTCTCCAGGCCCTGCCCATTGTGAGCTCCTTTCACAAGGCCAGCAATAACCACTACATTTAGAAAGGCAGAAATTTTGCTCACTGGTTTGTGGTATTGGCAAAGAAAGTCAAACCTTTCATCTGGCACAGGTACTCTGCTCTCATTAGAATCAATAGTGCAGAATGGGAAGTTTTCTGCTGAAGCCTGACTACTGCTTAATACACTGAAGAAAGTAGATTTCCCAACATTTGGCAATCCAACAATATCAATTTTCAGTGAGGTTCCAAATCTTCCAATGATTGGGGGTGGTTTAATTCCATCACCTCCCTTTTTAGGGGGCATCGTGCTCGGCCTGGGTGATGACACAGGGTCCCAGCAGCAGTGAGAGAAAGGTCCTGCCGGCAGCCGGAGGTGGGGAAGAAGCTATTGGAACTTGTTTTGTGGTCTTACATATGTCTATCCTGAAGAATGTTCCAGGTACACTTGAGAAGAATGTTGACTCTGGTGTGGTTGGGTTAAGTGTTCTACATAAATCTGTCAGGTTTCATTGATTTATAGTGTTGTTCAAGACTTCTGTTTCCTTATTCTGCTGTCTAAATGTTCTTTATTGAAAGTATGGTATTGAAGTCTCCAACTGATGTTGGGGTTGGTGGTGAATGACATGAAAACCTTCACATATCTCAACAGTCAGAACAATGGGCTTATTTTCTGTTATTACGAAGACTAGTGAATCAAAGTTGTGAGATTTCACCTCAACATAGGAAAAAAAACTTTCTAGCAATTACAATAGCCCATACTAGAATGTCTTGCTGTTGAAGCAGTGATCTCCCATCTTCAATGCTCCTGCAGAGTCCACAGAACCAGGATTGTCAGAGAAAGGAATCCCTTCCTCAATGGGAAATGAGACTAGGAAACCTCTAAGGATCAAATCTAATTTCCCAAAAGAGTCTTATAATCCAAGATCTTCCACTTACACCTTTGTAAACCTTGGGCACGTCATTTAACTTTTCTATGCCATAGTTTCCTCTTCTTCAAAATGGGGATATGAATGGAACCTGCCACTTTTCTATGCCATAGTTTCCTCTTCAGCAAAATCGGGATAGTAATTGAAGCTACCACAAGGGCTGTTGTGAATGAAATGAGTTTATAAACGTAAAGTGCCTAGGATAGTCTTGGCATATACTAAGTGCTTAACAAATGGTAGCTATGATGACAGCTGTGCAGTCTCCAATTACTATTATAAAACCATTTCTCAGCTAGGTGCAGTGGCTCACACCTGTAATCCCAGCACTTTGGAGGGCCAAGGTGGGAGGACTGCTTGAGGCCAGGAGTTCAAGACCAGCATGGCCAACACAGACAGACCTCCATCTCTAAAAACAGAAAAAAGAAGAAAAAATTCTCCCTTTATTTTTGTCAGTTTGCTGCATATATTTGTGGCTCTGTTGTTTAGTGCATATGTGCTTATAATCATTATGGTTCCTGTAGGAATTAACCTTTTATCAACATATAATCACCTTTGTCTCATGTAACAATTTTTATTGTAACTTAGTCTATTTTGCCTGATATTAGTGTAGCCAACCCAGCTCACTTTTAACCTGTCTTTTGATCTAACAAGGATCTCTTGTAGACAACATAAAATTGGATCATGCGGGAAGTTTTTTGCTCGTTTTTGTTTTTATCCATTCAGCCAGTGTCTACATTTTAGTTAGTAAATTTAATACCTTTGTACTTATAGTAATTACTGATAAGGAGGGACTTACGTCTGCCATTTTGCTATTTTTTAAATTCTGTAGTGATGTGTACTGCTTCATAAATGCCAAGTATCAAGTTGGTTGATAGTGGTGTTCAAATCTTTTATATCTTTACTGACTTTTTTTTTCTCCACAAGTTCTGTCAATTAGTGATAGAGGTGTTATATTCAGCTATGATTGTGGTTTTGCCTCTTTTTCTCTTTGGTTTTATCAATTTTTGTTTCACATATTTTGAAGCTTGTTGTGAGGTATATACAAGTTTTTTTTGTTTTGTTTTGTTTGTTTGTTTTTTTGAGACAGAGGCTTGCTCTGTCACCCAAGCTGGAGTGCAGTGGCATGATCTTGGCTCACTGCAACCTCTGCCTCCCAGGCTCAATGATCCTCCCACCTCAGCCTCCCAAGAAGCTGGGATTACAGGTGTGCATCACCAAGTCCAGTTAATTCTTGCATTTTTAGTAGAGATGGGGTTTCACCATGTATGCCAGGCTGGTCTTGATCTCCTGAGCTCAAGTGATCCACCTCCCTCAGCCTTCCAAAGTGCTGAGATTACAAGCATGAGCCACTGTGCTCAGCCTGTTATGTATTTTTAATAAATTGATTCATTATGATAAATGATCCTTTTTTCTAGAAATGATCCTTGTTTTAAAGTCTACTTTGTTAACATAGCAACATCAACTTTCTTATGCTTTTTGCATGGTACATCTTTTTCACCCTTTTTCAATCTGTGTTTTATATTTACAGTGATTCATAAAGACAGCACATAGTTGGACCATGCTATTTTATCCAGCCTGACAATTGCTACCTTTTAATTGGAGATGATGGTCTTTACATTTAATGTAATTATTGATATGATTTTTAAGTCTGCCATCTTTATATTTATTTTCCATTTGCCTCTCTTCTTTGTTCCTCTATTCTGCTTTCCTGACTTTTTCGTAATGTGATATTTATTACTTCCTTCACTGATCTTATAGCTACACCTCTCTGTATTTTTTTCAATGTTTGCTTTAGTGATTGCAGAGTGCATCTTTAACTTATCAATGTCTAACTTCATTTGACCTCCCCGGCTTGTTGTGCACTTACTGTTGGATAGCTTACTTCTACTACTACTATATACCAAATAATATGTTATTATTTCTGCCTTAAATAGTCCATATTTTTTAAATAAATGTATGTATTAAAGCAAGATATTTTAAAAGGTCCCTTATATTAATCCATATATTTACCCTTCCTGGTGTAATGCATTCCTTCAGATCTGAACTTCCTTTATTATAACTTCCCTTCAACTTAAAGAACTTCTTTTAACACTGCTTGTAATATAGGTCTGATGTAGACAAATTGTTTTTGCTTCCTTCAAAAATATCTGTATTTCTCCTTCACTTTTGAATATTTAATTCCAGGTTAGCAGATTTGCTTAAAAAATAAAATACAGCACTTTAAAAAAGTTAGTCCAGGCCAGGTACAGTAGATCACACCTATAATTCCAATACTTTGGGAGGTGAGGCAGGAGGATCACTTAGCTCAGGAGTTTAAGACCAGCCTGGGTAACACAGTAAGACACTGTCTCTACAGAAAATTTAAAAAGTAGTTGGGCATGGTGGCATGCACCTGTAGTCCCAGCTATTCAGGAGGCTAAGGTGGGAGAATTTCTTGAGCCCAGGACATTAAGGCTATAGTGAGCTATGTTCACACCACTGCACTCCAGTCTGAGCAACAGAGACCCTGTCTTAAAAAAAAAATTTCATTTTCCTCTGACCTGCATTGTTTCTGACAAGGTGTCAATTATTCATATTACTGTTCACCTTTATGTAATTTTTTCTTTTCTACCTCCTTTTAAATTTCCTTTATAAAAATTTTTGATTTTCAGAAAGTCGACTCTGATATACCTCAATTTAGACTTCTGTCCCTGCTCTTCCTCCTCTCCTTCTTGAACTTTAGTTGCATGTATGCTAGACAATTTTGTATTGTCCCACAGATCTTGAACGCTGATTTTTATTGATCTGTCCCTAAGTTTACTGGTGCTTTCTTCTGCCGTGTGCAGTCTGCTATTAAGCCTATCAAATGAATTCTTCATTTCTAATATATTTTTCATTTCTAGCATTTCCACTTGGAGAAATAGTTTACATCTTTCTGCTGAAATTTTCTCTGTTTATCCATGTTGTTCAACGTCTGGGCCATCACTGAGACTGTTTCTGTTGCCTCTTTCTTCCCATGACCATGGATCACATTTTCTTGTTTCTTTCTCTATCTCATAATTTATTTCATGCCAGATACTGTGTATAAAAGAACATTAATTTATCTCCATAAAGGGAAGTTCCTTCTTCAATTAAGTTGCTGGGAAACTGGGAGTGACAGCTCAATCCTTTTAACCCATAGTTGAGCTGGGTTTGAGATTGTAGTGTTAGTTCATGATTGGCTTATAATAATTTCAGTGCGAAATCAGAACTTTACCTTCAGGAGAAGCTAAAATCTGAGCACTGTCGAAGCTTCATACATCTCTGAGCTTCACAACCTATGCTAGCTTTCCGAACCGTGAGATATCTTCCCTCCTCTCTGCCCTCCCCTCACATTCCAGCTTTCAGCTAGGGTGTTGTCCTTGGTCTCCAGCAGCACCTTCTGTTTTCTGTGCCTTGAGGAGATCTCTTTTTGCTCTGTTACCCTGACTACGCCTTCTCAAAGGCTGACTTGTCCTCAGTAAAAGCCTAGATAGTCATAAAGAGATTTCTTAGCTGTCTTGCCATGCCCCCAGCCTGTTGCAGGCCCAGCCTTAGACTTCATAAAGCCCCTGGTGCACTACAGGGATTTCTATTAACTCTCCTGCCCTGCCCCCAGCCTTCAGCAAAATCCACCCACCTCAGCAGGATCCTCCTTAGCTCTCTTTCCCTTGCCCCTGCATCCGAACTCCTATTCCAATGTACTAATTGAAGGCCCGTGGGGGGAAAGTTGGCAGGTAGGTGTAGTCCTGCACTGTAGCTGGAACTCCTCAGGATTCCAGATTGTCACTCCAGCCTACATGCAGTCAGTAACAGTTGACTTCTCTTTATATGGCAAATTCTTCCTCTTGCTGTTCCACCATAGATGAAAAGTATCTATGTATCTCTCTCTCTCTCTCTTTTTTTTTTCTCTTGAGAAGAAGGGCTCACTACTTTCCAGATTTTTGTTTCTTTAGATTTTTTTGTGTCAACTCTGATAGGTTTTTAAAAAATTATGATTTTGTACCTTCTCTGACTTTTCTTACTACCAGAGTGGGAGCAATAATGTCAACTGTTGCAACTTTCAACACTGTAACAAGAAATGGAAGTCTTTATTATCCTTTTTGATAGAAGAAAAACAGACTTGGAGAAAATAAATGACTTGACCAAGGTTCAGAGCTAAGAAACAGAAAAGCTACAATTTGAACATGACTACAACTCCAGGGCTCTTTATGCTGCACAACAAGTAGTATAGGCTGTTTGACTCTGGGAAAGTCATTTAACCTCTCAGTATTTAGTATTTCTAGCTGGTAAAAGGAAACAATTGTACTAGATAAACTCAAAGTCTCTTCCAACTCTAACACTCCGAGAGTCATTGAAGTCGAATTTCTGCTTTCTTCATCCTTACCCCAAATTTGCTCCTTCCATGGTCTTCATCTCAGCAAATGGCAGGTCCTTCTTCCTCTTGCTCAGGCTCAAATCATCAAAATCATTTATATTCCATAACCAATCCATCAGCTAATCCTACGGATGACTGCAACAATAATGCCATAGTCACCCTGCTTTGTCCCTTCTCCCCTAATTTTACTGCAGAATGACTCTCTTATAAAATATAAGTCATATATGCCACTCCTCTACTTAAACCCCACCAATCCCTTCCTCTTCCATCAAAGGAAAAGTGAAAATCCTTTACACAGGTTAAAAGTCCTATGTGATTTGACTCCCTTAACTACTTTGATCTTACTTCCTACCACGCTCCCCTTTCTTACTCCACTTCAGCCTCACTGGTTTTCTTTCTGTTCATCCAACACAACAGGCATATTCTTGCCTCAGCACCTTTGACTAGTGACACAGTCTTTCTTCAGGCATTCCCATGGCATATCCTCTGCTCAAATGTCACTTTATCAGAGAGGCCTTCCCTTCTATTCTACATTAAAAGCAACACCTCCCTTCTCTCATTCACTTTCCAACCCTGCCCTAGAATTCCTTCTGTCCTGCCCAGCTTTATTTTTCTCTGAAGTACTTTTCACCACCTTATCTGTTTATTATCTGTCTCACTGCCACTAGAATATAAGTTCCATGAGAGGAGAGCCAACCTCTGTTTGTGTGCTGCTGGATATCCACTGACTAGAACAGTCACTAGCACACAGTAGCACAAAATAAATATGTATTGGACAGAAACCCAAAGAACAAAAAAATCAACGGAAAGACACAGTTGTAGAGGCAGCACTGAGAACTGGGAAATCTGGGTTTGAACTTTGATTCTGACTCCATTAAAAACTTCCAAATAAATGCCCTGTTCTGTTTCCTTAGACTTCCCTGCTCCATCCCTGTCTCTCTCATGGCCACCCTAGAGCTGGAAGAGGCAGTAGCTGATACAGACACTACACAGGGTAGCAGTGAGATTCAAAGTGAAGTAGGAAAAACAGCAGTAAAAGTGTAGCCAACCCACAGCTGTCCATATCTGAGCTTTGGTTGTCTGAACTGGGGTGGGCGGGGAGAAAAAAAAAAAAACCTAAATCCTTCAGGATGTCATTAGACAACATGACAACAGTTTGCCATAAAATTTAAAAGAGCCTGCTGATTCAGCTAAGACATTAAGACTCTTAATCTTGGTGTAATTAGTACATTTGTGCCAGGCACTGGGCACAATCTTTAGGTTGGCAAGAAGCCATAATGTAATGGTTAAGAGCCCAGGCTTTGGAAACAGACTGGTTGAGTTCAAATCCTGGCTCTGCCACTCACTAACTATATGACCTTGGGCAAATTACCTACTCAGTTTAGCCCTATTAAATGGGAATAATGTCAAACTCAGGCTGGGTGCAGTGGCTCACACCTATAATCCCAGGACCTTAGTAGGATGAGGTGGGAGGATTGCTTGAACCCAAGAGTTCAAAGCTACAGTGAGCCGAGCCACTGCACTCCAGCCTGGGTGACAGAGCGAGGCCTTGTCCCCAAATAAAAAATAAATAAGTAAAATAAAATAACAAATGTCAATTTCTTAGGGACATTGGAAGAATTGAGTAAGATAAATGTGATCAGCCCAGAACTGGATACAGAGAATGGGCTCTATAAAAGAAAGCTATTATTACAATTACTAAAAATTACTCCCTGCCCCACAACAGTGGAGACAAAAGGGAGATCAATATTGTCAAGAGAAGAAAAATTAATAGGGAAATCTCTACTTTTCTTGATCTATTAACATAGATCTCATCATATAAATTCTCTTACCTATGTCATATAATGACAAAAAGACCAAAACTGTCTGTAAACCTTGAGTTTAAAAAAATCACTTTAGGGTAGGAGGTTCCAAGAGGGCTGAATAGGAACAGCTCCAGTCTACAGCTCCCAGCATGAGTGATGCAGAAGACAGGTGATTTCTGCATTTCCAACTGAGGTACTGGGTTCATCTCACTGGGGCTTGTCGGACAGTGGGTGCAGCCCACGGAGCAGGGTGGGGCATCACCTCACCCAGGAAGCACAGGGGGTTGGAGAATTCCCTTTCCTAGCCAAGGGGAGCCATGACAGACGGTACCTGGAAAATCAGGACGCTCCCATGCTAATACTGAGCTTTTCCAACAGTCTTAGCAAATGGCTCACCCGGATATTATATCCCACGCCTGGCTTGGAGGGTCCCATGCCCACAGAGCCTCGCTCACTGCTAGCACAACAGTCTGAGATCGAACTGCAAGGCAGCAGTGAAGCTGAGGGAGGGGCATCTGCCATTGCTGAGGCTTGAGTAGGTAAACAAAGCAGCCAGGAAGCTCGAACTGGGTGGAATCCACTGCAGATCAAGGAGGCCAGCCTGCCTCTGTAGACTCCACCTCTGGGGGCAGGGCATAGCTGAACAAAAGTCAGCAGAAACTTCTGCAGACTTAAATGTCCCTGTCTGACAGCTTTGAAGACAGCAGTGGTTCTCCCAGCACAGAGTTTGACATCTGAGAACAAACAGACTGCCTCCTCAAGTGGGTCCCTGACCCCCGAGTAGCCTAACTGGGAGACACCTCCCAGTAGGGGCCGACTGACACCTCATACAGCCAGGTGCCCATCTGAGACGAAGCTTCCAGAGGAAGGATCAGGCAGCAACATTTGCCGTTCTGCAATATTTGCTGTTCTGCAGCCTCCGCTGGTGATACCCAGGCAAACAGGTCTGGAGTGGACCCCCAGCAAACTCCAACAGACCTGCAGCTGAGTGAGGGTCCTCACTGTTAGAAGGAAAACTAACAAACAGAAAGGACAACCACACCAAAACCCCATCTGTACATCACCACCATCAAAGACCAAAGGTAGATAAAACCACAAAGATGGGGAGAAACCAGAGCAGAAAAGCTGAAAATTCTAAAAATCAGAGTGCCTCTTCTCCTCCAAAGGAACGCAGGCAGAAAAGCTGAAAATTCTAAAAATCAGAGTGCCTCTTCTCCTCCAAAGGAACTCAGCTCCTTGCCAGCAATGGAACAAAGCTAGATGGAGAATGACTTTGAGGCAAGAACTCTTCAGACAATTGGTAATAACAAACTTCTCTGAGCTAAAGGAGGATGTTCAAGCCCATTGCAAAGAAACTAAAAACCTTGAAAAAAGATTAGACGAATGGCTAACTAGAATAAACAGTGTAGAAAAGACCTTAATTGACCTGATGGATCTGAAAACCACGGCAAAAGAACTACAGGACAAATGCACAAGCTTCAGTAGCTGATTTGATCAAGTGGAAGACAGGGTATCAGTGATTGAAGATCAAATGAATGAAATGAAGCAAGAAGTTTAGAGAAAAAAGAGTAAAAGGAAATGAACAAAGCCTCCAAGAAATACGGGATTATGTGAAAAGACCAAATCTACGTCTGATTGGTGTACCTGAAAGTGACAGGGAGAATGGAACCAAGTTTGAAAACACTCTTCAGGATATTATCCAGGAGAACTTCCCCAACCTAGTGAGGCAGGCCAACATTCAAATTCAGGAAATACAGAGAATGCCAAAAAGATACTCCTCGAGAAGAGCAACTCCAAGACACATAATTGTCAGATTCACCAAAGTTGAAATGAAGGAAAAAATGCCAGAGAGAAAGGTCAGGTTACCCACAAAGGGAACCCCATCAAACTAACAGTGGATCTCTCTGCAGAAACTCTACAAGCCAGAAGATAGTGGGGGCCAATATTCAACATTCTTAAAGAAAAGAATTTTCAACCCAGAATTTCATATCCTGCCAAACTAAGCTTCATAAGTGAAGGAGAAACAAAATCCTTTACAGACGAGCAAATGCTGAGAGATTTTGTCACCACCAGGCCTGCCTTAGAAGAGCTCCTGAAGGAAGTACTAAACATGGAAAGGAAAAACTGGTACCAGCCACTGCAAAAAACATGCCAAATTGTAAAGACCATTGATGCTAGGAAGAAACTGCATTAACTAACGAGCAAAATAACCAGCTAACATCATAATGACACGTCAAATTCACATATAACAATATTAACCTTAAATGTAAATGGGCTAAATGCTCCAATTAAAAGACACAGACTGGCAAATTGGATAAAGAGTCAAGACCCATCAGTGTGCTGTATTCAGGAGACCCATCAGTGTGCTGTATTCAGGAGACCCATCTCACATGAAGAGACACACATAGGCTCAAAATAAAGGGATGGAGGAAGATCTACCAAGCAAATGGAAAACAAAAAAAGCAGGTGTTGCAATCCTATCTCTGATAAAACAGACTTTAAAGCAACAAAGATCAAAAGAGACAAAGAAGGTCATTACATAATGGTAAAGGGAACAATTCAACAAGAAGAGCTAACTATCGTAAATATATATGCACCCAATACAGGAGCACCCAGATTCATAAAGCAAGTCCTTAGAGACCTACAAAGAGACTTTAACACCTCACTGTAAACATGAGACAGATCAACATGACAGAACATTAACAAGGATATCCAGGAATTGAACTCAGCTCTGCACCAAGTGGACCTAATAGACATCTACAGAACTCTCCACCCCAAGTCAACAGAATATACATTCTTCTCAGCAGCACATTGCACTTATTCCAAAATTGACCACACAGTTGGAAGCACTCCTCAGCAAATGTAGGGAGACCCCCTGAAACTATTGCTGCAGAATAAAAGATGAAATGCTCCTGATTATTGTAAATACAAAATTGCATGCAGGATTGTGTAAAGACAATGCCAGGTTGGACTGCCAGAATGAGCCAACAGTGTGTGACGTGCTTCCTCCTGCAGAGAGCCTATGAATGGACGTGCAGTCAGGTAGGTTTCACATCACCAAGATTCCTATCCCAGAAAAGCAGATGTTCATAGCTCTGGGAATGGAATGCGACCCTTGTGGAGAGCCTATAAATGGACGCATGGGGGGGACACCTGTCCATGTGGATAAGATAGGGCTATAAACACCCTCATCTTGCCACAGCTCTTCTAGGCCTCTTTAGGGTTAAGGCATACTCCCTTCTGAGAATTTCTGGTCTAACCAGTTGTCTAGCTTCACGTCCTGTTACTACGGATTGTTTGTAACCAGCTTTTGCTGCAACAGTTACTGCTGATTAATATCTTGCTAATCATAGGTTATGGAACTACTGTGTTTCTGTTTTAAGGCTCTGTTAGAAATTACTGATGCACACAATATATTATAAATTCTTATCTCTGTATACTGTACTTCTGCATACAGATGTTATGTTAAAGAATTACTTCATCACCATGTGACCATCTCACCTCATAATCAAATTATCCTAAATCCCTCACTAACCTACCCCTGCCCTCAATAAACTTAATAATAAATGCTGGTATGTCCAGTGCATTGTTGGCACCACAGGACCAGAAGGTGGTGACCCCCCCTGGACCCAGCTTTCACTATCTTGCATGTGTGTATTATTTCTTGACCTGCTGATCCACCTGGGAACAAAGAGAGAGAGACCCGTTGCATTGTGGGCTGCTGGCCAGAACCCATAACAAGCAAATGTAAAAGAAGAGAAATTATAACAAACTGTCTCCGAGACCACAGGGCAATCAAACTAGAACTCAGGATTAAGAAACGCACTCAAAACTTCTCAACTACATGGAAATTGAACAACCTGCTCCTGAATGACTACTGGGTATACAACAAAATGAAGGCAGAAATAAAGATGTTCCTTGAAACCAATGAGAACAAAGACACAACATACCAGAATCTCTGGAACACATTTAAAGCAGTGTGTAGAGGGAAATTTATAGCACTAAATGCCCACAAGAGAAAGCACGAAAGATCTAAAATTGACACCCTAACATCACAATTAAAGGAACTAGAGAAGCAAGAGCAAACACATTCAAAAGCTAGCAGAAGGCAAGAAATAACTAAGATCAGAGCAGAACTAAAGGAGAAAGAGACACAAAAAACCCTTCAAAAAATCAATAAATCCAGGAGGTTTTTGAAAAGATCAACAAAATTGATAGACTGCTAGCAAGACTAATAAAGAAGAATCAAATAGATGCAATAAAAAATAATAAAGGGGATATCACCACTGATCCCACAGAAATACAAACTACCATCAGAGAATACTATAAACACCTCTACGCAAATAAACTAGAAAATCTCGGGAAAAAAAAATGGATAAATTCCTGGACACATACACCCTCCCAAGACTAAACCAGGAAGAAGCTGAAGCCCTGAATAAACCAATAACGGGCTCTGAAATTGAGGCAATGATTAACAGCCTACCAACCAAAGAAAGTCTTGGACCAGACAGATTCACAGCCGAATTCTACCAGAAGTACAAAGATGAGCTAGCTGGCACCACTCCTGAAACTATTCCAATCAATAGAAAAAGAGAAAATCCTCCCTAACTCATTTTATGAGGCCAGCATCATCCTGATACCAAAGCTTGGCAGAGACACTACAAAAAAAGAGAATTTAAACCAATATCCCTGATGAACATTGATGCAAAAATTCTCAATAAAATACTGGCAAACCGAATCCAGCAGCACAGCAAAAAGTTTATCCACCACGATCAAGTTGGCTTCATCCCTGGGATGCAAGGCTGGTTCAACATATGCAAATCAATAAATGTAATCCATCATATAAACAGAACCAATGACAAAAACCACATGATTACCTCAAAAGATGCAGGAAAAGGCCTTCGACAAAATTCAACAGCCCTTCTTGCTAAAAACTCTCAATAAACTAAGTATTGATGGGATGTATCTCAAAATAACAAGAGCAACTTATGACAAACCCACAGCCAATATCATACTGAATGGGCAAAAGCTGGAAGCATTCCCTTTGAAAACTGGCACAAGACAGGGATGCCCTCTCTCATCACTCTATACAACATACTGTTGGAAGTTCTGGCCAGGCAATCAGGCAGGAGAAAGAAATAAAGGGTATTCAATTAGTAAAAGAGGCAGTCAATTGTCCCTGTTTGCAGATGACATGATTGTATATTTAGAAAACCCCATTGTCTCAGCCCAAGAGCTCCTTAAGCTGATAAGCAACTTCAGCAAAGTCTCAGGATACAAAATCAATGTGCAAAAATCACAAGCATTCCTACACACCAACAACAGACAAACAGAGAGCCAAATCATGAGTGAACTCCCATTCACAACTGCTTCAAAGAAAATAAAATACCTAGGAATCCAACTTACAAGGGATGTGAAGGACCTCTTCAAGGAGAACTACAAACAACTGCTCAACGAAATAAAAGAGGACACAAACAAATGGAAGAACATTCCATGTTCATGGATAGGAAGAATCAATGTTGTGAAAATGGCCATACTGCCCAAGGTAATTTATAGATTCAGGGCCATCCCCATCAAGCTACCAATGAGTTTCTTCACAGAACTGAAAAAAAAAAAAAACTACTTTAAAGTTCATATGGAACCAAAAAAGAGCCCACATTGCCAAGACAATCCTAAGCAAAAAAGAACAAAGCTGGAGGCACCACACTACCTGACTTCAAACTATACTACAAGGCTACAGTAACCAAAACAGCATGGTACTGGTACCAAAACAGAGATGTAGACCAAAGGAACAGAACAGAGCCCTCAGAAATAATACCACACATCTACAACCATCTGATCTTTGACAAACCTGACAAAAATAAGAAATGGGGAAAGGATTCCCTATTTAATAAACGGTGCTGGGAAAATTGGCTAGCCATATGCAGAAAGCTGAAACTGGAT
>NW_012106986.1:595047-598684 GCF_000951045.1 Mandrillus leucophaeus | reverse complement strand
GCTGGAAACCATCATTCTCAGCAAACTATCGCAAGAACAGAAAACCAAACACCGCATGTTCTCACTCATAGGTGGGAACTGAACAATGAGAACACTTGGACACAGGGTGGGGAACATCACACACCAGGGCCTGTCATGGGGTGAAGAGATGGGGGAGGGATAGCATTAGGAGATATACCTAATGTAAATGACAAGTTAACAGGTACAGCACACCAACATGGCACATGTATACATATGTAACAAACCTGCCCGTTGTGCACATGTACCCTAGAACTTAAAGTATAATAAAAATAAAATTAAATGAAAAAATTTTAAAAAGTCACTTTAATGTGCAAAACTATTTTTGCAGTGTTTCCCTCCATCTTCTGCTTCCCAATACCTGTGACGTCTTGACCACAAATACAGAAAGAGAAGTGTCAACACAGGAAAGTCCAAATGAACAAATTAAACTGGAAAATTATATGATAAAATATTATTTATTTCCAAAAAATAAATCTGCTTTACATGATAAAGTGTTAAACAGTAACAAAAACTTGACAAGTCATATATATCGCAACAGATTTTGTTCCATATGAATTAAAATTTAAACAATTATTAAATGCCCTTTTTTCTTTTTTTGGACACAGGGCCTTGCTCTGTTGCCCAGGCTGGAGTGCAACGGTGTGAACACAACTCAGCACAGCCTTGATCTCCTGGACTCAAGGGATCCTTCCACCTCAGCCACCCAAATAGCTGGGACCACAGGCGTGCACCGCCATGCCTGGCTAATTTTTCAAATTTTTAGTAGAGATGGGTCTCACCATGTTGCCCAGGCTGGTCTTGACTCCAGCACTCAAGCAATCCTCCACCTCAGCCTCCCAAAGTGCTGGGATTACAGGTGTGAGCCACTGAGCCCAGCCTTGAAGTCTTTTCATAATGATTGTAGAATATGAAACTAAAATCTAAAAATTAGGAAAATCTCAGAGAATACATTTTTAAAAAACACTGTTACATCCTCCACATCCAAAAGGCTTTATGTAAAACACTTGTCTTTGTGATTCACACAAAAAGCGGATGCCAATTCCTTAACTGAACTGATGTGACAGGAGAAACTCAATGCTAGTATAGCCGTGAGTAAGAACGCTGATCTAATTCATATCTTTATTAATTCCTTCTCATTTCAACTTTGTGAAAGAAGGAAAGAAGAAAGAGGGGATAGAAGGGTAGGCATGCCTACCCTGTTCTGTAATATCTAACCCCGTGCTAGAAACAACAAAACACAAGTCATTTATTTATAAGTGTTCAAAAACCTTAAAGTCCTAATAAGAAAGAAGACTAATTTCCTAAAATATATATGAGGAAACATATAAAGATACACTATACATTACAGTACAATCCATAAACAGGTTGAGAGAAACTGCCGGGTTTTAAACGTGGCTCAATTTATCAGTGGGGTGACCTAGGCAAGTTACTTTACCTATCTGTGCCTCAATTTCCTCATCTCTAAAATAGAATAAAGGTATCTTCATCACAAGGTTGTTGTGACCATTTAAGACTCTTAGAAAAATTTCTACTGCCTCTGTAGTAATAACGATGTACATATGTACACAATGTTAGCTGTCATTATTACAGAGTAGAAATAAATGGCTTAACTGAAGAAATTTTCATTGAGAAATAGTCCCAAAATTAATGTGCCAAGTCATTTATATCAATGGCTGAAGTTTTATATTTAGATTCAAGCAGTTAAGGAAGTGCAATGTGATTTAGAATACAGTTCTGGGGGCCAGGCGTGGTGGCTCACGCCTGTAATTCCAGCACTTTGGGAGGTCAAAGCGGGAGGATCACAAGGTCAAGAAATCGAGACCATCCAGGCCAACACGGTGAAACCCCATCTCTACTAAAAATACAAAAATTAGCTGGGCGTGGTGGCACACGCCTGTAGTCCCAGCTACTCAGGAGGCTGAGGCAGGAGAATTGCCTGAACCCGGGAGGCAGAGGTTGAAGTGAGCTGAGATGGCACCACTGCACTCCAGCCTGGAGACAGAACGAGACTCCGTCTCAAAGAAAAAAAGAATACAGTTTTGGGGATGACATATACATGCAGCCGCTTCATCCCTCTCCCTCCTGCACCAACCATTCCCCACTTCCATGGAAGCCTAGGCACCTTATCAATTAAGTTCCTATGAGTTAAAATCTTAATGCTTAAAGACATACAAAAAGCAAAGCATTATAAGTTTAGCAAAGCAACCACTAATACAAAACTACAGTAAATGCTTTTATTTTAAAGTAAAACTCTAAAATTCACAATAGCAAATGAAGGTGGGCTGTGGGTCAGAATGAAAGAAGTGGAAGAAGTAAAAATAAAGGAAAATGGATGACAGGAGGAATATGAGACTTCAGAGAGCTGTGAAAATTTAATTCCTGGATATTCCTTCTCCTTGCTACAATTGTTACAGTTTTCTCACGTATAACATGTAACAGTAAATTACTGCAATATTTGAAACACTTATATCTTTGTAAAATTCGCTTTCTGAAACTCTTGCCAGCTCCATTAATTTGTCACTTAAAAAGCAATTCGCAATTTAAAAAAGAAACATATACAAAATAAAGGCATTACATGGTACTGTGATTTGTGGGTGATATTCTTCTCCTGCCAGCAATAATGCCACACACTTGGAAGTTGCTTTTCCAGAGTCAATGAGAGACACCATCCACCTCCTACCACCACCCCTCTCCTTGGTTATTAAGAAAAAAAACTGAGCCAGCCAGGATTCCTAATGATAGTTTTTTCTCCACGAGGCCAGCTGGCACTTGGGGAGCACCCTGCATTCTCAGCTCATCAGCACTTCCACTAAACTCCTGCAGATAAGAAGAAAATCTCCACTTAATCACCCATGGTTAAAACAAAAACCTGTTTCTAAAAACTAGCTATTTCCCTATTACCTACACCTACCCCCATACCTCCTCAAGTATTCTATACCAAGGGTGTGTCCCCAAGCAAGGAGTCTAGCTCCTCTCTTTTCTTACACCCCATGAAGGCCTCTGGAGAACCATACCTTCGGTTGGCAATTCTCTGAACTTGTCTATTCAAGCCAGCACCTCCGACGAGCGAAACCGAGTCACGTTTTTAAAACGAGCTTAAAGGGGGACAGGTGTTATGCCCACGCCGTCTGAAGTTAACTAATAAAGGTAATGATTTAAGACGTTTACAATGTACTAATTATGAATTAATTAAATCCCTCAGTGAGGGTGCGGCACTCAGGAAAAAACCCTCCAGCTTAATGCCCCCTATTTTTTAAAAAGGAGGGGAGGGAGCTCTAAAATCAAAAATGTTAATTTCCACGTGCTAAAAAACCTATCAGAATGATGATTTTGAAAGGAAGATCTACGTCGTATATTAGTTATATATAATTGCATATAAACAAAACTGGAGGCACATAGACTGCTTTGGTGTAAATATAAATACATATGATATTCATATGTATGATTTTTTGTTTAACCACACCCTCCTTGGGTGGCTTCCCAGGCTCTCTCGGGCCAAACAGCGTCACGTCGTCCGGCGGCCCACTGGGTGGGGGTCCGGGCTGTCACCCAGACTCCAGCGGCAGGGAACGCTGCATCGCGGTCGCCCCCCGGCAGGCGGGCGCTCTGAATCCCC
>NW_012106986.1:588572-589212 GCF_000951045.1 Mandrillus leucophaeus | reverse complement strand
CCGGCCACTGTACTCCAGCCTGGGCGACAGAGTGAGACTCCGTCACAAAAAAAAAAAAAAAGCCTCAATAATATCTGCTTCCTTTATACGGAATATTCTTCCTGCAGAACTTCATGTAGGCCCTTCCTTCATTTGATACAGGTCAGTTATCTCCTCAATCGTCATCTTCGCAAAAGCCTTTACTGACCTAAAATAGCTCATTCCAGTCACTCTCACTTTAGTCAGCCTCTCTCATTTAACTCTGTCTTGTTCTCAAAGTACTTAGTCCCCCTCAAAACTATCTTTTTTACCTTTTTGTTTATTAATTACTTCCTGTCTCCCCGCTCTGGAATGCAAGATGTCTATCTTGTTCCATTCTGTATTCCTAGTGTTTAAGAACAGTTCCTGGCTTATAGTAGATGTTCAATAAATATCGATGATTGAATGAACATCTATGCTGGGTCTGTATGGTCAGTTTGAAGATCCAAATAAGAATATGACTTGATAGAGTAGGGAGTATAATAGAAAATAAATACTGTAATTACTGGCAGCCTTTATTTTTATCTTTTTTTTTTTTTTTTTGAGATGGAGTCTCGCTCTGCCACCCAGGCTGGAGTGCAGTGGCCGGATCTCAGCTCACTGCAAGCTCCGCCTCCCGGGT
>NW_012106986.1:582867-585442 GCF_000951045.1 Mandrillus leucophaeus | reverse complement strand
GGCCATTGGTGGCCGGCGAGCACGTGACCCGCAGGGGCGGTGCCCTTTGGACCGCCCACCCCTCGCCCCCAGCCCTGGAACGGGGCCTCTTCGCCTCTCCCACTTTGTATCTGGTCCATCCTCTCAGCCTGATCACCTTGATGACCCTCACCTGACAGATTACCCAGCCGCAGACTGCCCAGCTGAAAGAGACCATGGATTTTTTTTTTTAATTTAAAAAAACGTTATACAGGTAATGCATGATTATTGAAAACATTTTAAATTACCAATAACAAGAATTTAAAAGGATAAAACCACACTCATCCCAGCACCTGAAGTAGCCACTGCTCAGATTCCATTCTATCTGTTTCAAGCTTCCAGTGAGATGTTATAACATACTGTATTCTTAAAAATGGTGGCAAACCATAGGTAACTGTTTTATAATCTACTTTTTTAGATTAAAAATGATTATCTTGGGGCCAGGCGCGGTGGCTCACGCCTGTAATCCCAGCACTTTGGGAGGCCGAGGTGAGCGGATCACGAGGTCAGGAGATCAAAACCATCCTGGCTAACATGGTGAAACCCCGTCTCTACTAAAAATACAAAAAATTAGCCAGGCATGGTGGGGAATGCCTGTGGTCCCAGCTACTCGGGAGACTGAGGCAGGAGAATGGTGTGAACCCGGGAGGCGGAGTTTGCAGTGAGCCGGAATTGCACCACTGCACTCCAGCCTGGGCAACAGAGCAAGACAATGTCTCAAAAAAAAAAAAAAATTATCTTTGCATGCCACTTCATAGAATAGCATTCTATGCATGTTATCTAATTCATTAAATCAACTGGCAGTTTCTTGAATGTTTTTAATATGGTTGAAGGGAACTCTAGACATCCTCAAATCCAGCCCATTAACTCTATGAAGAAGGACCCAGTGCGATGGTTGACACCTGTAATCCCAGCACTTTGGGAGGCCGAAGCAGGAGGATTGCTTGAGGCCAGGAGTTTGAGACCTGCCAGGGCAACATAGCAAGACCCTGACTCTACAAAAAATAAAAAAAAAAAAAAAGAAAAAGAAGGAAAAAAATAAAAGAATGTGCTTGGTGTGTTAGAAGCAGAAAAAAAACCTGACAAAATAAAAACAACAACAACAAAAATAAAGTTACCAAAAAAAGAAAGAGAATTTTAAAATGTAAAAAAAAAAGAATCTGTGAAGAAGAATCATATTCAACAGCTGACCTGCAACCCCCCCCCCACCCCCGGAGTGCCTAATAGACATCACAGTGTAATATGGCCCAAATAAACCCCTTGATCCAAGTTTCTTACTCCCCAGTCTTCTCAAAGCAAAAGTCCCTACTATCCCCTTGATTGTTAAGACAAAAACCTAGGAATTGTCCCTGATTCCTCTGTTTTCTCACACTTCACTTCCAGTCCATTATCACATATTCTTGACTCCACCTTAAATTCTCAATCTATCCACTCTACAACATCTCCACTTCACAGCCACTATCGTCTCACCCCGATTCATCTCCACATGTGCTACGATTTGAATGTTTGTGTCCCCTTCAAACTTTGTGTGAAAACGTATCAAATGTGACAGTTTTAGAAAGAGGGCCTCAAGGTGGGGAGTAGGCCGTGAGAACTCTGTCCTCATGAATGGGATTAATGCCCTTATAAGAGAACTTGAGGGAATGAATTCAGCCCCTTTTTGCCTTTTCATCCCTTCTGCCATGTGAGGACACAGCAATCCCCTCCAGAGGATGCAGCAACAAGACACCGTCTCAGAAGCAGAGCAGCCCTCACCAGACACCAAACCGGCAAGCACCTTGATCTTAGACTTCCCAGCCTCCAGAACTGTGAAACATGAATTTCTATTGTTTATAAATTACACAGTCCTGTGGTGTTTTGTTATAGCAGCACAAGTGAACTGTGATCCCATGTCTTCCCTCCTGCATCCTACACAACAGCAGCATTTTCAGTGGCTTCTCATAGCACTTGGAAAAAAATACAGGCTGGGCAACGTGGCTCAATTACGCCTGTAATCCCAGCACTTTGGGAGGCCAAGGTGGGAGGATCACCTGAGGTCAGAAGTTCAGGACCAGCCTGGCCAACATAGTGAAACCCCGTCTCTACTAAAAACACAAAAATTAGCCAGGTGTGGTGGCAGGCACCTGTAGTCCCAGCTACTTGGGAGGCTAAGGCAGAAGAATGGCTTGAACTCGGGAGGCAGAGGTTGCAGTGAGCAGAGATCATGCCACTGCACTCCAGCCTGGGCAACAGAACAAGACTCTGTTTCCAAAAAAAAAAAAAAAGAAAGAAAGACAAAAGAAAAAGAAAAAACCACAAATGCTTTCCATGGTCTACCAAAATGGTACACGATGGAGGCCTTGCCCACTGCACCAACTCCATCTCCTGTCACTCTTCCCTCATTCACGCCATACTAGTCACACTTTTATGTCCCGAGGTTCCTCAAACACGTCAAATAGTTTTGTACTTAAAAGCCTCAATAGGCCAGGCGCGGTGGCTCAAGCCTGTAATCCCAGCACTTTGGGAGGCCGAGACGGGCGAATCACGAGGTCAGGAGATCGAGACCATCCTGGCTAAC
>NW_012106986.1:572191-581937 GCF_000951045.1 Mandrillus leucophaeus | reverse complement strand
GTGTTAGCCAGGATGGTCTTGATCTCCTGACCTCGTGATCTGCGCGTCTCGGCCTCCCAAAGTGCTGGGATTACAGGCTTGAGCCACCGCGCCCGGCCTATTTTTATCTTTTTATTATGAGATATAAATACAAGTAATAGAATACAAATGTACATTTTGTTAAAGTGAACACTTCACACCACCCAGTTCAAGAAATAGAACATAGCCAGCAACCCAGATGATCCTCATGTCTACTCTCCTAATCTGAATTCCCCCCTCAACTTTTCCCCTAAGGTGATCACTGTCATGAAATTTATGGAAATCATTTTCTTGCATTTCTTTATGCATTTGTTTTATCTTTTTTTTATCTTTTATTTTTTGGAGAGGGATATCTGGCTATGTTGCCCAGGCTGGCCTCAAGTGATCCTTCACTTCAGCCTTCCCAGTAGCTGAGACTACAGGTGCATGCCACTGTGCCTAGTACTTTCTTGTAGTTCTTTATAAATGTTTATACTACATTTTTATAGCTACAAAGTATCTCACTGAATGCACGTAAGAATATATTTATCCCTTCCACTGTTGATAGGCATTTGAATCATTTCCCATTTAGGACTCTTATAAATGATGACGCTATGAGCATTCTCCTAGTGTACATGGACACATTTCTCTAGATGACGGTTTCTCAATCTTAGTTAGCACTTTTAGCATTTAGGGCCAGATAAATCTTCGTTGCTGGAGGTTGGAGGGAGAGGGTAGTCCTGCGTATTGTAAGATGTTTCACAACATCCATGATCTCTACCCACTAGATGCTAATGGCACACCCCAGTTGTGAAAATCAAAAAATATCTCCAGGCATTTCCAAATGTCCACAGAGTGGTAAAATTGCCCCATTTGAGAACCACAGCTCTGGAATGTCAACAAAGAGTAGAATTGTTGGTTTACAGATTTACTACATAAATCTGAAGAAAATTATGTTTCCAAATTGTTTTCTAAAGTAGTTGTAATAGAAGTGACATCATGGAATTAGCAGAATAGGGAACTCCAAGAATTGGTCCTTCTACTGAAGCAAACATTAAGTGGGGAAAAATGGACAGAATCGACATTTCAGACTCTGGAGTCTAATAAAACATTTAAGTCAACCAAGGAGTGCTTAATAAAGAAAGAGGCAACTGAATTTTGATAGGAAAGAATTATGGGGGATTTTGCTTGCCCACCTAGCGTCTCCTACTCCCCAGCCTGGTGGTAATCTTATGGATGGTGCCTTGTGTTCTGATGCAGCTTGCTGGTCCCAGCCTGAGCAATACGACCTTGTTCTCAAAACATTTTGGTTATGCCTGTGATTGGTTTCCACATTCTCTAAGGCAGCAGTTCCCAACCTTTTTGGCACCAGGGACTGGTTTTGTGGACAATTTTTCCATGGACTGGGATGGGGGATGGTTTCAAGATGATCCAAGCACATTACATTTATTGTGTATGTTGTTTCTATTATCATTACATTGTAATATATAATACATTAATTATATGACTCACCATGATGTAGAATCAGTGGAAGCCCTGAGCTTGTTTTCCTGCAATTAGACAGTCCCATCTAGGGGTGATGGGAGGCAGTGACAAATCATCAGGCATTAGATTCTCATAAGGAATGCACAACCTAGATCCCTTGAATGTGCAGTTCACAATAGGGTTTGTGCTCCTATGAGAATCTAATGCTGCCATTGATCTGACAGGAGGCAGAACTCAGGTGGTAATGCAAGCAATGTGGAATGGCTGTAAATACAGAAGAAGCTTCACTCGATGGCCACTCACCTCCTGCTATGCAGCCCAGTTCCTAACAGGCCACTGACCAGTATTGGCCCATAGCCTGGGGGTTGGGGACCCCTGCTGTGAGAGACTGACCTGGAAGTTGACCCTTAGTTTGACCTCCTTGGGTGGGAGGGCTTCCTGCACAGGATCTGATGGAAATATTTAAAGACATACACTATCCACTGCTGCCTGGGGTGAGAAATGCAGGATGAGGCAAGCAATAGACAGACCCAAAAGCCTGAGAATGAGGAGGAAGATTCTTGGGGGAATAAGAGCTTTGGAGGGCTATAGCATATACTGGGGAATCTGACATATAGTATACATGCACAGGCCCAGATGCATGATCAGAAAAGGCTTAAGAGGATCCTAGACTTACACTTGTGGCTGATCTTTGGACTCCACACAAGCAAGAAGTGAAGGGTAAGGTAGGGTTGCCATCAGCTTGGCTTAGCATTGAAGGAGTGTCCTAGCTTAGAGCCAGAATGCAAAGACCAGAGGCAGGGGCTTGTGGTTTTGTGGGTGTTTTTCTTTTTCTTTTTTTTTCTGTCTCTAGGTATTTAAGGAAATCTCTTTCAGGTCACTAGTCAATTGCTAAGATAACAAAACAGAGACTTCAATGGGCACACTCGACAAGGAATACAGTCTTTGCAAAAACAATTTGGAAACTCATTAAATAAGTGGATGGCTGCAGCCCTCAATAATGAAAATTAAAGCCTTGGATAGAGTCTTATTTCCAGAGTTCCACATTATAATATTTAAAATGTCCACTTCTCAGCAAAATAATTACAAGGCATGCAAAGAAAGAGGAAAGTATGGCCCACTCACAAGGGAAAAA
This sequence comes from Mandrillus leucophaeus, assembly GCF_000951045.1. Lineage (NCBI taxonomy): Eukaryota > Metazoa > Chordata > Mammalia > Primates > Cercopithecidae > Mandrillus > Mandrillus leucophaeus. The sequence goes on along the minus strand of NW_012106986.1, from coordinate 579,320 downwards.
AATAAATTCACAGAAACCATCTATAAGGTACATGGATGTGCTTTAGTCAAAGAATAGGCTGAGGCAGACATCCAGGCCTGCATGATTCAGCGGGACTGGTGCACGGGCGCACACCTCCACTTGTTATGTAACCTGTTTGTGTTAAGTTCATACTTGGCTCAAAGTCTGTAGAAGGTATAACTGTTGGTAGAAAGTATAACTGCCCTGCTGAAACTGCACAGGGCTCTCAGGCATGACTTGTCATGGCGCTGGTGCCCAGAGAAAGAGAGAGGGAGAACCAGAGCTGTCCATCTTGCAGACGAGCCACGGCATGGCTCACGCTGGTGCCCAGAGAGAGAAAGAGTTAAACTGCTGACCCTGAAAGCAAGGGAGAGCTGGCCATGCAGCTACTGGCGTGGGGGTGGCAGGAGCCACAGAGCCAGAACAGACAGCTGAGATAAAGATGGACAGAGTGAGAAAGCTGGTGTAAGTAAGTTGCTGATAAGAAAGCTGTTGATGAGAGCTGCTGCTGAATAAAATAATATTCACCTGCCTACGGCCCCCTGAGTGTTCTTTCAGCTAAATGCCCATCCACCCCCTCCCCTCAGACCTCAGCATGGGCCAGAACCTGACCGAGTGGATATTTGGCATAGTCGTGGACCTAACACCATCTCTATGAAATCCCAGACATTAAACTTACTAAAGAGAGACTTAAATCCACTATCTTAAATATGCTCAACTAGCTAAAGAAAATCCTGAACAAAAGAACAACAGGAAACCAAGAAAACAACATATGAAGAGAATATCAATAAAGTGGTAGAAATTATCCAAAGAAACCAAATAGAAATTCTGACGCTGAAAACTGCAATAGCTGAAAACAAATTTCACCATGGGGGTTTAGCAAGAGATTGAGCAAGCAGAAGAAAATCAGTGAACAATTGAAGTTATTCATCTGAGGACTAGAAAGAAGAATGAGGACATGACAGATAGGAGACAGGACTAATGTGCATCTCCCACTTGGACAGAGAGAACAGCATGTGGAAGCTCACACTGTGAACTTTTGCTCCAAGAACCACAGCAGGAATGTGCCAGGAAGACCGAAAAAGTTCACAGATCCTATGGAAGAAGCGGCTTCTGGCTGCAAACTGTGTGAGACAGCTAAAAACCTGAGTTCCCAAAGTATGAGAGGGGAAAACCTGCCTCAGAACACACATCCCCACTGGGGAACCTGAAAATCCAAATCACAGGAGAATAATTTAACTTTACCTAGAGTTGGAATGGATTTAGGGAGCTGAGCAAAATATTAAAATACAAGAAGCAGTGAGAAGAGCCCTATAGGCACTCCCAGTCCCCAGCTCAAGCCTAGGGAAGCCATTCCTGACTCTTATCTCACAGGGGTCCTTGGGGAGGGCATGCAGCGGAACTAGGTAGGGGTCACTGGGTGAAAGAAGTTTCCAACTAAATTTTGTAATATTTTTCTTTTTGAGATGGAGTCTCACTTTGTTGTCCAGGCTGGAGTGCAGTGGCATGATCTCACCTCACTGCAACCCTCGCCTCCTGGGTTCAAGTGATTTCCTGCCTCAGCCTCCTGAATAGCTTGGATTACAGGCATGTGCCACCATACCTGGCTAATTTTTGTGTTTTTAGTAGAGACAGGGTTTCACCATGTTGGCCAGGCTGGCCTCGAACTCCTGACCTCAGGTGATACACCCACATTGGCCTCCCAAAGTGCTGGGATTACAGGCATGAGCCACCACGCCCAGCACTGAATTTTGTAATAATTTTGACTGAGCACGAATTTTCCTGAGCAGAATCTGCAGGGCAAATGGGAATTGCTGCAGGAGTCACAGTCAATTGTGCGGACAGGTGGGGAGGGGCAAGGCCTGAAAGCTGTACTTACTTTCTCAGCAGGAGGCTTGTAGTTTGGGGCAAGGTCTGAGCCCCATGCACACGTGTGGGGATCCTAGATATAAACTCAGCACTGTTGGTGGGGCACAGCGGGAGTGAGACCAGCCTTGCCGGTTACGTGGAATCTGGGTAAGGCCTGTCACTGCTGGCTTTCCCTCACTTCCCTGGTGACCTGTGTTACGCAACAGGGGCAACCATATTCCCCTTGGAACGTAACTCCATTGGCCTGAGAACCATCACCCATCTTCCACGGTGGCTGCAACAAGCCCTGACCAAGGAGAAACTGAGCTCAAATCCACCTAACCCTGTCCCCACCTGCTGTTTTTTCTCTACCCACCCTGGTAGCTGAACACAAAAGACATAAATTCTTGGGAGCTTTGTGTCCCTGCCCATCACCTGAGAAACCCAAATATTTATCCTGGCCAATTTAGGCCAAGCTTATATCCCCCTTCTGCTACGGCAGCTGGTGCTCTCTTGAAAGCACCACCACCTGGCTGGAGGTCAACCAACTCAAGCCATTACCGAACTCATGACAGAATAACCCTGCTCCAAGGAAAGCTAAAACAACAGCTAATTTCACTGCCTACAACATCCTGGCCTACCAGAGGTCCTGAGTCTGTCCACATGACAACTTCACTGCTGGCATAACCAGCATTCGACAAAACCAGCACACTAAACAAAACCATAACCAAGGACTCTACAGAGCTTACTTCACTCCCCTGCCACCTCCAGTAGAGCAGGTGCTTGTATCCATGGTGGGAGACCTGAAAATGGATGACATCACAGGACTCTTTGCAGACATTCTCCAGCACCAGCCCAGAGCCTGGTTGCCTCAGTAAATGGCTAAACCCAAAAGAGCAATAACAATCACTGCAGTCCAACTCTCAGGAAGCCCCATCCCTAGGGACAGGGGGAGAGCACTGCATCAAGGGATCACCCTGTGGGACAAAAGAATCTGAACAGCAGCCCTTGAGTTCCAGATCTTTCCACTGAAATAGTCTACCCAAATGAGAAGGAACCAGGGAAGTAATTCTGGTAATGTAACAAAGCAAGATTCTATAACGTGCCCAAAAGATCACAGTAGCTCCCCAACAATGGATTCGAACCAATAAGAAACCTCTGAATTGCCAGATAAAGATTTCAGAAGGTTGATTTTTCAGCTACTCAGGGAGATACCAGAGAAAGTTAAAAAAAAATAACTTAAATTAAAAGCAAATACAGGATGTGGATGACAAATTTTCCAGAGAAATAAATCCCATAAAGAAAAAACAATTGCAACTTCTGGAAATGAAAGACACACTTAGAGAAATACAAAATAAACTGAAAAGTTTCAATAATAGACTAGAACATGTAGAAGAAAGAACTTCAGAGCTTGAAGACAAGGTTTTCGAATTAACACAATCAGACAAAGACAAAGAGAAAAGAATTTTAAAATATTGAACAAAGACTCCAAGAAATTTAGGATTATGTTAAATGACTGATATGGTTTGGCTGTATGTCCCCACCCAAAGCTCATCTTGAATTGTACTCCCATAATTCCCACATGTTGTCAGGGGGACCCGGTGGGAGATAATTTGAGTCATGGGAGTGGTTTCTCCCATACTGTTCTCTCGTGGTAGTGAATAAGTCTCATGAGCTCTGATGGCTTTATCAGGGGTTTCTGCATTTGCTTCTTCCTCATTTTCTCTTGCAGCTGCCATGTAAGAGGTGCCTTTCACCTCCAGTCATGATTCTGAGGGCCTCCCCAGGCATATGGAACTGTAAGTCCAATTAAACCTCTTTTTCTTCCCAGTCTTGGGTATGCCATTATTAGCAGCATTAAAATGGACTAATACAGTACATTGGTACCAGGAATGGGGTGTTGTGAAAAGATACCCAAAAATGTGACTGGATATCAGGCAGAGTCTGGAACAGCTGAAGGGCTCAGAAGAAAAGAGGAAAATGATGTGGGACATTTTGGAACCTCCTAGAGGCTTGTTGAATGGCTTTGACAAAAATGCTGACAGTGATATGAACAACAGGATGCAGGTTGAGGTGGTCTCAGATGGAGATGAGGAACTTCTTGGGAACTGGAGCAAAGGTGATTCTTGTTACTTTTCAGCAAAGAGGCTGATGGCATTTTGCCCCAACTAGAGATTTGTGTAACTTTGAACTTAAAAGAGATGATTTAGGGTATCTAGTGGAAGAAATTTCTAAGCAGCAAAACATTCAAGAGGTGACTTGTGTGTTGTTAAAAGCATTGTATTTTAAAAGGAAAACAGATCATAAAAGTTCAGAAAATTTGCAGCCTGACGATGCAGTAGAAAAGAAAAATCCATTTTTTGAGGAGAAATTCAAGCTGGCTGCAGAAATTTGCATAAGTAACAGGGAGCCAAATGTTAATCCCCAAGACAACAGGGAAAATGTCTTCATGGCGTGTCATAGGTCTCCACAGCAGCCCCTCCCATCACAGACCCAGAAGCCTAGGAGGAAAAAATGGTTTAGTGGGCTGTGCCCAGAGTCCCCATGCTGTGTGCAGCCTAGGGACTTGGTGCTCTGTGTCCCACCTGCTCCAACTGTTGCTAAAAGGGACCAAGGTACAGCTTGGCCCATGGTTTCAGAGGGTGCAAGCCCCAAACCTTGGCAGCTTCCATGTGATATTAAGCCTGCAGGTGCACAGAAGTCAAGAATTGAGGTTTAGGAACCTCCAGCTAGATTTCAGAAAATTTATGGAAACACTTGGATGCCCAGGCAAAAGTTTGCTGCAGGGGTGGGGCCCTCATGGAGAACCTCTGCTAGGAGAACCTCAGAAGGGAAATGTGGGGTCAGAGCCCCCACACAGAGTCCCTACTCAGGCACCACCTAGTGGAGCTGGGAGAAGTGGGCCACCACATTCCAGACCCCAGAATGGTAGATCCACTGACAGCTTACACTGTGTGCCTGGAAAAGCTGCAGACACTCAACACCAACCCATGAAAGCAGCCAGGAAGGGGGCTATATCCTGCAAAGCCACAGGGGTGGAGCTACCCGAGACTATGGGAAACTACCTCTTGCATCAGCATGACCTGGATGTGAGAAATGGAGTCAAAGGAGATCATTTAGGAGTTTTAGAATTAGACTGCCCCATTGGATTTCAGACTTGCATGGGCCCTATAAACCCATTGTTTTGGCTAACTTCTCCCATTTAGAACAGCTGTATTTACTAATATGTGTACCCACATTGTATCTAGGAAGTAACTAGCTTGCTTTTGATTTTGCAGACTCATAGGCAGAAGGGACTTGCCTTGACTCAGATGAGACTTTGGACTGTGGACTTTTGAGTTAATGCTGAAATAAGACTTTGGGGGACTGTTGGGAAGCCATGATTGGTTTTGAAACGTGAGGACATGAGATTTGGAGGGGCTTGGGGTGGAATGATATGGTTTGGCTCTGTGTCCCCACCCAAATCTCATCTTGAATTGTACTCCCATAATTCCTATGTGTTGTGGGAGAAACGTGATGGGAGATAATTTGAAACATGGGGATTGTTCCCCCATACTGTTCTCTTGTGGGAGTGAATAACCCTCACAAGATCTGATGGTTTTATCAGGCGTTTCTGCTTTTGCATCTTCCTCATTTTCTCTTGCTGCCACCATGTAAGAAGTGCCTTTCACCTCCAGCCATGTTTCTGAGGCTTCCCCAGCCATGTGGAAATGTAAGTCCAATTAAACCTCTTTTTCTTCCCAGTCTTGGTTATGTCTTTATCAGCAGCACGAAAATGCACAAATACAATGACCAAGCCTAAGAATAATTGATGTTCCTTAGGAATAAGAGAAATCTACAAGTTTGGAAAACATATTTGAGGAAAAAATCAAGGAAAACTTCCCTGGCCTTGCTAGAGATCTAGACATCCAAATATAAGAAGTGCAAAGTACACCTGGGAAATTCATCACAAAAAGAGCATCACCTAGGCACATAGTCATCAGGTTATCAAAAGTCAAGATAGAGGAAAGAATCTTAAGAGCTGTGAGGCAAAAGCATCAGGTAACCTATAAAGGAAAACCTGTCAGATTAACAGCAGATTTCTCAGCAGAAACCCAACAAGCCAAAAGAGAGTGGAGTCCTATCTTTAGCTTCCTCAAACAAAATAATTATCAGCCGAGAATTTTGTATCCAGCAAAACTAAGCTTCATACGTGAAGGAGAGATAAAGTCTTTTTCAGACAAATGCTAAGAGAATGTTCCAATACCAAGCCAGCACTACAAGAAATGCTAAAAGGAATTCTAAATCTTGAGGCAAAAATCTCAAAATACACCAAATTATAACCTCCTTAAAGCATAAATCTCACAGGGTCTATAAAACAATAACACAATGAAAAAAAAAAAAAGCAAGGTATAACACAATGAAAAAAGAAATAAGGTATCTAGCACAATAGATAAAACAATACTTCACATCTCAATACAAACATTGAATGTAAATGGCCTAAATGCTCCACTCAAAAGATACAGAATGACAGAATGGATAAAAATCCACCAACCAAGTATCTGCTGTCTTCAAGAGACTCACTTAACACTTAAGGACACACTCACATAAACTTAAGGTAAAGGGTAAGAAAAAGATATTCCACGTAGATGGAAACCAAAAGCAAGCAGGATTAGCCATCCTTATATTAGACAAAACAGACTTTAAAGCAACAACAGTTTTAAAAGATGTAGAGGGACATTTATAATGGTAAAAAGATTAGTCCAACAGGAATATATCACAATCCTAAATATATATGCACCTAACTCTGGAGCTCCCAGATTTATTAAATGATTACTACTAAATCTAAGAAATGAGATAGACAGCAACACAATAATAGTGGGGAACCTGTAATACTCTACTGACAGCACTACCGTGGTCATCAAGACAGAAAGTCAACAAAGAAACAATGAACTTCAACTACACCTTAGAACAAATGGACTTAACAGATATTTACAGAACATTCTAACTAACAACTGCAGAATATACATTCTTTTAATCAGCGCATGGACCATTCTCCAAGAGAGACCATATGATAGGCCACAAAACAAGCCTCAATAAATTTAAGAAAATTGAAATTATAGTAAGTACCCTCTCAGACCACAGTGGAATAAAATTAGAAATTAACTCCTAAGGAACCCTCAAAACTATACAAATATACAAATTAAATAATCTGTTCCTGAATGATCTTTGGGTCAACAATGGAATCAAGAGAGAAATTAAAATGTTCTTTGAATGGAAAGATAATAGTGACACAACCTAT
>NW_012106986.1:568699-572141 GCF_000951045.1 Mandrillus leucophaeus | reverse complement strand
TGTAAGTCCAATTAAACCTCTTTTTCTTCCCAGTCTTGGTTATGTCTTTATCAGCAGCACGAAAATGCACAAATACAATGACCAAGCCTAAGAATAATTGATGTTCCTTAGGAATAAGAGAAATCTACAAGTTTGGAAAACATATTTGAGGAAAAAATCAAGGAAAACTTCCCTGGCCTTGCTAGAGATCTAGACATCCAAATATAAGAAGTGCAAAGTACACCTGGGAAATTCATCACAAAAAGAGCATCACCTAGGCACATAGTCATCAGGTTATCAAAAGTCAAGATAGAGGAAAGAATCTTAAGAGCTGTGAGGCAAAAGCATCAGGTAACCTATAAAGGAAAACCTGTCAGATTAACAGCAGATTTCTCAGCAGAAACCCAACAAGCCAAAAGAGAGTGGAGTCCTATCTTTAGCTTCCTCAAACAAAATAATTATCAGCCGAGAATTTTGTATCCAGCAAAACTAAGCTTCATACGTGAAGGAGAGATAAAGTCTTTTTCAGACAAATGCTAAGAGAATGTTCCAATACCAAGCCAGCACTACAAGAAATGCTAAAAGGAATTCTAAATCTTGAGGCAAAAATCTCAAAATACACCAAATTATAACCTCCTTAAAGCATAAATCTCACAGGGTCTATAAAACAATAACACAATGAAAAAAAAAAAAAGCAAGGTATAACACAATGAAAAAAGAAATAAGGTATCTAGCACAATAGATAAAACAATACTTCACATCTCAATACAAACATTGAATGTAAATGGCCTAAATGCTCCACTCAAAAGATACAGAATGACAGAATGGATAAAAATCCACCAACCAAGTATCTGCTGTCTTCAAGAGACTCACTTAACACTTAAGGACACACTCACATAAACTTAAGGTAAAGGGTAAGAAAAAGATATTCCACGTAGATGGAAACCAAAAGCAAGCAGGATTAGCCATCCTTATATTAGACAAAACAGACTTTAAAGCAACAACAGTTTTAAAAGATGTAGAGGGACATTTATAATGGTAAAAAGATTAGTCCAACAGGAATATATCACAATCCTAAATATATATGCACCTAACTCTGGAGCTCCCAGATTTATTAAATGATTACTACTAAATCTAAGAAATGAGATAGACAGCAACACAATAATAGTGGGGAACCTGTAATACTCTACTGACAGCACTACCGTGGTCATCAAGACAGAAAGTCAACAAAGAAACAATGAACTTCAACTACACCTTAGAACAAATGGACTTAACAGATATTTACAGAACATTCTAACTAACAACTGCAGAATATACATTCTTTTAATCAGCGCATGGACCATTCTCCAAGAGAGACCATATGATAGGCCACAAAACAAGCCTCAATAAATTTAAGAAAATTGAAATTATAGTAAGTACCCTCTCAGACCACAGTGGAATAAAATTAGAAATTAACTCCTAAGGAACCCTCAAAACTATACAAATATACAAATTAAATAATCTGTTCCTGAATGATCTTTGGGTCAACAATGGAATCAAGAGAGAAATTAAAATGTTCTTTGAATGGAAAGATAATAGTGACACAACCTATCGAAACCTCTGAAATACAGTAAGAGCAGTGCTAAAATGAAAGTTCATAGCATTAAATGCCTACATGAAAAGTCTGAAAGAGCACAAATAGACAATCTAAGGTCACATCTCAAGGAAAGAGAGAAAAAAGAATAAACCAAACCCAAATACAGCAGAAGCAAAGAAATAACAAAGATCAGAGCAGAACTAAATGAAATTGAAACAAACTAACAAAAAAAAGATGAATGAAACAAAACACTTGTTCTTTGAAAAGATAAACAAAATTGATAGACCATTAGCGAAATTAGCCCAGAAGAGAGAAATCCAAATAAGCTCAGTTAGAAATGAAATGGGAGATACTGCAACCAATACCACAGAAATGCAAAAGATCATTAAAGGCTACTATGAACACCTTTACATGCACAAACTACAAAACCCAGAGGAGATGGAAAAATTCCTGGAACCCTACAATCCTCCTAGATTAAACCAGGAAGAAATAGAAACTCTTGAACCGACCAATAACAAGTAGTGAGATTGATACAGTAGTTAAAAAATCGTCAACAAAAAAAGCCCATGACCAGATGGATCCACAGCTGAATTCTATCAAACATTCAAAGAATTGGTACCAATTCTACTGAAACTATTCAGAAAAATAGAGAAAGAGGGAATCGTCCCTAAATCATTCTATGAAGCCAGTATCACCCTAATACCAAAACCAGGAAAGGACATAACAAGAAAAGAAAACTACGGACCAATATCTCTGATGAACATAGATGCAAAAATCCTCAATAAAATACTAGCTAACCAAATTCAACAACATATCAAAAAGGTAATACATCATGAGCAAGTGGGTTTCTTTTTTCTTTCTTTTCTTTTCTTTTCTTTTTTTTTTTTTTTTTAAGACGGAGTCTCGCTCTGTTGCCCAGGCTGGAGTGCAATGGTGCAATCTCAGCTCACTGCAACCTCTACCTCATGGATTCAAGTAAGTCACCTGCCTCAGCCTCCCTAGTAGCTGGGACTACAGGCACTGCCACCATGCCTGGCTAATTTTTGTATTTTAGTAGAGATGGGGTTTCACCACGTTGGCCAGGCTGACCTCAAACTCCTGACCTCAAGTGATCCACCTGCCTTGGCTTTTCAAAGTGCTGGGATTACAGGCGTGAGCTACCACGCCTGGCTTATCAAGTGGGTTTCATCCTAGAGATGCAAGGATTGTTTAACATATGCAAGTCAATATTTATGATACATCACATAAACAGAATTAAAAACAATCATATGATCATCTCGATAGATGCAGAAAACGCATTTGACAAAATCCATCATCACTTTATGATTAACACCCTCAGCAAAATTGACATAGAAGGGACATGCCTCAAGGTAATAAAAGCCATCTATGACAAACCCACAGCCAACAGTATACTGAACGGGGGAAAAGTCAAAGGCATTCCCCCTGAGAACTGGAACAAGACAAGGATGCCCACTTTCACCACTTTCAACTTAGTACTGGAAGTCCTAGCCAGAGCAGTCAGACAAGAGAAAGAAATAAAGGGCATCCAAATCACTAAAGAGGAAGTTAAACTGTTGCTGCTGATGATGTGATCCTATACCTAGAAAACCCTAAAGACCCATCCAAAAAGCTACTAGATCTGATAAATGAATTCCATAGTTTCAGAATACAATATGAATGTATACAAATTAGTAGCACTGCTATACATCAACAGCAACTAAACTGAGAATCAAATCAAGAACTGAAATCCCCCCCGCTTTTTTTTTCTTTTTTTGAGACAGAGTTTCGCTCTTGTTGCCCAGGCTGGAGTGCAGTGGCGTGATCTTGGCTCACTGCAACCTCTGCCTCCTGGGTTCAAGTGATTCTCCTGCCTCAGCCTCTTGAGTA
>NW_012106986.1:557204-568649 GCF_000951045.1 Mandrillus leucophaeus | reverse complement strand
CACCCCACCCAGCAAATTTTGTATTTTTAGTAGAGATGGGGTTTCTCCATGTTGGTAGGGCTGGTCTAGAACTCCCGACCTCAGGTGTTCCCCGCTCCCCCTTGTGCTGGGAAAAGTGCTGGGATTACAGGCCTGAGCAACCATACCCAGCCAAGAACTCAAACCCTTTTACAACAGCTGACGAAAAAAAAAAATTTAGAAATATACCTAACCAAGGAGGCGAAAGATCTCTATAAGGAAAACTGTAAAACACTGTTGAAAGAAATGATAGATAACACAAACAAATAGAAACACATCCCACACTCATAGATGGGTAGAATCAATATTGTGAAAATGATCATATTGCCAAAAGCAGTCTATAGATTTAATGCAATTCCCATCAAAATACCATCATCATTCTTCATGGTACTAGAAAAAAAAGTCCTAAACTTCATATGGAACCAAAAAGGAGCCTGCATAGCCAAAGCAATACTAAGCAAAAAGAACAAATCTGGAGGCATCACATTACCCGACTCCAAACTGTACTACAAGGCTATATTTACCATAACAGCATGGTACTGGTATAAAAATAGGCATGTAGACCAATGGAACAGAATATAGAACCCAGAAATAAAGCCAAGTAGTTACAACCAACTGATCTTTGATAAAGCAAGCAAAAACATAAATTGGGGAAAAGACACCCTATTCAAAATATGGTGCCAGAATAATTGGCAAGTCACATGTAGAAGAATGAAACTGGATCCTCATCTCTTATCTTACACAAAAATCAACTCAAGATGGATCCAAGACTTAAATCTAAGACCTGAAACCATAAAAATTCTAGAAGATAACATCAGAAAAACTCTTCTAGACATTGGCTTAGGCAAACAGCTCATGACCAAGACCCCAAAAGCAAATGCAACAAAAACAAAGATAAATAGATAGCTAGGACCTAATGAAACTAAAAAGCTTCTGCACAACAACAACAACAATCAGCAAACAGACAACACACGGAGTGGGATAAATTATTTACAGACTATGCATCCAACAAAGGACTAATGTCTAGAATCTAAAAGGAACTCCAACAAATCAGCAAGAAAAAACCAAATAATCCCATCAAAATGTAGGCTAAGGATGTGAATAGACAATTCTCAAAAGAAGATATACAAATGGCAAACAAGCATATGGAAAAAATGCTCAGCATCAATAATTATCAGGGAAATGCAAATTAAAACCACAGTGTGACACCACCTGACTCCTGCAAGAGTGGCCATAATTATAAAATCAAAAAATAATAGATGTTGTCGTGGAGGTGGTGAAAAGGGAACCCTTTTACACTGCTGGTGAGAATGTAAACTAATACAACCACTATGGAAAACTGTGTGGAGATTCCTTAAAGAACTAAAATTAGAACTACCATTTGATCCAGCAATCCCACTACTAGGTGTCTACCCAGAGGAAAATAAGTCATTATATGAAAAATACACTTGCACATGCATGTTTGTAGCAGCACAATTCACAACTGTAAAAATATGGAACCAGCCCAAACGCCCAACAACCAATGAGTGGGTAAAGAAAATTACATATATGTGTGTGTGTGTGTGTGTGTGTGTGTGTGTGTGTGTGTGTGTATGCGCCATATAAAGGAAAGAAATAATGGCATTCACAGCAACCTGGATGGAGTTGGAGACCATTATTGTAAGTGAAGTAACACAGGAATGAAAAACCAAACATCATATGTTCTCACTTATAAGTGGGAACTAAGCTACAAGGATGTAAAGGCATAAGAATGATTTAATGGACTCTGGGGACTCTAGGGGAAGGATGAGAGGGAGGTGAGGGATAGAAGACTACACATGGGGTACAGTGTACACTGCTTGGGTGACAGATGCACCAAAATCTCAGAAATTACTACTAAAGAACTTACCCATGTAACCCAACACCCAAAAACTATTGTTCCCAAGAAAATGTTGAAATTAAAAAATTAATTTAAAAAAGTTTAAAAAAGAATTACGAATAAAACATTGGACAGAAGTTAAGGCCCCCCTAAGATACTATCAAGCATATCAATATATTTATTATGGAATCCACAGAGGAAGAAGAAAGGGAAAAAGAGAAGAAAGAATATTTGAAGAAATTATGGCCAAAACTTCCCAAGTTTATGAAAAACCTGAATCTATCCATTCAGGAAGTTCGACAAACTCAAAGTAGGATAAATTCAAAGAGATCCCACTAAGACACATAAATAATCAAACTGTTGAAAGCTGAAGACAAGGAGAGAATCTTGAAAGCAGCAAGAAAGAGAGAAGCAACTTACCACACGCAGGGATTTTCAGTAACATGAACAGTTGATTTCTCACTGAAAATCATTGAGGTCAGAAGACAGTAGGATGACGTGACATAAAACGAGTTGGTGGATGTATTCTGTTTTTCTGTTGAATAATTTGTGAATGTTTTCTTAAATATTTGGTAATACTTGCTATTAAAGCCATCTGGACATGGAGTTTTTGTGGGAATAAATATCTAATTCAACTTTATTGACACTTAGGGAATTATTTGGCTGTTCTGTTTCTTCTTGAATCATTTTTGTTAAGTTACAAAATATGATGAATTTTCCATTTCATCTAAATTTTCAAATTTTTGTCATATCTAGTTCATAATATCCTCAAATTATCTTAAAAATCTATAAGATCCATAGTTATCCTTTCTTTTATTCCTGATATTGGTTATTTGTAACTTCATTCTTTTTTACTTAATCAGTCTTGCCTAGAGTTTGCTGGTTTTATTAGTCTTTTCAAAAAAAACAAATTTATTATTTGTTGCATATATTCTGTTTAGTCAGTTTTGCTCTTAGCTTTCTATTTTCCAACCTTTTTATAGCATCTTGAGATGGATGTTTAGCTTATTTAATTTCAAGATTTCTTCTTTCAGATTTTATTTTTAAGGTATAATTTTCTATCTAAATATTTCTTTGACCAGGGGCAGTGGCTTGTGCCTGTATTCCCAACACTTTGGGAGCCTGAGGTGGGTGAATCACTTGAGCTCAGGAGTTCAAGACCAGCCTGGGCAACATGGCGAAACTGCGTCTCTACAAAAAAATACAAAAATTATTCGCTGGGTGTGATGTCTTGCACCTGTAGTCTGAGCTACCTGGGAGGCTGAGCTGGGAGGATTGCTTGAGCCTGGGAGGTGGAGATTGCAGTGAGCTGAGATTGTGCCACTGCACTCCAGCCTGGGTGACAGAGGGAGACCCTGTCTCAAATTTAAAAATACATACTTTTATTTTATTTTATTTTATTTTGTTTTGTTTTGAGACAGAGTTTCACTCTTGCTGCCTAGGCTGGAGTGCAGTGGCACCATCTCAGCTCATTGCAACCTCCACCTTCCCAGTTCAAGCGATTGTCCTGTCTCAGTCTCCTGAGTAGCTAGGATTACAGGCACACGCCACCACACCCCGCTAACTTTTTGTATTTTTAGTAGAGGTGGGGTTTCACCATGTTGGCAAGACTGATCTCGAACTCCTGACCTCAGGGGATCCACCCGTCTCGGCCTCCCAAAGCGCAGGGATTACAGGCGTGAGCCACCAGGCCCGGCCCATTTGTTTGTTTTCATTACTAAAATTTTGTATGTAATTTTTTCATAATTGTTCAGTGTAAATATTTTCTGATTTTCATTATGATTTCTTTTTTTCTTTGACGATATTTTAAAATTTCTAGACACATGAAGGGTTTTAGTGTGGTAACACATGTATTGGATTTTGTTTTATTTTCTTCATCTTTTACAAGTGGCTTCACTATTTTTGCACATTTACTATTCCATAAAAATATTACAAAAGTTTTGTCACATTCTAAACAAAATCCCGTTAGTATTTGGACTTGGATAGTACCAAATTTTAGATTAAATTAGGGGAGAATGGACATTTGCAGAATATTGAATTTTCCCATTTATATATACAGTTTATCACTCCATTTATTTGCTTTATTTTAGTTATCTCAGTAAAATTTTATCTTTTTCTCCAGCTTTTTCTTTTCTTTTTTTCTTTTTTCTTTCTTTTTTTTAAGACAGGGTCTCAATCTGTTGCCCAAACCGGAGTGCAATGGCACAAACACAGCTCACTGCAGCATGAACCTGCTGGGCTCAAGGGATCCTCCCACCTCAGCTTCCTGAGAAGGCAGGATCGCAGGCACATGCCACCACACCCGCCTAATTTTATTCTATGTTTTATTTTTGGTAAAGGTGGGGTTTCCCAGGCTGGTCATGTTTCCCAGGCTGGTCTCAAACTCCTAAGCTCAAGCAATCTTCCCGTCTTGGACTCCCAGATTGCTAGGATTGCCAGGTATGAGCCACTGTGCCTGGCCTTAAACTTTTTTTTTGTTGAGTTTAATATCTAGGTTAACCCCTCAAACCACATGTGCTCTCAATCTATCACGACCCTTTCACGTGGAACCCCTTAGAGTTGTAAGCCCTTAAAAGGGCCAGGAACTCTGTCTCCGGGGAGCTC
Source organism: Mandrillus leucophaeus (assembly GCF_000951045.1). NCBI lineage: Eukaryota > Metazoa > Chordata > Mammalia > Primates > Cercopithecidae > Mandrillus > Mandrillus leucophaeus. Next base: position 564,169 of record NW_012106986.1, on the reverse strand, counting down.
GGCTCTTGAGACATGAGTCTGCCGACGCTCCCGGCCAAATAAAAAACCTCTTCCTTTAATCCGGTGTCTGAGGAGTTTTATCTGCGGCTCATCCTGCTACACCACCACACCACCACACCTGGCATATCTTTGTATTTTTTATAGAGATGGGGTCTCACTATGTTGCCCAGGCTGTTTTTGAACTTCTGGGCTCAAGTGATTCACCTGCCAAGGCCTCCCAAAATGCCGGGATAACAGACGTGAGCCACTGTGCCAGCCTGGAGTCTGTTTTTTCCAGGGTGCTAATCCCAATCATGAGTGCTCTGTTCTCGGGATCTAATCACTGCGCAAAGGCCCTACCTCTTACTATCATCACCTTGGGGGTTAGATTTCAACAAATAATTTTGGGGGTACACAAATATTCAGACCATAGCACTTTGTATGTCTTATTTTTGTGACAAGATTATCCCAACCCCACAAAATAAATTAATTAAATGTGTGGTACAAAATAAATTAAATGTGTGGTACAAGAAATATATTTGGTCTGTGATCCCAGTGCCTGGCACAAGGCTTCTAAAACCCTGGGAATTGAAAAGATTGTCTTCTGTTATTCATAAGTAGCCTCTTTTGATCACACCTGAGTTTATCTAATGAGTAACTTAGGGTGAGATCCCTAGATAGCCTCAGGATGGAACTGGTCACCAAAAAAACCAAGTAATTAGAGGGTTGAAACCTTTAGCCCCACCCACCAGCCTCTGGAAAGGGGTTGTAGGATTCTGGGGATTAAGCCATATAAAAACTTTTGAGCAACGAATGGGATTAAATTGTAGGACACTCAGCCGGGTTGTGGAGAGTTGTAAGATTGCCTGGTGTGGGGGAAAAAAAATCCACCTATTTGCTGTCAGAAGTGTTGTATGTGTACAGAAACAGTGAATGTTTTATCAGAAATAGTTTTCCATATTTTCTAGGCTCTGGAATACTTTGTGTAAGATAGCAATTTTCTGTTCCCTAAAGTTTTTGCAAAACTTGTTTGTAAAATTGTGGGACACATTTGGGAAATTACACAAAAATTTCCATTTCTTGTGTGGTTAGTGGTCTATTTAGGTTTTCTATACTTTCTTCAGTCGATTTTTGTAATTTCCATCTTTATAAAAAATGATTATTTTCATCTGGATTTTCAAATGTATTAGTGCAAAATTGTCTCTTACAATGTTTTAAATGCTTTTACATGTCCTCCCTTTTTCACTTAATATTATCAGGACTTAATCTGTATTATTTTATGACTTTTTTCAAAAAGCCGTCTTATGGTTCCGTTCAATTCCATTTTTCCCATGTGATTCATTTCTGCCTTTATTTGTTTTAATTACTAGACTGTTTTTTAGAACTGTTTTAAGTTTACAGAAAAATTGAGCAAAAAGTACAGAGTTCATATACACTTCATATCTCTTCAGCCCATACACACAATTTCCCCTATTATTAACATCTTGCATAATAGTAGTTCATTTGTTAACGGATGAACCAACACTGATGCATTATTATTAACTAAAGTCCATAGTTTAATTAGGGTTTATTCCGTGTTGTACAATGGGTTTTGACAAATGTGCAAGGTCCTGTATCTACTATTACAGTATTATACAGAATAGTTTTATGCTCTAAAAATCTCTTGTGCCCCTCCCTCCCACCGCCACCCCTCAATCTCTGACCCCTACTGACCTACTGATCTTTTTTTTTTCTCTTTTCTTTTCTTTTCTTTTTAGATGGAGTATCTCTCTGTCACCGAGGCTGGAGTGCAGTGGCGTGATCTTGGCTCACTGCAACCTCCGCCTCCTGGGTTCAAGTGATTCTCCTGCCTCAGCCTCCCGAGTAGCTGGGACTACAGATGCCCACTACCACAACCGGCTAACTTTTGTATTTTTAGTAGAGATGGGGTTTCACCATGTTAGCCAGGATGGTCTCGATCTCTTGACCTTGTGATCTGCCCACCTCGGGCTCCCAAAGTGCTGGGATTACAGGGGTAAGCCACCGCGCCCAGCCCCCTACTGATCTTTTTACTGTCTTTATACCTTTGCCTTTTCCAGAATGTCATAGTTGGAGTCATACAGTATGTAGCCTTTTCAGACTGGCTTCTCTCACCAATATACATTTAAGGTTCTTCCATATATTTTCATGGTTTCATAGCTCTTTTATTTTTATTGCTGATAATAGTCTGTTGTGTGGATGTACCTCTTTATCCATTCACCTATTGAATGACATATTGGTTGTTTCCAAGTTTGGACAATTATAAATAAAGCTGCTATAAACTTTGTATGCAGGTTTTTATGTCCATTTTCAACTAATTTGTGTAAATACCAAGAAGCGCAATTGCTGGGTCATATGGAAGGAATATATTTAGCTTTCTTTAAAAAAGTGCCAAACTGTCGTCCAAAGTGGCTGTATCCTTTTGCACTCCCACCAGTAATGCATGAGCATCCTTGTTACTCTATAGCCTCACCAGCAGTTTTGGATTTTAGCCATTCTAATATGTATATAGTGGTGTATAATTGTTCTAATTTGCAGTTCCCTAATGATATATGATATTGAGTGTCTTTATCTTTTCATTTGCTTATTTGCCATCTGTATAGTGCTGCTATCATAACTCACTGCAACCTCAAACATCTGGGGTCAAGTGATCCTTGCAATTCAGGCTGCTGAGTCGCTAGGACTACAGGTACACACCACCAGCTAATTTTTAAATTTTTTTTAGAGACTGGGTCTTGCCATGTTGCCCAGGCTAGTCTTGAACTCCTAACCTCAAGCAATCTTCCCACCTCGACTTCCCAAAGTGCTGGGATTACTGCACCTGGCTAAGAAGTGTTTTTTAAACTTCCACTGTGGCTGTGAATTTCTTTTGCATCCTTTGTCAATTTTTGTGTTAGAGAAAATTTAAGGCTATATTGTCAGTGCAATAGAATTGAAAGTCCAGAAATAAACCCATACATCTATGGTCAATTTTCAGCAAGGAGGTAAAGATCTTTCAATAGGAGAAATAATAGTCTTTTCAACAAATAGTGGTGGGATAACTAGATATCCACATGCAAAAACAAAAGTAAATTTGAGTTCTTACCTCACACCAAGCAAACAATGAACTCAAAATGGATCAAAGACCTAAATGTAAGAGCTAAAAAATAAAAGATTCTTAGAAGGAAATATAGAGATTAATCTTCATCACCTTGGATTTGACAAAGAAGTCTTAGATATGACACTAAAAGCACAAGCAACCAAAGAAAAAATAGATAAACGGGGCTTCATCAAAATGAAAAACTTTTGTGTATCAAACGACACATTCAAGAAAGAGAAAAGACAGCCCACAGAATGGGAGAAACTTTTTGCAAATCATATTTTTAATAAGTGACTTGTATCTGGAATGTATAAAGAATATTTACAACTCAATAATAAAAGGAAAAATACCTCAATTTAAAAATGGGCAAAGGCTCTGAATAGACATTTCTCTAAGAAAGATATATAAATAGCCAATAAGAATGTGAAAAGATACTTAGAATCATTAATCAGGAAAAGGCAAATCAAAACCACAATGAAGACCACGCACAGTGGCTCACACCTGTAATCCCAGCACTTTGGAAGGCTGAGGCAAGTGGATCACTTGAGGGTCAAGAGTTCGAGACCAGCTTGGCCAACATGGGGAAACCCCATCTCTACTACAAATACAAAAATTAACCAGGCGTGATGGTGGGCAACTGTAATCCCAGCTACTTGGGGGGCTGAGGCAGGAGAATCACTTGAACCCAGGAGGCAGAGGTTGCAGTGACCTGAGATCACGCCACTGCAATCCAGCCTGGGTGACAGAGTGAGACTCTGTCTCAAGACAAAACAAAACAAAACAAAACAAAACAAAACAAAAAAACAAAAAAACCCACACAGTGAAGTACCACTTCACACCCACTAGGAGGACTAGAATCGAAAGGTTAGATAGTAACAAGTGTTGGCGACAATGTGGAGAAATTGGAACTCTAATAAACTACTGGTGGGAATATAAAATGGTACAGCCACTGTGGAAAACAGTTTGACAGTTTCTCAAATGCTTAAACATAAAGTTATCATATAACCCAGCAATTCTTGTAAGTAAATACCCAAGAAAAATGGCAACATGATTATACACAAATTTTTACCTGAGTGTTCATAGAAACACTATCCATAATAATCAAAAGGAAGAAACAGCCCAAATGTCCATCAGTAGATGAATAGAGAAACAAAATGTGGTACATCCACATAATGTAATGTTCAGCCATAGAAAAGAAAATACTGATGCATGCTAGAACTTGGATGAGTCTTGAAATCATTGTGCTAAGTGAAAGAAGCCAGTTACAGAAGCCCAATTATTATATGATTCCATTCACACGAAAGTTCAGAAATCTATAGAGATAGAAAATGGTTGTTTAGGACTAGGGGAGGAATGGGTTGAAAGGGTGATGATGACTAAAGGGTATGAAGTTTCTTTCTGAGGTGATGAAAATATTTTAAAACCGACTGGTGATGGTTCCACATATCTATGAATATACTAAAAACCCTTGAATTGTGCACTTTAAATGGGTGAAATGCATGGTTTGTAAATTATATCTTAATAAAACAGCTTTTAAAAAAATTATATATTTTTAGCTCCTACACATTCTTAACAAATATCATTTTGATAATTTATCATTTTATCAATATCCCTCTTGGTCCTGATTTTTTCACCGTGAATCCTATTTATTCTTTATTACTTTATCAGATATCTTGCGTTATTATCAATCTGGTGTATCTTTCTCTATTCCTTTGTTATCAGTGTTTCTGTGTTTTTTTCACTAGGTATTTGTTTGTTTTAGAGAAGCGAGTCTCACTGTGTTACCTAGGCTGGCCTTGAACTCCTGGGCTCAACCAATACTCCTGCCTCAACCTCCCAAGTAGCTGAGACTACAAGCACGAACCACCATGCCCAGCTTCTGTGTTGTTTTGCTCTAGCTTGTGTCTTCTGGAAGGTTGATTTTAGATGATAGAAAGAAAGATAAATAATTTTTCACATATATGCATGGATAGATAGATGCCCTGTCTTTGAATAGATGAGTTTATAGATAATTTTTCATATATATACATTTATGTATTATGTACATGATTTATATAGGAATATACTGATACATACATATACATGCATTTCTCCAATATGAGATGCCCTCTCTTTGAATTGATGGGCTTAATCTGTCTACATTTATTATTAATACTTTTGTATTTGAACTTGTTTCTGCAAACTTATTTTATAGGTTCCAGGTACTATTGTTTGGGTCTTTTTTCTTGTTTCTTCCCTACTGTTTGATTGAACAAGTTTTTCATTTTTCCCTCTAGTTGTTTGAAATATATACACATTCTGTTTCTAAACTTTTAGTAATTACTCTTAAAATATCAAAACAAACACACACACATTTTTCTGTCAAAGTAGTTAATCAGTTGCTCTAACTTTCTACCAAATAAAACAAGAACTCTAGTATGATTTTCTTCTTCTTTATATCCTCAACCCTTACTTAACTCATATTATTTTTTAGAATTTTTTCTAAATATTTGAAATGGTTTCAAACCCACAGAAAGTTATGGTAAAAGAAAAGTTGCAAGAACGGTGCAAGAACTCCCACGTACCCTTAACCTAGATTCCCTAATTGTTAACATTTTATCACATTTGCTTCACTTTTGCTTAGTAGAGAGGTAGATAGATATATAATTATAAAATACTTTACTGGCATGGTGCTGCATTATCCCTAAAAACTCTAGTTACTGCTTTCTCCTCTATTACCACGAAGCAGGCCTCCAAATCAGGAAATCAGCATTGATCCAATACTGCCATCCAATCCGCAGACTCCATTTGAATTCCACCAACTGTCTCAACTATGTCTTTTTTTTTTTTTTTTTCCTATCTGCTCCAGAAATACACTGCATTCCTTTAGCAGACTGTTTCTAAGGTGGCCCTCATGATCCTTGCTTCCTGGTGGTCAGGCCTGTGTATTATCCTCTTCCACTGAGTATAGGCTGGACTTAAACTGTCTTCTAACAAATAGAAAACAGCAGAAGTGATGGGATATCACTTCTGATATTTGGTTACAGAAAAACTGTGACTTTTTCCTTGGGCAGTCTCTCTTGCTCACTTTCAAGGAAGCAGCTGCCATGATATGAGTTGTGCTATGGAAAGGAATAGATAACCATCAATCCCCGTGTGATAAGGAATTGATGTCTCCAGTCCCTAGTCCCATCCATAGCTTCATAAATGAGCTTGGAAGTAAATCCTCCCCTATTTGGGCCTTGGGATGACCATAGCCCTTAGCTAACAGCTTGATTGCTGCCTTGTAAGAGACCTTAAGCCAGAAATGTCCTGCTAAGCCACATCTGGATTCCTGTCTCACAGAAACTGCAAGATAATAAATGCTTGTTGAAATCACTATATCAAAGAGATATCTGCATTCCCATGTTTGTTGCAGCTCTGTTCACAATAGCCAATATTTGGAGGCAACCTAGTGTCCATCAACATATGAATGGATAAAGAAAATATAGTACTTATACACAATGGAGTACTATTCAGCCACAAAAAAAGAAAGAGATTCAGTCATTTGCCCCAATGTGGATGGAACTGGAGGTAATTACGTTAAGTGAAATAAGCCAGGCACAGAAAGACAGACATCACATTTTCTTACTTATTTGTGAGATCTAAAAATAAAAAAAAAATTGAACCTATTGAGATAGAGAGCAGACGGATAATTACCAGAGGCAGGGAAGTATATTGTGGGGTGGGGGGTGAGGTGGGCATGGTTAATGGGTACAGAAAGAATAGTTAGAATGAATGGAATGAGACCTGGTATTTGATAACATGACAGGGTGGTGAATAGTCAATAATAATTTAATTGTACATTTTAAAATAACTTAAAAGAGTATAATTGGATTGTTTGTAACACAAAAGATAAATGCTTGAGGGG
>NW_012106986.1:544575-556739 GCF_000951045.1 Mandrillus leucophaeus | reverse complement strand
AGAGGTTGCAATGAACCGAGATCGTGCCATTGTGCTCCAGCCTGGGCAACAAGAGCGAAACTCCATCTTTGAAAAAAAAAAAAAAAAAAAAGAGTGTGTGGCACCTCCCCACTCGTTCTTTCTGCTTCTGCTCTGGCCATGTGAGATGACTGTTCTGCTTTGTCTTCTACCATGACTGTAAGTTTCCTGTGGTTTCCCCAAAAGCTGAGCAGATGCCAGCATCGTGCTTCCTGTACAACCTGCAGCAATGTGAGCCAATTAAACCTCTTTTCTTTACAAATCACTGAGTCTCACGTATTTCCTTATAATAATGCTAGAACAGACTAATACAGGATGGATACCCCATTCTCCATGATGTGGTTACTATGCATTGCATGCCTGCATCAAAACATCTCATGTATCCCATAAACATATACACCTACTATGTACTCACAAACATTTAAAATTTAAATTAGGGCTGGGAACTGCAGCTCACACCTATAATCCCAGCACTTTAGGAGGCCAAGGTGGGAGGATTGCTTGAGCCCAGGAGTTTTGAGACCAGCCTGAGCAACATGATGAAATCCCATCTCCACAAAAAATACAAAAAATTAGCTAAGCATGGTCGTGCATGCCTCTAGTCCCAGCTACCTGGGAGCTTGGGGTGGAAGAATCACCTGAGCCCAGAAGGTCGAGGCTGCAGGGAGGCATGTTCACACCACTGCTCTCCAGCCTGGGTGACAGAGTGAGACCCTGTCTAGAAATAAATAAATAAATAAATATTAAAATAGATAAATAAACTATATTTTTAAACATACAAAATAAATGATAGTTGTTTTCAGCTGTAAGTTTTGGAATAATTTGTATGCATCGATACATAACTAATATAGTCGTCATGTCTCTTCAGCCTCCTTCAATGCAGAACAGTTCCTCAGTCTTTCCCTGTCTCTTATATCCTTGATGGACTTAAATAGTAGACACCTTTCATTCTGTAGAGTGACCTGTAACTTGGATTCATCTGATGTTTGCTTATGGCCAGATTCAGACATGTACTCTTGGCAGGAACACCATAGTAATGACGCTGTGCTTCTCAGTGTATCACGTCGGGAGGTAATGATATCAATGTGTGCTATCACTTGTGAGGTTAACCTGGACTATTGGTCAAGAACCAGGACTGTTCTATAAAGTGTTCCCACTGTAAAGTCACCATTTTTCCCTTCATAGGGGATTTGAAAAATTGTGGGAATATATTTTGATAATATGTCAAAATTAAACCTCCATATACTAACCTTAGCAAACATTGACCGCCATTACTCATATCAACTACCAATATAATGTTTGCCTATTGATGGTTATCTATTTCCATTATTCCTTCTACACTTATTCGTACATTTTCTTCTGCAAGGAAGAGCTTCGCCTTCTCCACATGCATTTCTGCACTCATGTATTTATATCAGTATGGACTCAAATTCTTATTTTATTCAATGGATTGTAATTTAATATTGTTGTTATTTATTCTGTTAAAATTGTCCTGGATTTGGCCAACGGGAGCCCCTCCACAGTTTCCTTTGTCCTTTTAATATATCCCTACCATTCCTTGATCAGCTCTTTATTTTCCAGCACAAAGAAGTATCGTAAGCTCATCTGGATACTGAAAGTATTCTAGGGCCAAAATTATTTTCTGTAAGACCAATGTTCCTCAACCTGGGTGGTATTGCTTCCCTAGAGGATGTTTAGAAATGAGAAGGGGGGTGGGTATGTTGGCTCACACCTGTAATCCCAGCATTTTGGGAGGCCAAGGCAGGAGGATCCTTTGAGGCCTGGAGTTCGTGACTAGCCTGGGCAACACTGGGAGATCCTATCTCTACAAAATAATTTAGAAATTAGCCAGGCATGGTGGCATGCACCTGTCAGGGCTACAGTGAACCTTGACTGCACCCTGCACTCCAGCCTGGGAGACAGTGGAAGACCCTGTCTGGAAAAAAAAAAAAAAAAAAGAAAGAAAGAAAAGGCCCGGCACGGTGGCTCATGCCCGTAAGCCCAGCACTTTGGGAGGCCGAGGCAGGTGGATCACTTGAGGTCAGGAGTTCGAGACCAGCTTGGCCAATATGGTGAAACCCTGTCTCTACTAAAAATACAAAAATTAGCCAGGCATGGTGGTGTGCACCTGTAATCCGAGCTCCTAGGGAGGCCGAGGCAGGAGAATTGCTGGAACCCAGGAGGCAGAGATTGCAGTGAGCCAAGCTCATGCCACTGCACTCCAGCCTGGGCGACAGAGCAAGACTCTGTCTCAAAAAAAAAAAAAAAGCAAATAAACGATAGAAAGAAAGAAAGAAAGAGAAGGAAGGAAGGAAGGAAGGAAGGAAGGAAGGAAGGAAGGAAGGAAGGAAGGAAAAGTGGAACAAAGGAAAGGAAAAGGGGAGCATTGTCCTAAGGACTGGGGCAAACTATTAGCCTTTAGTGGGCAGGGTTGTGGGTACTAGCACATTCTGTGATGCACAGGGAAGTCCTGCACATGAAGAACTGGTTTAATCCAAATGTCAGTAGTGCCCCATTAAGAAATTTTACCCAAGCCGTTTTTTTTTTTTTTTTTTTTTTTGAGACGGAGTCTTGCTCTGTTGCCCAGGCTGGAGTGCAGTGGCGCCATCTCGGCTCACTGCAAGCTCCGTCTCCCGGGTTTACACCATTCTCCTGCCTCAGCCTCCCAAGTAGCTGGGACTACAGGTGCCCGCCACCACGCCCGGCTAATTTTTTTGTATTTTTAGTAGAGACGGGGTTTCACCGTGTTAGCCAGGATGGTCTCGATCTCCTGACCTCGTGATCCGCCCGCCTCGGCCTCCCAAAGTGCTGGGATTACAGGCGTGAGCCACGGCGCCTGGCCGACTTTTACATTTTTATATCAGTATTTTCTGGATGAGAAGTCTGATATCAAACTGATTCTCATTCATTTGTACACATTTGTCTTTCGGGTAGTTATTAGGATTTTTCTCTCTTTCATAGATATCTGAAATGTTCCTCTGTGTGTCTAGATGTGATCACTATTTTAATTCTTCCTGCCATTTGGTAAGATTTCAATCAATTCAAAGACACATGTCTTTCTTCATTTCTGGGAAATTCTCAGCCATTATTTTTCAAGTAGTTTATCTTCATTTCTTTCCCTATTATTTTTTTTCTGGGATTTCTAGTATACATGTAGTGGAACTGCTGGATCTATCCGGCACATTTCTTACCCCAACCCCACATTTTCCATCTTTTTATCTTATCGTTCTATGTCTTGAGAGATATCTGCAGCTTGATGTTTAGTTCTTAATTCTTCTTTGTCCATGTTCAGTCTTATTCAACTCATCTATTTGGGTCTTTATAATGATGTTTTGCATTTTCAAAATTTTTTATTGTTCCTTCTCTCACAGCTTATGGCTCGTAATGTATAATGGTAGTACATTTTTATTGCTGAAATAATCTTTAAACCTACCAAATACTTTAAACGTACCAAATACAAAGATAGGACAGAGAGTTCCCATTTATCCCTTACTCAGGTCCCCCTAATGCTAACATGTTAACCATGGTACAATTATCAAAACTAATAAATTAACACCGGTACAATATTGCTACCTAAATTGCACTTTATTCAGATTTCACCAGTTTTCCTCTAATGTCTTTTCTGTTTCAACATGAAATTTAGGATCTCACATTGCGTTTAGGTGTCATGTCTCATTAGTCTCCTCTAAACTGTGACAGTTCCTCAATCTTCTCTTTTTGACCTGAATGCCTTTGAGGAGTACTGATCAAGTGTTTTGTAGAATGTCCTTCAAGTTGTGTTTGTCTGATACTTTCTCATGGTTAGTTTGAGGCTATAGATTTGGGTGAAGAATACCATACAGACGGTGTGCCCTCTTAGTGCATGGTATCAGGGAGTACATTATGCCAATATCTTATTACTGGTGATGTTAACATTGATCATTTGTTTGAGGTAGTGTTGGCCAGATTTCTCCACTGTAATGTTACATTTTCCTTTTTAATTAATACTTATGGAGAGATACTTTGAGGGTATGTAAATATCCTGTTTTTTCTTAAACATTTGCCCACTAATTAGCACATTCATAGGCAGATCTTTCAGCAGCTAATATTATTGTGGTATTCTAATTGTGATTTTTTTACTCCCCTCATTCTTTTTAAATTTAATGTGTTATTGAAGTTCTTCTGTAAAGAAGAGTTGTTCCTTTTCCTTAATTTATTTATGTTTTCATTCACTTATTCATATCAACAAGGGCCTCATGGATATTTACTTTATTCAGTGGGTTATAACCCAAAACTATGGTTCTTATTTTGTTATTCAAATTGTTCCAGCATTGGGAACTGTTGGACATGCCCTCATCTTTTTTCCCCCCCCAGAACTTCCTTATTCTGGCACCCCAAGGCACTCCACGCTCATCTATATCTTCCTTGACTCAGCCCTAGGGTCAACCGCTTCTCCAAAGACCCTTGGTTCTTTATATTGGAGAATGGTATTTAGAAACCAAGATCTGGGTCGTAGGTGTATCCATTGCTGCTAGGATAGCGCTGCTTCTAGGTCCTCTAAGTAAACAGAGTTAGAAGATGTATGATACATGTATGCTAACTCATGTCTCCTGTGTTACTTCTCTGAATATGTATTAAAAGTAACTATGAGTTCATACGGATGCTTTAGATTCCAATCTAGCAACCCAGGGTTAATTCTAGCATTCCTCCTTTGTAACTTCTTTTTCTGGCAGTGAGAATTTTTGTTATTCTTGTGTATCTACCATATATTTACTTATTTGTTCAACCATAGTATAGTATACATGTAATTTCAGAATGCATATTCCTATAAGAAACATGTTTACCAACTAGAGTACATTGGCTATATAGTTATTTTTATCTCTGGCATTAAAATGTCTACTCAAAACACTGTTTTCCAAAGTTACTTAGGGCATTGCCTTTCTTTCCTATCCTCTTCAGTGTGGTTATATTATACATAATATATATGTCATATGTAATACAGTTAGATTTATTTGTCATACTCTGAATTCCATCTTGGTGTTTGGTTTTTAAAAATTTGCATACACTAAAATATTCTCCTTGTGGTGTACACTCTGTGAGTTTTTGGCAAGTGCATAAGTTTGTGTGTCCCCCCCAGTACCAAATAGAACGGTTTCATCTTTTCCCAGATTCCCTTACTCTACCTTTTTGTAGTCAATATCTTCTTTCACACTCATGCCTTAGCAACCAGTGACCTATTTTTCATCACAAGTCTTACATTTTTCAGAATGTCTTATAAGTGAAATCATACAATATTTAGCCTTTTGGATCTTTCTTTTTTTTTTTTTTTTTTTTTTGAGACGGAATCTCGCTCTGTCGCCCAGGCTGGAGTGCAGTGGCCGGATCTCAGCTCACTGCAAGCTCCGCCTCCCGGGTTCACGCCATTCTCCTGCCTCAGCCTCCCGAGTAGCTGGGACTACAGGCGCCCGCCACCGCGCCCGGCTAGTTTTTTGTATTTTTTAGTAGAGACGGGGTTTCACCGTGTTTGCCAGGATGGTCTCGATCTCCTGACCTCGTGATCCACGCGTCTCGGCCTCCCAAAGTGCTGGGATTACAGGCTTGAGCCACCGCGCCTGGCCCCTTTTGGATCTTTCTTTAGCAAAGTGCATTTAGGATTCATCCATGTTGTTACATGAATCAATAGTTCATTCCTTTTTATCAATAAGTAGTATTCCATTGCATGGACATCACACGGTTTGTGTATTCCTTCACCTGTAGGAGAACATCTTGGTTATTGATATTTTTTGGCTATTTTGAATAAAATTGCTATAAACATTCAAACACTGATTTTTGTGTGGACATTAGTTTTCAACTCATTTGGGTAAATAACCAGGAGCAGGATTTCTGGGTCTTAGGGAAAAAGTATTCTGTATCTCACCATTACACATAATGTTAGCTGTAGTTTTTTTGTACATGCCCTCCATTAAGTTAAGGAACTTCTCTTTTATTTCTAATTTGCTGGGAGACTTTTTTGTTCGCTTTATTTCATACTGAATATATTTCAAATTTTGTCCAACGCTTCTTATACATCTGTTGAGATTATCAGGAGGTTTTTCATCTTTAGTCTGTATTACGGTGAATTACGTTGATTGATTTTCAAATGTTGAAAGTTGAATAAAAGGTTTCAAATGTTGAATCAATTCCTTGGATGAACTCCACTTAGTCATGGTGTATTATCCTTTTTATATATTGCTTGATTCAATTTGCTATGTTATTGAGGATTTCTGCATCTATGTTCATGACTGATATGGACTTGTGATTTTCCTTTTGTGTACTGTTTTTGTCTGGTTTTAATGTTAGGATAAGGTTGGTGTCATGAAATTAATTCATTTCAACAGTGAAGACATTTGGCCCAAGAATTTTCTTTGTGGGAAAGTTTTAATTATAAGTTCAATTTTTAAACTTAGATATAGGGCTATTTAGATTATTTGTTTCTTCTTGAGTGAACTTTGGTAGTTTATGTCTTTCAAGGAATTTGTCCATTTCATATAAGTTCTCAAATTTGCTGGAATTACCTAATAAGTTGTGTATAATGTTCTATTATCCTCCCCATCTTTTTTTTTTTTTTTTTTTTCTTGAGACAAGCTCTCATTTTGTCACCCAGGCTGGAGTGCAGTGGTGTGATCTGAGCTCACTGAAGCCTCAACCTGCTCAAGTGATCCTTCCACCTTAGCCTCCCAAGTAGCTGGGACTACAGGCTCAGGCTACCACACCTGACTAATTTTTTTTACCCCATAGAGATGGGGTTTTGTCATGTTGCTTAGTCTGGTCTACAGTCCCTGGGCTCAAGCAATCCACTCACCTTGGCATCCCAAAATGTTGGGACTCTAGGTGCAAGCCATGTAAGCCACCATGCCTGGCCCTATTATCCTTTTAACATCTGTGGAAATTGTAGTAATATCACCTTTCTCATTCTTGTTATTAGTAATTCGTCTTCCTCCTTTTCTTACTCATCAATATTGCTAGAGGCTTATCAATTTTATTGATCTCAAATAACCAACTTTTGTTTTTACTGATTTTTCTCCATTGTTTTTTCATTTTCAGTTTTCAGAGGGCATTGACTTCAATTTTGAAAGAAGTCCTAGTGGATAAAATGCTATCAAACATCATTGCATGTTACAGAGATATCTTTTGTGAAAGGAAGTCAGTCAATATGGCAAACTTCATTGTTGCCTTATTTTAAGAAATTGCTACAGCCACCCTCAACTTCAGCAACAACTACCCTGAGTCAGCAGCTATCAACATCAAGTCAAGACCCTCTATCATCAAAACGCTTACAACTCACTGAAGGGTCAGAAGCTTGTTAGTACAGTGGTCAGAAGGTTGTTAGCATTTTTTAGCAATAAATTATTTTTATTTCATTCCATGGTGATTAGGGAAGGAAATAAATTTAATAAAAGTCTATGCATTTTTTAAGACAATGCTACTGCACACCTAAGAGACTATAGTGTAAATATAACCTTTAAATGCACTGAGAAATGTAAAAATTTATGTGGCTTGCTTTATTGTAATACATGTTTTATTGCTACGGTGCAGAACTGAACCTGTAACATCTCTGAGGTATGCCTTTATAGCTACTGCAGTGTTTTTGTTTGTCTAGTGTTTACATGGTAAGACTTTCTCCCTCCTTTTACTTTTAACCTATCTATGTGTTTATATTTAAACTTAGTTCTCCTAGACAACATATAATTGGTTCTTGACTTTTTGTCCATCTGTAAATTTCTGTCCTTTAAGCCAGTGTGTTTATACTATTCATCTAACATACTTATTGGTGTGATTGGATTAAAACTTGCCATCATGTTAGCTGTTGGCTATTTGTTCTTTGTTTACTATTCTTCTTTTCATGCCTTCTCTTGGTCATGAAAATTTGTCATTTTTGTGATTCCATCTTGATTTATACCTATTTTTAAGTTTTGGTGGTTTCCCTAGGGTCTACAATATACATTTTAAATAATCTAGTCTACCTTTGAATAATATTACCCAAGATCATATGTGGTGCAAGTAACTTGCAGCTATATATTTCCAATTCATTCCTTCCATCTTGTGCACTATTATTGTCATATTGCCATATATTTTACTTTTAAATATGCTATAGATAGGTAATAAACTTTTTACAAATTTTGCTTTACATAGTTACCTTTTAGAGTAATTAAAACAAAGAAAAAATAAATTTATCTTTATCTATTCCAGTTCCAATGTGCTCCATTTATTTACATAGATTAAGACTTCTGTCTTCTTCTTCTTCTGCCCGAAAGTTACTTTTCTTATAAAGTAGATCTACTACCAATGAATTTCCCTGGTTTTTGTTTGTGTGAGAAAGTATTTATTTCTCCTTTATTTTTGGAATAATATTTTTGTTGAATCTAGATTTCTAGGTTGAATTGTTTTCTTTCAGCACTTTAAAGCTGTCACACTATTATCTTTGTGTTTGTCTCGTTTCTGACAAGAAGTCTGCTCTAATTCTTATCCATCTTTTTTTGTAAGTAATATGTCATTTATCTCTGGCTGACTTCAAGATTTTTCTCTTTGTTTTTGTTTTTCAGCAGTTTAAATGTGATATGCCCTGATGAGTATTTTGTTTTATTGGGGATTTGGGGGGAGTATTAATTCTGTTTGGTACTTTTTGAGTTCATTGCATCTGTTGTTTAGTGTCTTTCATTAATTTTGGAAAATTCTTAGCCATCATTTCCTCTAATAATTCTTTTGCCATGTTCTCTTATTTCCTTCTAGGAGATACTATGCATATATCATACATAATTATAATAATTATGCATATGTTAGACCATTTATCTAGATTGTTATCATGTTATCTCAGAGTTCTTGGATGCTGTTTTTCCTCGTTTTATTTTCCTTTTTGTTTCACTTGGGTAATTTCTATTTATTTCAAGTTTATAGATTATTTTCTCTGTTATTGTGGTTTCTATTCTTAGAATTTTCATTTGGTTCTTTCTCACAGTTTCCATCTCTATGCTGAAATTAACCATCTGGTTTTGCATATTGTATTAATTATCTGTTGGGAATAGCAAATTGTCCCCAAAACTGGCTTCAAATAAACATTTATCTTACAGTTTCTGTATGTCATCTGGGCACAACTTAGTTGAGTGTCTCTGGTTTAAGGTCTCATGAGGTTGCAATTAGACTTTTGGCCAGGGTTGCAGTATCATCTGAAAGCTTGCTTGGGGGAAGATCCACTTCTAAACTCTCTCTCTTCCTAGTAGGCTTTTGGACTGAGGGCCTAAATTCCTGGCTGGCTATTGGATAGAGGACTTCCTCAGCTCCTTGCCATGTTGGCCTCTTCACAGGGTAGCTTATAACATGGCAGATGGTTCATCTCAGAGTGAATGAGAAAGAGAGTGAAATAGGACACTCAAAATAGAAGCCACAGTCATTTTACAATCTGATCTAAGAGGAGACATCCCATCACTTCTGCCATGTTTTGTTAATTAGAAGTAAGTCATTAAATATGCTCACATTTAAGGGGAAGAGATTACACAATGGCATGAATTCCAGAGGCACAAAACATTGTGGGTCATAGTAAAGCCTGTTTACCGCAGAAGATTTCTCTCAAGGGTTTTTATTGTTTAAGTCCACTGTGAGGTTCTACAACTTTACTGATCCTCAGATCAAAGTGGTGAGATGAAGAAAAACAAAACAGGTAATTAAGTTTTGACTTACATTTCCAATTCACCAGCTGTTAATAATGGCCGTCTCCATCTACTATTGTCTACGTTTAGGTTTCAGGTGGTTTTTCTATTCTGTCCAAAGTATTTTGTGGTGACATATCAAGTAGATAGACTGTAGTGGGCATAGTCCATCTTGGTCAACATCAGAGGTCCTCAAAGTCTAATCTGAATCAATACTTTCCCTCTTTCACAGATAATACAAACCCTTTGAATATCTTCACTCCATTCCCTCTCTCCTACTTGTATGCTGTTATCACACATTTTATTGAACATGTAAAACTTCATAAGATATTATTGTTTTATGAAGTCAATAATTCTCCATATTTACCTACTTTATTCACTTTCATTTTTTTCTTTATCTTCAGTCTTCAATCTTAGATCATTTTCCTTCTACCAGAAGAATAATGTTGGTATTTCTTTTAATGTGAATATACTGGTGTTAAATTCTGTAGCTTTTTTAATGTCTGAAAACTGTAGGTCCTCATTTCACCTTCACTCATGAAGGATGTATTCACTAGGCATAGAATTCTAAGTTGGCAGTCATTTTCTCTCTGCAATTTAAATATACCATTCTGTGGTCTTTGGCTTTTCATTGTTTCTGAGGGAAATTAGCTGTAAGTTTTGTTGTTTCTCCTTTGAAGATAATCTCTCTCTTTTTTCTTTAGCATTTAGCTTTCTTTGGTAATATTTGGATTTCAGCAGTTTTACTGTAATGTGCCTAGGTATGGCTTTCTTTGTATTTATCCTGTTTGGCTTTGTATGTCTTCTAGCATCTATGGCTTTATATATTTTATCAATTGAGGAAAATCCTCAACCATAATCTTGTCAAATTTTTTTTGTTTCATTCTTACTCTTCTTTGGAAAATTAAAATATCATATACTAGATTGTCACACTGTAGTCTCAATATCTCTTATTTCTTTTCTATTTTATGCCTTCTTCCTCTTATCTCATGTTTCATTCTAGTTATTTTCTTCCAACAGATATTTCAGTTCATTAAATCCCTACACAGCAATGTTTAATCTACTGTTAAAAATATCCATTGTGCTTGGCCAGGTGCGGTGGCTCGCACCTGTAATCCCAGCACTTTGGGAGTCCGAAGCAGGTGGATCACTTGAGCCAGGAGCTCAAGACCAGCCTGGGCAACATGGTAAGACCCTATCTCTACAAAAACATACAAAAAAGAAAATTTGCCGGGTGTGGTGGTACATGTCTGTAGTCCCAGCTACTTGGAAGGCTGAGGTGGGAGGATTGCTTAAGCCTGGGAGGCAGAGGTTGCAGTGAGCCAAGATCACACCACAGCACTCCAGCCTGGGTGACAGAGTAAGACACTATCTCAAAAATTTTAAAAGTATATATATATCCCTTGTGTTTTAAATTCAGTTATAATTTTTAGTTGTAGACTTTCCATTTTCTTCTTTATTTATTTTTTTTCCAAATATAAGGCTGGAGAGCATTTTGTTCTTCTTTAGTGTTTCTAGTTCTCTCTCATATTTCTCAGTCATTCCTTTTATCTCTCTGAACACAGTGAACAGAATTATTTTAAAATGTTGTCTGATAGCCACGATATCTGGTTTCTCTGAAGGTTTCCTTTTTATCATTTCGTTTTTCTGCTGGTTTTTATTTTTTTCATTGTATCTCTTATTTGCCCATTTTGCTTTAAATGTAGGCCAGATATGTATATGCAAATTATTTGTAGAATAATTCTTTGCTCAATATGATGTATTTTTCCTTCAGAGAAGAGTTTCATTTTTTCTCACATCCTTGAGCAAATAATGAGATTTCCTTAAGCCAGATTCAAAGCTGAGCTGCAATCACTGCAAAAACTTGCCTACTCTTGCACGCCCTTATTACTATTGTGGAGTATTGAAACTCCAGCACAAAGCAAGGGAGCTTTACCAGGGAACCCCCATTCTTGGTTGAACCTTGTCATTTTCCTGCTTTCTTAGCCTAACAAGACTATCAAAAGAAACTTTCAGTTTCTTGTCCTCTCAGCAGTCCCTTGTAAATGGTGAAATAACCCCCAAAGGAAAAAGAGATTCTATACACTGGGATCATCTCTCTGAACCCTTACCCTTCCTTGGATTCTAGCCTAATAATTATTCATTATGTTAATAGCTCCTTGACACCTTTAAATAGATACCTTTAAGTAGATGCCTTTCTACCATTACCAGAAGTAGAAATTCCCTAAAGCCTTTTCTATCTATTTTCACATATATAGACATAGCTATTCGTAGATAATTATTAGATATATTGGCCAGCTGTGGTGGCTCACGCTTGTAATCCCAGCACTTTGGGAGGCCAAGGTGGGTAGATCACTGAGGCCAGGAGTTCAAGACCAGCCTGGCCAACATGGTGAAACCCCATCTTCACGAAAAATATAAAAATTAGCCAAGTATGGTGGCACATGCCTGTAATCCTAGTTACTCAGGAGGCTGAGGCAGGAG
>NW_012106986.1:542002-544235 GCF_000951045.1 Mandrillus leucophaeus | reverse complement strand
GGAGGCTGAGGCAGGAGGATGGCTTGAGCCCAGGAGTTTGGGACCAGCCTGAGAAACACGGTGAAATTTTGTCTCTACAAAGAAAAGAACCCAAAAACAAACAAACAAAAATAACCAACAACAAAAAAAAGCTAAGCGTGATAGCACACGCCTGTAGTCCCAGCTACTCGGCAGACTGAGGTGGGAGGATTGCCTGAGCCCAGGGGTTTGAGGCTGCAATGAGTTATGATTGTGCCAGTGTACTTCAGCCTGGGTGACAGAGGCTGAAACAAACAAACAAACAAACAACAACAACAAAACAAAAACACAACTTTACCCATCAAACTTATAGTGGTGGATACTTCTGGTCTTTGACAGAGTTGGTGTTTAAAGTTTTTATACAGGTGAAAAGGGCATTTTGGAGTAAGAACAGAACTTTGGGGAAAAGAACATCATTTTGTCAGACAGCTTCTTTGGCATTTTGGGATTATTTTTTAACGTGCTATGTTTATAGTAGATTTTCCCCCTACAGCATTTCAAAGATCCTACTGCTTCTCCATTTTTCCCAATAATTTGTCAATATCATTGCCTAATCAATCCATAAAGTGCCCTTTGTTCACTGGTAGCAGAATCCTTTCCTCTGAATACTAAGTCATTCTTTCCATTCTTTTCTCCCTTTTGCTTCTGTAGGCACACATTGAACATTTTTGTGGAACCTGGAGAAACTGAAGTTAGAGTTTGTTTATTTTTTCATGTGAATGAAGATAAAGTCCCTTAAACACCAAGTCCAAATAGCTACAAAGCAATCTTTTTATTTGCTCATTTACTCTTACACAGACTGTTTGGTAGGGCCCTCTTAAAAGTCAGTAGACAGGAAAATATGCTCTCTTAAAATATAATGTAATGAAAAACAGTGGGCTTCTAATTATTCTCCCAAGGCTATTCCTACCCTTTGCAATAAATTAAAGCAAGCTTAGCCACTGTTTTATGGATGGCATAAAAGTAAACAGAGACTAGGATAGCAGATACCAGAACTAGCAATCCAAGATGCAGCTAATACAAATCTCCCCAGAGCAGCGATACCCTTCTGCAGGGTTTAATTAGGCATTAGAGAGCCCAATTCAATCCCCAATTCAATCCTCAGGGCTACATGCCTATAGTACCTCCCAGGTGCTCTGGCGGGCTTCTCTGGATTCCAGCCTAGCTTCACCCCTAGGCTATGGCTGCCAACCTCCTCTAACTTCAATGTTCCTTGAGTCTACTTCTCAACTTCTTATTTCACCATCACATGTTTATTGCACAAAATGAATGAATGAGAGCTAAGCAATTTGCTCTTTGTTATAGTACTACAAAGTGGCAAACCCCATGTGTTTCTCTCTTAAGCATTTTGTTACCCACTGTAGGGAACAGAGGAGAAACACAAAATATAGTTCTACTCCTTTTCTTTATTGCCTATCTGGGACCAAGTCAATTCTAGTCAAGTGCCTGGAAAACGGTCATGTGTATAGTTCTATAGATGTGTGTATTTTACATTTTATAGATGACTTAGCCTAATTATTGTTTATTTGTTAACTCAGTAGTGAGTAGTTTTAATCTCCAGTGCATGATATTAAAGGAGGAAGACATTTTTACACAGTCTGATACATATCTTCAGACAATAAACTGAGGCTTCAAATGAATATAAAAATGTTTAAGGTATATAAGTTGGTATGTTGAATAAGAGTGATACGTGGATTGTGATCAAAGCAGAAGTTCATTTTTGCCTCCCAGTGTTTCTCTGAATATTATTATTATTTTATTATTATTTTTTGAGATGGAGTCTTGCTCTTGTAGCTCAGGCTGGAGTGCAGTGCCACGATTTCGGCTCACTGCAACCTCCGCCTCCCAGGTTCAAGCAATTCTCCTGCCTCAGCCTTCTCAGTAACTGGGATTACAGGTGTCCACCACCATAACCGGCTAATTTTTGTATTCTTAGTAGAGACGGGGTTTCCTCATGTTGGACAGGCTGGTCTTGAACTCCTGACCTCAGGTGATCCACCCGCCTTGGCCTCCCAAAGTGCTGGGATTACAGGTGTGAGCCACCACGCCTGGCCTGAATATTATTTAATACAGTAACTGTTCCTGTCCCCCAACCTACAGTGGATCCATGACTTTTTTCCACTTTATTTATTATTCATTTATTTATTTATTTATTTTGAGACGGAATCTCACTCTGTCGCCCAGGCTGGAGTGCAGTGGCGCGATCTCTGCTCAC
>NW_012106986.1:541361-541952 GCF_000951045.1 Mandrillus leucophaeus | reverse complement strand
ATGGTGAAACCCCATCTTCACGAAAAATATAAAAATTAGCCAAGTATGGTGGCACATGCCTGTAATCCTAGTTACTCAGGAGGCTGAGGCAGGAGAATTGCTTGAACCTGGGAAGTGGAGGTTGTGATCGTGTCACTGCCCTCTAGCCTGGGCAACAGAGTGAGACTCTGTCTCAAAAAAAAAAAAAAAAAAGATGTATATAATATTAGATATCTATATAGCTATATATGTATAAAAGGGATAAAAAAGGTTTGGAAAACATCTACTTAAAGATATCAAGGAACTATTACCATAGTGAATAGATAGGTAGATAGATGCTATACAGTATTATCTAGAGTGTATTTTGTTTTTTACGTGAATAGTATCATAACGTATACTCAGTGAATTTCTTTATTTTCTCAACATATGTATTGGACCTCTAAATTATACCATACTGATCTATCTCATTCTTTTGAAAACTTTAAACCTGGCATGAGCCACCATTATAATTCCAGCACTTTGGGAGGCTGAGGCAGGAGGATGGCTTGAGCCCAGGAGTTTGGGACCAGCCTGAGAAACACGGTGAAATTTTGTCTCTACAAAGAAAAGAAC
>NW_012106986.1:525580-539133 GCF_000951045.1 Mandrillus leucophaeus | reverse complement strand
AGCCACCGCGCCCGGCCTTTTTTCCACTTTAATGGGTAATGGTCTCACTGCCACTTTAACTTACAAACACAGTTTCATTTCAGAAATTGGCACTAGACAATAATCAAGATATGGGCTGGGCACAGTGGTTCATGCTTGTAATCCCAGCACTTTGGCAGGCCAAGGCAGGAGGACTGCTTGAGGTCAGGAGTTTGAGACTAGCCTGGACAACATACTGTATCCTTGTTTCTTAAAAAAAAAAAAAAAAATTGTTTTAATGAAAAAAGAAAAAATTAAAGCGAAATGCATAACTTTGCTTGGCATGCGTCTTCTCCTCTTCATTGGCTTGGTCTCCCGTGTCTCTTGTGGATGCATCTTTGTTTGGGGATCCTGGGCAGCTCTTTTCTCAGCTCTTGGCAGCTGATATAAATTTCTGTCCTCTTCCTGCTGAAGTCTCTTTGCTTCTCCAGAAGAACTTGCGTGGCAGGCCCAAAATAATACTGTGCCAACTCTCTGTCTTGCATGGTCCAGATTTGGTCCCATACTCTGACCAATTTTGGGAGAGGGAGTGGAAACTCCAGCATGGCCAATAGGAGGCATTCGAAACACAGAAGACAGGTATGCATGAGGAAAGTGGCCTTTCCCACACAGAACAATGGAAATCTCCTTAGAAGTCATCTCTCCACTTGCTGGGCTTTACTAAACAAGAAACGGAGGGCAAAGGAATGATTAACCCAACAATAAGTTGATGATGGTAGAATTCAGTTTTCTGATGGCCCTAGTGTTGGGCCCACATTATTTCTCAGGAAATTTTATTTTATTTTTAAATTTTTTTTTTGAGATGGCGTCTTGCTCTGTCGCTCAGGCTGCAGTGCAGTGGTGCCATCTTGCCTCACTGCAACCTCCACCTCCTGGGCTCAAGCGATTCTCCTGCCTCAGCCTCCTGAGTAGCTGGTAGCTGGGATTATAGGTGCCTGCCACCACACCCAGCTAATTTTCGTATTTTTAGTAGAGACAGGGTTTCACCATGTTGGCCAAGCTGGTCTTGAACTCCTGACTTCAGGTGATCCACCTGCGTCGGCCTCCCAAAGTGCTAGGATTACAGGTATGAGCAACCGTGCCCAGCCTCGAAGGAAATTTTGAAAAATCTGTGCCTTTGCTAAACTCCAGTAAAAAGCCAAAATCAGCATATGGGTTCACATGAGTGATTTTAACATGTCACGTGATTAGCTTTTCCTGCTGTCTCACCATGTCCCTTGTACATGATAAGTCTTCTTCTGGAAACAAAGATTTGCTGCATAGCCTGACAAGCACATCTCTACCAAAGAGTACAGTAAGACTGTCCACAGGTTGTGCATCCCACGTCCAAAAATCCAAAATTTGAAATGTTCCAAAATTCACAACTTTTTTGATTGTGCACATGATGCTCAAAGGAAATGTTCATTGGAGCATTTCAGATTTTGGATCTTCAGATTTATGACGCTCAATTGGGATAATGCAAATATTCCCAAATCTGAAAATATCTGAACTCTAAAACATCTGGACCCAAGCAATTTTAATAAGGGACACTCAACCTATATTAACCCGTGGACTATCTGGGGAAGATCTGGGATGAAGAGTTGCCAGAATACTCATCGTGTTCAATGGCTCAGAGTTCCACAGGGAATTCAGTGGAGATGGTCAGTTTGCCCTGCTTTCCCAGAGCGAAAAGACATAGTTCAGTGGTTATCTTTAAAGAAGTGAAGATCTTAATGTTAGGCATGATAGAAGGTTAGAGTATACTTAAACCTCCTGCTGCTGTAAACTAGCCCTGCTCAATCTGCCTGTCCTTTATCGGCACCTGTTCTTCCCCCTGTACTGAGCTAGTTGCGGTGAGTACAAAATGAAACACAGTCCTTGCCCTCAAGCGGTTTATAGAGAGATACAGTGTTGCAATGTGCTGAGGTACCATGCATGTAGAAATTATTACAGATACTACTTTTATCTATAGAAAGTTTTCTTTAATTGACAAAGTAATTCCAACTTCAAAAATCCTATATGTCACGTGGCATAATCAACTCTATTTAATGAGTAAAGCAACTGAGGCCCGGAGACGTAAATTGTTGTGTTCATATTTCCAAAAGTTAAGTTGCAAAAGCCAGAATTAAACTCAGTTCGTCTGACTCCTTTCTAGGGTTGTCCTTCTCAGTGGCATTTGTATTTCAACAAGAAACAAAGAAAGCAGCAAGATTCGAACTAGGGCCAACAGGAGATATTTGGGAGACTGGAGCACTGGAGACTTCCCAGGGTCCTGGGAATGCCAGCACAGAAGCAGCCTGTGGACAACACTCACCTGGAAATGAGACTCATGCTGAAGAGGGACGCCACAGCCCCACTCCTTGCTGTCCTGGACGCCTTCCCGCCAAGTTCAAAGCCTGTCTTCCTTTGGGGCCAGGGCATCTGAATTGCTTTCTGAGGGCTCATTACCATTTTTCAGTAGATTAGGTGCAAATACTCTGAGTAAACAAAAGAAAATTTTCTACCATTGGCAGCCCACAGCTAACTGCTACACTCTGGTTATTTTTCTTATAGTTAATTGAAAAAAAAGAAGATGAAGAAGGGAAGGGTAAATTGGAGGTTGTGTGAGGGCTTGGCAGGGACTTGGCTCTGGCTGCAAATCAACTTCAGACCCCAGGGGAACTTAAAAGAACTACCAGTGGCCACAATGGCTCTTCAGTGCAGCCTGTGTTTACTCAGGAGCAGCCACCACCTCCACAGCCCTGAAGGCAGCCAGCATGAAAATGCCACATTGTGCAGTGATTTTTCAGTTACTTCAGGGGCTTCAGGCTGGTAGCAGATGATTTGTGAGACTGCTACAGATCCATCAGCTTTTGAAATTCTACACAGGCTGGTATATGTTGCTGTTGAGCCTCACTTATTCACCTTTCCATTTGGCAAAGCTTGATCAAATAAATGCTTATTATGTGCTAGGCACCAGAGTGGCCACTAGGGATAGAAAAACATGACAGACAGAGTCATTGTCCTAAAAAGAAGATGCTAAGACCCATGCAATCTCTTGGCAGGTTCCTCATTTTAATGACAGCCTTGCCATGATCCTTGCTCTCTCATTGGAGTCCTTTGATGAATTACCCTGACAGATCGGGTATATGATTAATTCATCAAACATAGACTGAGGACCTACCGTTAGCCAAGCACTTCTCAAGGCACTAGAGATTCAAAACACAGAAAACATGTGGCCTCTGCCTACAAGGACATTCAGACTATTGGGAGGGACAGATCTACAGTTCCATTAGAGCCACAGTTGCTAGACAACTGTTGAGGGCACAGTAGACGCACAAAGGAGACAGTTATCAGTGGAGTGACTGGGCTTAGTCACAAAAGAAGACTTCCCAGAGGTAATGCTAATACTGAATTAAGAACGATAAACTTATTTCCAGCTGGGTGCAGTGGCTCATGCCTGTAATCGCAGCAAGTTGAGAGACCGAGGCGGGTGGATCACCTGAGGTCAGGAGTTCGACACCAGACTGACCAACAAAGTGAAACCCCACCTCTACTAAAAATACAAAAAATTAGCAGTGCGTGGTGGCTCACACCTGTAATCCCAGCTACTGGGGAGGCTGAGTCAGGAGAATCACTTGAACCCGGGAGGCAGAGGTTGCAGTGAGCCGAGATTGCGCCACTGCACTCCAGCCTCGGCAACGAGAGCAGAACTCCATCTCAAAACAACAACAACAACAACAACAAAAGATAAACATATTTTAATCTTATGTAACAAGATGATATGGTCATCCTTGTAATCATCACATGACAGGAAACCCCTGCTACATGTTTAAAAAAAACTAGTTTAATAATTGTGAGCTAATAGATGTCCTGCTACATGGTTTTATTTAAGAAGTGGACCCCCACCATTGCCATCAGCGTAACTACCCTGACGCTTGAAACACACTCAAGTTTTATTATTTGCATGTTGTCAGATAAGGTCCTCCTGTTCTGCAAGATTGAAATATGGTTAGCTCAATTATCTACTAAGTTCTGCAAAAAGTCCAAAGTCTACCCAAAGGTTTCTGAAAATTTTTGAAGCACTTGGGTTATCAGAATCACCTCTAGTTTCTAATTCCTTACCCTTCTTTTCTGGTTCTTCAGAAAATGGCTGTTCCTTTGTCTCCACCATGATGTTCACCCAAATGTAAAATTCATTTTGGAGTACTTTCTATTTCCATTCAAAATCCTTAAGCCAAATTCACAGAAGGCTTTTACCTATGAAACTGCCTTTTATCAAAGCTTTTAGAAAAGTGATGAGTTTTGTCACGTGAATGTAAACAATTATTAAAACTGGGTATGAGGCTTCCCTATTCTTAACAGTTCTTTTTGTCCAGTCTGTCATTCTCCTTGGTCATCTTCTTTTGTTCTTCACTCCTCCCCCAGGTCCCCTCTTCTTTGCTCTCTCCTACCCCCAATTTCTTCCCCTGTTTCAGGTCCCTGCCTCCCTTAGCTTCCCATCATTACTATAAATACACCACTCACATCATCCTTGTGATCATCGCGTGACAGGAAGTGTCAACGTGATGGAAAAACTGACATCAATTATGCTGTTGAAGGTAAAAGATGCACCTTACCTATATATGGACATGCACGGAGAAAAAGGAATCCAGCAGCACTTCCCGTAGGAGAAGGAGCTCTCCTGGATTTCAAGTCCCATGAAAGGGCCCACTGCCAATGAAACAGCCTCATCAGAGTCATTTAGGAATGTGCCTTTTGACATTTTTCTGGTTCTTCTGGTTGTAGAGACTCTGGCTGTAAGTCTGCCTTCTTGCTGGATACAAGTAACTGGTAACAACCTACAGAAATCCTAGATATATTTTGCTGAGAGCCCAGGCAAGATGAAAGTCAATATCCCAGGTGTATCGTTCCTCTCTAGTCTCAAGCTTCATGTCTGGGTCTCTTCCTGAGTATACATTTTGGAGATGGTGAAGGGAGCATGACTTCTAGCTGTGGGAAGCAGTGTAATGTAATACAAAGCACATGGACTTAGAAGTCAGATTTGCCGATTGTTTTGATTTCCTCATCTTCACCCCATCAGTGAGCAAGGGATTCCGCCCTAGGGTTATGAGGATGGCTGAACATGTGACACCCGAGATGACATTGACAACAGTTTATTGGGTACATATGGTCACAGTCTAGGGGAAGAGGACACTGCATGCCATGCAGGGCTACACAGAGATTGCATTTGGGAACAGAGAACACGTGAACAAGCGAGGGCTATGGGCCACAGGCTTTGTAATAACAAGAGAGTGAGGTGACTCCTGGTTCTTGAGGGAGGGTGTGATTGGCTTGTTTGAACAATTCCTCAGACTGACAGAGAACTGAAGCCCACTACTCAGGGTTAGCAGACATAGGGTTACACAGAAACTGTGCCTGGCCCCTATGATAAGAAGGGTTATTTGGGTAGGGGACCTTATCTTTGGGAATACAATGGGGAGGAAAACTTGAGGTTAGGCCATTGGAGATTTTACTGGGTATCACGACTTTGGGGAAACTGTAAGCACTGAGTCTCACATCCTTATCTGTTAAATGGGGATAATAATACAATAATACTACACTCATAGAGTTCTTTCTTTCTTTTCTTTTTTTTTTTTTTTTTTTTTGAGATGGAGTCTCGCTCTATTGTCTAGGCTGGAATGCGATGGCACGATCTCCCTTCACTGCAACCTCTGCCTCCCGAGTTTGAGCAATTCTCCTGCCTCAGCCTCCCGACTAGCTGGGATTACAGGTACCTGCCACCATACCCAGCTAATTTTTTGATTTTTGGTAGCGACAAGTTTTCACCATCATGGCCACACTGGTCTCAAACTCCTGACCTCAGATGATCCACCTGCCTCGGCCTCCCAAAGCGCAGGGATTACAGGTGTGAGCCACTGCGCCCAACCTAATTTTTGTATTTTTAGTAGAGATGGGATTTCACCATGTTGGTCAGGCTGGTTTCAAACTGCTGACCACAGGTGATCCACCCGCCTCGGCCTCCCAAAGTGCTGGGATTATAGAGGTCCCAGCACATTTTAAACACAGTGCAGTAATTGGTTAAGCAACAGTTCTGTAATTCATTTTCTTAATTGCTTGGGAGACACAATCAAAAAAGAAAGAAGGTGATGTAGTCAAATCTCCTTGTAAACATGTTAATGACAGACGTCCTGGTACGCAAACTGGTGGTATTTGCCAGCAGGAGAGTGTGTATTCCTGGAATGCTTTCAGAAGGATGTACCTGATTGTCTAGGATTGCCTATGGTAAACAAACCTGCAATCTATGGATTTATGTGGCACAGACCCTAGGAAATAACATGCAAATTATGTAATCATTTAAATGTAAAACGGGCATGCATGTCTCATGATTCAGATGGCTCCCTGTGTGTAAGTATCATTACAGTACACATCCCTTAACAACTTCATATATTGATGGGAAGACAATGCAGGATCGCCAGGTATAGAAGGAATAGCTATACTATGATAGATAAAGTTCCAACTAAAGAAACAGGAAGTAAGAGCAGTCTAGAAGAAATCATGCAGGGGCATAAAAATTTTGAAAGCAATAACCTTACTTTCCTCATGGAGATAAGACACTCTACTCCAAAATGTAGAACCAAAGGTTTTA
This sequence comes from Mandrillus leucophaeus, assembly GCF_000951045.1. Classification (NCBI taxonomy): domain Eukaryota; kingdom Metazoa; phylum Chordata; class Mammalia; order Primates; family Cercopithecidae; genus Mandrillus; species Mandrillus leucophaeus. The sequence goes on along the minus strand of NW_012106986.1, from coordinate 532,508 downwards.
TCACAAAAAGAAATGTTCAGAGCATAAAAAAATATTTCTTGGAAACTAAAATATTATTTCATGTCACAAGTGAAAAACTCAATAGATGAACTAGAAAATAATGTTGAGAAAAGTCTCCTAGAAACTATAGCAGAAAGACAAAGAGATGGAAAATTGGGGAGAAAAAATAAGACAATTAGAGAACTATGTCAGGAGATTCAACATGTTAAAAGTAGGAAATTTTTTAAAATACAAGAGATAGCAAGACAGGTGTGGTGGCTCATGCCTGTAATCCCGGCACTTTGGGAGGCCAAGGCAGGCAGGTCGCCTGAGGTCAGGAGTTCGAGACCAGCCTGGCAAACATGGTGAAACCCCATCTCTACTAAAAATACAAAAACTAGCCGGGCATGGTGGCACACACCTGTAATCCCAGCTACTCAGGGAGGCTGAGGCATGAGAATCATTTGAGCCCGGGAGATGGAGGTTGCAGTGAGCCAAAATTGAGCCACTGCAGTCTAGCTTGGGTGATGGAGTGAGACTCTGACTCAATAAATAAATAAAATAAAATACAAGAGATTATAAAGGGGAGAGGAAACATCATCAAATATGTAATATAATAAAAGTTTCCAAAACTGACAAATATCACAACTTGTTTGAAATGATGAATTATGTGTGCATCATAACTTATCAACAATTCAAGAAATATCCAGAGGGTTCTTAGTGTGAATATTACTTTTACTACCAAAATTTGTATTTGTATAATCACCAGAAAAAAAAATGAGGTGAATTTTAAGTAATACCAGTTGTTTCTTCTCTGACAGAATGAGCTTCAAAAAGATTTATCTTAATTTTGGGTATTGGATGAAATAATTGAATCATTATTGAAGTTAACCGATTTCCTGTTTAAAGTGTCAGATAACACTGTGTAAAACTGGCATCATATAAGTGTTCATGGAACCAACATATGTGCACAAAAAAAATGAATGAAATTAATTTAGAAGAATAGCCATTTGATCTAATTGAAAAGTCATGTTTCATCGAATGATATGTAAATGGATCTTCTGCACTGCACCTATTAAAACATTATCTTCACACAGTGCTCTCAACGTAACTTTGGCCAGGCACAGTGGCTCACGCCCATAATCTCAGCATTTTGGGAGGCTGAGGTGGGAGGATCACTTGAGCCCAGAAGTTCAAGACCAGCCTGGACAACACAGTAAGACCCTCAATACAATAAATAAATAAATAAATAAGGCTACGGTACATGTCTGTAGTTCCAGCTACTTGGGAGGCTGAGGTGGGAGGATCACTTGAGCCCAGGAGTTTGAGGCTGCAGTGAGCCATAATTGTGCCACTGCACCCCCACCTGGGCAACAGAGTGAGACCCTATCTCTAAAAGAAAAATAGCCAACTTTTGAAATGGTTGCTGAAACTCCTTCAGTAGATTCATGTATTCTGATGTTCATGTTGTCACTCAGTCCCATGATGGATAGTAAATGTTGACAAATATTTTGGGCAATGTATATGTTTATTATTAACTATCTTAAAAATGGAAATAGAATACTTTTTTACATTAAATATGTACTTCTATTCTTAAACTTAACATCATAAGGACTTACTAAAAAATAAATAGGTTACCAAACAATAAAGTAAATAAATAGTTGTAGGTTTATACCATAAGGTAAGTGTTCATTCGATGTAGCAAGAGCATTCAAACTACACACTAATGGCTCCAGGACAGGATTCATTAGTCTCTATTTTCTGCACATATTTTACAGAAACCTAACCTATAATGTCTCACATTTCCTACTGGCCTGCAGCATTTCTAGAGGCTACTGAAAACTATCTAATGAACTGAGTGGCTGGCAGAGGCTTTGAATATTCTTCCACCATGAACAGAGACCATAAAGAGCGAGCTGTCCCTAGATATTTGTGTCTGAGTGCACTTGATTTATGTAGTTGATCATTCTGCATACTGTCCTTGAAAGAGAGAAGTTAATTACATTACACCAGGAACAGATTAGGGAAAATGAGATGTGTCTCTGATTACTATTCATGTTTAATCATGTTTTCAAGGGACAACTGCACATGTATCTCATGCACTACTAGATGAGAACATACAGAAGCTAGAAGTGCAAAACTGAGGACTACCATTCTGGTTTATGCTAATTCTACTGTTAACATATATTTAAAACAATGAAAAATCTGGGTCAAATATGAAATTGGATGGAATTCTGGGACAACAGGTGTAAACGTGAGCTATAAGCCAGGATATTTGGCTATTCAATGTTTTCTTTCCAGTTTGCAAAAGCAAAAGCCAGAAGAGTTTGGAAAAGATTCTTTGTTTATCTTCAACTTAATCAATCACTGATTCCAACTGTGACTGTTCTTCCAGGTGTATTGTCATGACTAGAAAAAACCAACACTGTCTCTGGTACTTGTTATGTAGCTATTGACCCAGTAAATGCTTCATTTTATTTATTTATTTATTTATTTATTTATTTATTTATATTTGAGAGAGAATCTCACTCTGTCGCCCAGACTGAAGTGCCGTGGAGCGATTTCAGCTCACTGCAACCTCCACCTCCCAGGTTCAAGAGATTCTTCCATCTCAGCCTTCTGAGTAGCTGGGATTACAGGTGCCTGCCACCACGCCCAGGTAATTTTTTGTATTTTTAGTAGAGACAGGGTTTTACCATGTTGGCCAGGCTGGTCTCGAACTCCTAACCTCAAGTGATCTGCCTGTCATGGCCTCCCAAAGTGCTGGGATTACAGGCTTGAGCCACCATGCCCAGTCTAAATGCTTTATTTTTAATTCAATCAGCAAACAGAAACAGTTGGCTTTCACCTACCAAGGATAGCAGCCTACTTTTACTATCTTATCTCAGGGTTGTATCCAGAGACAAATTGATACCCATGTACTACTCTCACATGTAAAAAGATACGATATTTCTGAAGCCATTTACTATGTGGTAACCCGTAAGGTTTACAGTTTTGAAAGCAAGAGGGAGTTCTGCACCATCTACATTGCAGCACAAGCTGCCTTGCTGCTTTGGCCTTATGTTACAAGAGGTACAACACTTTAAGTGACTGTGGCATATGAAGCACTTGTGCAAACCAAAAAAAATTGCAGTGAAGACTCCTACAGTTTTCGTGTACAGTCAATTATTCGCCATACGATAAGCAGTTCCTACCTTGCTGCTGGCCCTGGTAGAGATTGACAGCTTGACCACAAGAAACCGCATGAGTATGACACCTTAGTTGGTCTCATGAATGAGGTATTTTGAATCACAAAGCAAAATTCTACTATTAAATGAAAATGGTACATACAAGAGTAGGCTTGGAATGAACATGTAAATTGCATGAGCAGGAGGCTTAGACTCTGTGGCACTTGCTTCCACTGCTTTTCTGCCTTTCCCTCAACCCACACCTATGGCCTCATGGGGAGCTTTACCTAATGGAAGAGAAAAAACTTGAACCTGCTTTATGCTTGGGTGTCCATGGGGTAGCACTAGTTAGTCTCACACTGGTACAGCACTAAAAATAGTGGCATGAAGAGACAAATATTATGTGATTCCACATATAAGAGGTACCTAGAATAGTCAAATTCATAGAGGCAGAAAGTAGAACAGTGCTTACTAGCCACTAGAGGGAGGAGGGAATAGGGAGTTACTGTTTAATGGGTACAGAGTTTCCGTTTGAGATGATGAAAAACTTTCGGAGGTGGCCGGTGGTGATGGTTGCACAACAGTGTAAGTGTTCTTAAGGCCACTGATCTGTATACTTAAAATGATTACAATAATAAATGTTATGCATATTTTATTAGAGTAACATTTTTCTATTGAAAAGTAAAAACTAGCAAAAGAGAATCCTCCCAATGGGTGGAGCTTTGTTTCACATGAAAGGAGAGATGGCCTCATTTATGGATCTTCACTGATGTACGGACAATGCCTAATCATCAGTCAGTGACTTGAAAAGTTCAGAACTAGGGGACCAATAGCAAGGATGTCAGTGTGGTTCTCTTGGGATGAGCACAGCCTCTGTGTGTGTGTGTCTGTGTGCAGAGAGAAAGAGAGAGAGAGAGGGAGAGAGAGCGAGCACACACCGTGAGTCTTCACATGGCATTGTTCCCCAGCCAGCCTCTCCTGGTGGCTACGTAGAGAAAGGTTATTTAAATTGGATCTTTTTTTTTCACAGAGACTGCAGTTATTTGTCCTTATTGGAATAAATTATTTTATTTTCTTGCTTTATTTGTTGAAATAAATTCTTATCCTAGATCTGATGTTGCCTTCCTTGTCTGGCTTTCTTCTACTAGCACCACTATATGTAGATGTATATAGAACGTCTTCTCACCTGTGGCCATAGCAGCACACATTACAGCATCTCTAATCAAGAAGCTGATTGTGTAGAAATCAGTGGGACAATAGACTCATTTCATATTTACCTAGAAGCAGGTGGCTTGATAGAAAGATAAGTCATAGTTAGGATACCAGCTAGAATACAGCACTGTGGGAGTTTGGGGCACTCACTCAAGTTACAAGATATGCCTTAAACCAGCAGCCAATATGTAGTGTAATTTTTCTTACAGACATAATAGACTGGTTTAAGGACCAAGGTCGAAGTAGGACCTCTCTATTACATATAATAACCCACCTATCTAAGTTTTGCATAATATCCCTACATCCTTTAGATTGGTGAGCTGGGATACAACTCTTAGTGGTGGATGAAACAAGAAAAAAAAGTTGGTGAGTTGGGAGGTTTGGGTGCCCATGACAGAAATGCTTCCACCAGTAAACAACAGGAATGGCCCTTGTAAATTGGAAGCTGAGACTGCTCTCTGGCAATTTTGTAGTCCTCATGTTGAAGAACAAAGAGGCAGAAAAGAAGGTTAGTTTCCTGACTGGGTGATTGATCCTGATTACCAAGGGGAAATTGGATTCCTGCTTCATAATGGGATGACTATGTCTAGACCTCAGAGGACTCCCATATCCAATAATTATGGTCAGTGGCAAACTAATAAAGATAAGTCTTTGGCGAGAATGAAATTTTAGGCCCCTCTCATCAGTTAAAAAAAAAAAACTATTCATGCAGGCCAAAATGCTCAGAGAGTAGAGGAGAACATTGGAATGATTGTCAAATAAGGCCTCATGACTAGTTACAGAAGTGGGGACAGTAGAATCTATATTTTGTGACAACTGGTTACTTCTCCCCTTTTCTGTTTATGTGAAACAGTATTTATGTGAACGTAACCGCCGAAGGTTAATTTCACAGTTTAGCTCCAAGTGGAAATTTGATTGAGTTGACATTATTCCCAGGTAATACAAGAGAGGACTGACAGGATTTTGTGTTTCTCCTGTTTTATTTCTAGTTATTCTTATTCAAATGAAAGAAAAAAGTAGATGAGCTGTGCTGATTGTTTCCCATTTGCCATTCCAGATCCACTCTTTATCCTTCTTTGACCAACTCTGCACCCTAACAGGGTGACTTCCAAGGACCACTGCACCTGTGCTTCTTTACCCTTTAGCTTTTAAACGGTTCAGCCAATGGAAGGCATCAAGAGGAATATGAAGGATAGAAGGAGAGAGAAGTCAGGGTCTTTCTTCCTCACTCCCTCCCTACCAGACCAGTGGCAGCATCTTGATTCTTCTACCTCTTTCATGGCCACAGCTATTGCTGGTTTGGTAACACCTCAATCTTCCCTCACACCTTCAGGCCTCAGCGTGGTTACAGCTTCCAGCTGTTGCTAGACCCAGGAGTTACACCATCCCTTATCCGTTCTCTCAGTCCTGTCCACATCACTGTAAGTGATCCTTTCATCAAACTCTCTTCTGTTAAACATTTTTTTTTTTTTCAAAGACATAATCTCGCTGTGTCGCCCAGGCTGGAGTGCAGTGGCACGATCTTGGCTCCCTGCAATGTCTGCCTCCCAGGTTCAAGCGAGTCTCCTGCCTCAGACTCCCGAGTAGCTGGGACTACAGGCGCGTGCCACCACGCCTGGCTAATGTTTTGTACTTTTAGTAGAGATGGGGTTTCACCATGTTAGCCAGGATGGTCTCAATCTCCTGACCTCTTGATCCGCCCACCTCCCAAAGTGCTGGGATTAAAGGTGTGAGCCACCGCACTCGGCCTTCTATTAAACCTTTTTTTATTTTTTAGGGCAAGGACTGAAATTCCAATTTTTAAAGTATTTGTTGCTGAAGTATAAGTATTCAATGAAATGCAAAGATTTCAAGTGTACAGTTTAGGGATGTTTGACAAACATATACACTCACGTGACCACCATCCCCAACAGGATATAGAACATTTTCATCACTTCAGATGTTCCCTTGTGTTCCCTTTCTGTCAAAGGCAACCACTGTGTTGACTGTTGTCACCACAGATTAGTTTTGTCCTTCTTGAACTTCATATAAATGGAATTGCACAGTATGAATTGTTTTGTGTAAGGCTTCTTTCACTCTGTATGCTATCCTTGAGATTAATTCATGTGTTCAGTAGTTCATTCAGTAGTTCATTCCTGTTATTGTTGAACAGTATTCCATTGTGTGAATATGACAGTTTTTCTATTCATCTGTTGATATCTGACTTGCTTCCAGTTTTTGATCATTGCAAATAAAGCTGCTACGAACAGTTGTGCACAAATGTTTTTGTAAATATAGGTTCTCATTCTTTCGGATATACTCCTAGGAGAGGAATTTCTGGGTCCTAAGGCAGGTATATGTTCAGATGAAACAGCCGGTCTTCTAAAGCAACCATACCAATTACCCTTAGAGCATGCCATCTCCTCACATCAGAACAGGCCAAGACAACTGTGAATAAACATACTCTTTAAAATGTCAGTAGAATTAAGTAGTAATACTCAATTGACTTTTAAAAATGTTATGGCCGGGCGCGGTGGCTCATGCCTGTAATCCCAGCACTTTGGGAGGCTGAGGCAGGCGGATCACGAGGT
>NW_012106986.1:516861-524860 GCF_000951045.1 Mandrillus leucophaeus | reverse complement strand
AAAAAAAAAAAAAAAAAAGAGGGAAGGAGCTAAGTAAATTCATTTATACTTGTCAGGCCTCACTGCATTTAACACCTCACTGCGTTAATAGTTACCACGCCTGGCTAATTTTTGTATTTTTGTAAAGATGGAAATTTCACCATGTTGGCCAGGCTGATCTCCAACTCCTGACCTCAGGTTACTGGTCGGTCTCCGCCTCCCAAAGTGCTGGGATTACAGGCGTGGGCCACCGTGTCCGGCCAGTATTTGTATTTTGAAAGCAAAGTTTAATTATCCAAAAGAATTACTCACTAATAGCAGCCCTTGTAGTTGATGGGAAGTAATAAGGAGAGAAGAAATCTTTTCAGTACATTTTGACAATTAATGTAAGCTGAAAAATGACACCTGTAGTAAATCAGATGTGGATACAAATCCAAGTTTTTACCGTGAAAAGAAAGTAAATTCTTTCAATGTCTGTGTCCTGGTTCATTAAATGAGGATAATCATCTGCGCCTTTAGCATCAATCACTTGTTCAATTGTAAGTATGTTTTATTTAAGTGTGAACATTTTTAGGACAGATTGCAGCCACATTCAGGGTCTAGCACAGGGGCAGGCATGTTGTGGACACTCAATAGATGTTTGTTGACCCATACATGAATATAAAAGGGATTTGCAAATTGTAGAGCACCACGCATGCCTCAGTTATAACAATACTTATCTTTATTACTCCACCTATGAAGAAAGCAAGTTCTTCTCTCACTGGAAGTGCTGGTGGTGGGGAGACAGGCTGGGGGCGAGCAGGAAGAAGGAATGAAGTCAAACAGGGACCTCTGCAGCAGAATCCATTGGGACACTTACTTAGAATGTAGATTCCCAGACCAGACCGATAGAGTCCGAATCTCAGACCCTTTCGAGGTCAAACAGCCCTGATTTGGGAGGTGGGTGATAATGGTGACAGCCTCATTAGCGCTCTTACTGCTCCTTGAGAAATACTAGTACCGGGCAAAGTGGTGAAGGAAGCCTTCCTGAAGCTGTCCTTTCCTCAGTGACTCTCAAACTACGCTTTTACGAAAGAGGAATTTCGCTATTCCACGCGTTTCATACCTTAGAGAGAGGGTGGTAGGTAAGTTAAGATTTTCCTCTCTTCATTAAAAAAAAAAAAAAAAGTGATGGTGGGGATGGGGAGAAGGCCAGCTGAAAAGTAGAGGCCGAGGACAGAGTTAGACACCCGTTTTCTAACGGTCCTGCCGGAGGGGCTCGGCCTCTCAGACTGCGTCACCCTTTCTCCAAGGGTCCCCAAGACGGGCGGGGGCTCCCTGCGGCCGGCTCGCTACTCTCCCCGCCTCCCTGCGCCCTCACCCTCCGCCCCGCTGTGCCCGCGGAGAGCGCGGTCCGGCGCAGCCCCTTTTGGCACCGAGGTTTCCAGGTGCCCAGCGCGAAGGCGGAGCCGGGTTACAGCCGCCTCCTCGGCGCCACAGAGAAGACCCCCGGGAGTTCGGCGGCCCAGGCGCTCCGGCTCCGCGTCCCGAGCCTCCCCCGGCTCTCCGCGCTCCTCCCTCTCGGCGCGCCCGGCGCGAAGCCTGCGATTCGCGAGCCGAGCGCAGAGCGCAGAGCCGAGTGGCGCACGCTGGGCAGTGGCCTGGGCAACCCCAAGCGCAGCCAGAGCCCTCACCCGAGCCCGCTGGCCCGCGCACTCCCGGACCATGACTGCCGAGGGACCCAGCCCGCCTGCCCGTTGGCACAGCCGCCTGCCCGGGCTCTGGGCGGCGGCGCTGCTCCTGCTCGGTCTGCCGCGCCTTTCGGTGCGGGCGGATGGTGAGTGTGCGGGAGGCGGCGGGGCGGGGGGTGGAGCGTGGGTTCCGGGCAGGGAAGGCGTAGCTCGCCGGGGCTGCTCCGTCGGACCAGCCTGGCAAGCGGCAAGCGCAAGTCTGAGAGGAACGAGCGAGCGGCGGTCCTGGGACCCGGCATCCCTCTCCTGGCCCACCAAGTCTCCTCGTGCCCGTGCGCCCAAACGCCCGCCTGGTGCCTGGACCTCCCTTAGTGCCGAGCGCGCAGGTCCCGCAGTCCCGCCGCTGGCTTTCCTAAGGTCTCCAAGAAAGCTCAAATGAAATCACCTCTAAGGTACCCTGGAACCTCCTCTGCTAAGGAGTGATTTTCCGCAGTCCCTCAGTTTCTCAGCGTCTATTTAATGTGCCCCCGAGGACACCGCCAATGGTTAGAAAACTCCCTCGGATATTTTGGCTTGGTCCAGGAAGACGTGAAAGATAAGTGGGAATCAACGAGGCAAAGAGAGAGAGAGAAGAATAGCCTGGGCAGAGGGAATAGCACGTGCAAAGGCTGTGACAGGAAAAATGGGACAAATGATAAAGCAAAGTACCTGGAGGAGAGGGGACGCCTTGAGACATGAGGTAGAGAAATGGGCAAGGGCCAGATTATGGCAGGTTCTCTGAGAATTTATCCACTTTTTGTTTGTTCGCTTGTTTTTTGAGCCTGAATTTAGCTTTTAATACTTGCCCTAGAATGAGCAGGATTGGAACTCTGTATCCATTCCGTTTTGAAAAGCTAATTCAGCTGTGTTTTCCTATTGGAACAAAATCCCGCTGACATGGTACAGGAGCATCTGAAGGAAGCAAGCTTAAAACCAGCAGTTCTCACACCCATGAGGAAGTTCTAGCTTCGGACGAATTAGATTGATAAAAGAGAAAAGCCCTCCGTCGATTTAGGATGCGTTGTGTATTTTAAAATGTGATTCTTGTTTAGCCAACGATATTGGGTGCAACTAGAAGACACGAAAAAGAAAAGAAAAGAAAAGAAAAGAAAAGAAAAGAAAAAAAGCATGGTTGTCAGGGAAAGGGGAAAGCCAAGGAAAAAACCCTCTAGGTCTTAGTTTTTAGTGCTCTCTGGTGTAAGTGCAGGCTTGAAAAGCTCTTCGTTCCTAATTAAGGATGAATGTCTTATTTCTCCATATCCTCAGAGACTATGTTAGAGACAAAACAGTTTTAACTTTGAAGGCTGTTAGTAACCACTGTTAATTTTTTAAATGGACATGTATTTCACATAAAATTCGTCATTTTAAAATGTACAGTTAAGTGGGTTTTAGTACATTCATTATGTTGTGAAAACCATGGTTTGCATGCATCTAATTCTGGAACGTTTCCATCACCCCCAAAAGAATCCCATACCTACTAGCAGTCTACTGATAATTCTTCACTGTAGTGTTTTTTGACTGACATTGAACCATGAAAATTAAGCTGATTTTAAAGAATGCAAGTAGAATAAATTGGAGCTCATATTAACCTTTGAACAAGATATATTGTGCCAGTTTTAATTCCTTTTAAGTAAATATTTTTGTCATCCATAAGGTTTTAGAGTTTCACCCCATTATAACTGTTTAAGTGGAATGCCATGTGGATAAGGATCAATATTTTGTGCCTCTCTAGCTTGATACGGGTCATAGCAAATTAAAGGCAGAAATGTCACTGGTCAAAGAGAAAGTAAGGACAACACCAGAGGACATGATTCTTTGTCTCTTTCCTTTTCTTTCCCCACTTCCTCAATGGACAATTATAGGTATATTTCCTTTAAAGAAACTCAATTTTCTGAGCCCCAACATTTATACTAAAACCAGGAAGAGTTATAAGCTATATTATCAAAGGATTCTTTTTGGTACTAAATTCTTAACTACCACCAGTTCCTACATTTAGTTATTTGTGTGCTGTGGTGATGGGAGGAAGAAGAAGAAATGCTCAGCTTAAGTATGATGAATTACAGATATTTGAAGAGAGAGATTTGGAGAGAAACTATTTCTAAAAACATGTCATCTGTATAAGGATGGTCTGTGAAATTGTATGCGTAGGCAGAATCCTAAGGAAAAATTTTACAGCAAGAAGACATAGAACTGAGCCTGGAGTGAGGGAAGCTGGTTTGGGATTATTGAATCTATGTTCATGAAATATATTGGCCTATAATTTTCATTTTCTATAATATCTTTGCCAAGTGTTGATATCAAACTTATGATGGTTCCTAAACCGAATTGGAAAGTTGTTCCCTCTTTAACTCTCTGAAAGGGTTTCTGCCGGTGAGGGCTTTTGTTTGTTTGTTTTGGTGTGAGATCATCTGTGTCTGAAGGTTTTCCTGTAGGAAGATTTTAAATAATAAATTTAATTTCTTTAGTAGATAAAGAAATATTCAGGTTTTAAAATTAATTTTGTGTCAATATTGCTAAGTTTTGTTTTTTAAAGTTTTTTCCCCACTTCATCTAGATTGTCTAATGTGGCATATGCAATGTAATAATTTCTAATTATCATTTCGGGGTCCACGGGGTCTGTAGTGATGTTCCCTTTCATTCTTGATATTGGTAATTTGTGTTTTTGCTATTGGTAATTTGTGTTTTCTTTTTTTGTCTTGATCAGTCATACTAGGGGTTTATCCATTTTATTTTCTCGATTGTATGTCTGCTTTCCATTTTATTGATTTCTGCTCTATCTGTATTATTTCCTCTTCCTACTTTAGAAGATTTGATTTTGTGGGACTTTTGTGTTAGTTTTTTGAGCTAGAAACTTAGATCATTGATTCTCAACCATACTTTTTTTTGTATTAATAATATGAGTTCTGAGGCTATAAATTTCTCTTAAACTACTTTAGTTTCTCCATAAGTTTTTGGCCCTTGAATTGACATGTTTTATTTCAGTTGTGATTTCTTCTTTGAACATAGTTTATTTAGAAGTATATTTTGTAATTTCGCACAAGGGGATTTTCCTAGTTATTGCTTTGTTATTGATAGGCAGTATAACCAAGTGATTGAAATCACTAACAGGGAGCCATACTGCCTGATTTTGTATCTCTGCTGTGTGATCTTGGACAAGTATTAATACTAAACCTTAACTATAAAATGAGGATGATAATACCACATATATCATAGAGTTGTCATAAGGATTAATATAATGAGTATTTGTAAAGCAATTTGAACAACATCTGGCCCATAGTAAATACTATGTAAGTGTTTCATATATAAAATCAGTGATTTTAGCTTTGTTGTAGTCTAAAAGGCATGGTTGGTATGATTTTTGTCTTTCAAGGTTTTTTTAGATTTGCTTTATAGCTCAGTATTTAATCAGTGTTACAAATATTCTGTGTGTGCCTAAAATGAATGTGTATTCTGTAGTTTGGTATGCAGTACTGCACGTAGGTTCTTACATCAAGAGTGCTAATTTTGTTTTCTGTTTTAACAATTACTGAGAGGGACAGTAGTTTAAAATTTCCTCAAGGATTGAATTTTTTTGTTTTTCCTTGTAGTTTTGTTGGTATTACCTTTTTATAGTTAAATGTAGGAGTACCAGTCACCTATGGATATGTTTGTTTAATTTTTTGTATTATTATAACTTTTGGTTCCAAAGCTGGGGAATTATTATATTTATTATAATAATTTTGCAAGTAGATGGCTTGTCTTAGTCTTTTGCAAGCAGATGACTTGTGTCTTAGCTGTATCTTAGTCTAATAACTGATGTATTATGAAAAAGTTGGTGACAGATGTAAGTAAATGGTCTCATTCTAAGTAGGTGTTTTCTCCCCCTGCCTTTACCTTAACTTGATAGGGCCACCCAAGGCATTGCTTCATTCCTCCAGGAGGCTCCTGGGGACCTCAGCGCTCCCTCCGGTACCATGGTTTTCTTGCCTAAAATTCTCATCTGCTTTCAGCCTGGGCTTTCACCTCTGCCTGAATTCATGTTCCCATCCCCCCGCTGATCACACATTCTTTAAGGCTCACTACATGTCCATACATTATTGTGCTTAGGAAGCCAAGGTGTACCAGACATCATCCCTGTTTTCTTGTCCAGTAGGAGAGAAGTACAGCAGACACAAATGAATGTATTGTGAAAGGGGCCTGGTAATATACTAAGGCAAGGGACAGAGAGAAGGGAAGCAACCTGTTGTATAGGGGATCATCCTAGGGCTGAGGGAGGCAGAAGAAAGCAGAGCTGAGGCCTAAATCAGTGCCTTAGACATCAAGTGACCTAACTTAGGGAAGCATAGGACACTGAGCCTTGACACATGATATTTGTAAAACACCATTTTAAAAGAAAGATTTGAAGGGCTTTTCCAAATCGACACGCTGGAGCAGATGGTTAATTTTGAAAAAAAAAAAAAAAAATGCTAGTGTAATTGTCATCACCTGATCCCAGGGATGGTGTGCAGTGTGGTAGCTGCTGCACTTTGAACTTCAGGGAAGGACTGCAGTTCTAACTGGCGTCTGCCAGAGGATGAGTTTGCTGAGACTAACTTCCCATGGATCCTGAAATCCACATGTGTTTGTGCTTGTCCCCACACAGGAAAGCTCTTTGTGCTGGAGTCTCAGAATGGCTCTCAGGGCCTAGAACTGGAGGCTGCTCGGCTTTCCTGCAAGAGCAGGGGCGCTCACCTGGTGTCTGCAGACGAGCTGCGGAGAGTGGTACAGGATTGCTCCTTTGCGGTGTGTGCCACTGGCTGGTTAGCAGATGGCACTCTTGGGTAAGTCAGGCGAGCGCTCCTTTTCCAACTCACCCCAATTGCACCACCAAGGCTTATGTAGGGCTCAGTAATTGTTCTGTTGAGATACCAGTACAGGGAGAGTACAGTGGGCAGTAGCCTCCAGTGTGTTCATATTTTGCTTTCTTTTGTGTGAGATGGAGTCTAGCTCTGTTGCCCAGGTTGGAGTGCAATGGTGCAATTCTAGGTTCACTGCCACCTCTGCCTCCCAGGTTCAAGTGATTCTCCTGCCTCAGTCTCCCGACTAGCTGGGATTACAGGCGTCTGCCACCATGCCCAGCTAATTTTTGTATTTTTAGTAGAGGTGGGGTTTCACCATATTGGCCAGGCTGGTCTCAAACTTCTTACCTCAGGTGATCCACCTGCCTCGGCCTCCCAAAGTGTGAGCCACCGCGCCTGGTGTGTGTTCATGTTTTGAGTTTGCTTATAAAAGCATTTTTCTGGAGTTCTGTCAGAATTCTTTTATCCCCTTACTTTGTTATGTTGAATTTTCTTTCTTTGTTTTAGACATAGGGTCTCACTCTGTCAACCAGGCTGGAGTGCTGTGGCATGGTTACAGCTCACTGCAGCCTCAACCTCCTGGGCTCTAATGTTTCTCCTGCCTCAGCCTTCTGTAGCTAAGACTACAGGCATGTGCCACCACACCTAGCTAATTGTTTATTTTTATTTTTTATAGAGATAGAAAATGCTTGCTATGTTGCCCAGGCTGGTCTCGAACTCTGACCTCAAGCAATCCTGCTTTGGCTTCCCAAAGTGCTGGGATTACAAGCATGAGCCACCCTGCTTAGCCTTGAATTTTTTTAAGTAATAAAAATAATACTTGCTTATTGCAAAAATTTCAAATAATGCATATATATACATAAAGTACAAAATAAGTTTCTCTCTTCTTCTCCACCTCAGAGATAATGACTATTAACTGTTTGGTATACATTCTTTATCCCTTTTTTTCTGTGGACACTCATCTGCATATATATATAGAGAGAGAAACATGGCATGGAGGTTTTAAAATATGGCCACAATTTTTTTCACACCACTGGCATCAACAGGTGTGTTCGCCTCTACAGCAAAAGTGAAATTACTTGACTTCTGAAGTTAGGCTGGAAAAATCCATACTGCATCTGTCTAGATTTCTGGGGACACTCACTTTTGTAGCCTTGAGATGCCATGAGGAGTCTGACTGTGCTGAGATGGGTGTGCTGTGAGGAAGGCCAGATCACATGGAGATATCTCCGTTAGGGGCTCTTGCCAACAGCCGTAACCAATGTCCTAGCCCGTGGCCAGCATTAACTGCCAAAAATGTGAATGAAGATGCCTCTAGGTGATTCTAGTCCCCAGCCATTGAGTTATTGTCAGCCTGTGAGTCTTGCCAGCTCAGCCCCTAGACTTTATATGCAAGACAAGCCATTCCTACTGTGGCTATCTGAGTTCCTGACCCGTGGAATCCTTTAGAGAAGTAATTGTTATGGCCAGCTAGGAGAAATCTTTCCAATAGTG
>NW_012106986.1:511237-516811 GCF_000951045.1 Mandrillus leucophaeus | reverse complement strand
AAGTGACCTAACTTAGGGAAGCATAGGACACTGAGCCTTGACACATGATATTTGTAAAACACCATTTTAAAAGAAAGATTTGAAGGGCTTTTCCAAATCGACACGCTGGAGCAGATGGTTAATTTTGAAAAAAAAAAAAAAAAATGCTAGTGTAATTGTCATCACCTGATCCCAGGGATGGTGTGCAGTGTGGTAGCTGCTGCACTTTGAACTTCAGGGAAGGACTGCAGTTCTAACTGGCGTCTGCCAGAGGATGAGTTTGCTGAGACTAACTTCCCATGGATCCTGAAATCCACATGTGTTTGTGCTTGTCCCCACACAGGAAAGCTCTTTGTGCTGGAGTCTCAGAATGGCTCTCAGGGCCTAGAACTGGAGGCTGCTCGGCTTTCCTGCAAGAGCAGGGGCGCTCACCTGGTGTCTGCAGACGAGCTGCGGAGAGTGGTACAGGATTGCTCCTTTGCGGTGTGTGCCACTGGCTGGTTAGCAGATGGCACTCTTGGGTAAGTCAGGCGAGCGCTCCTTTTCCAACTCACCCCAATTGCACCACCAAGGCTTATGTAGGGCTCAGTAATTGTTCTGTTGAGATACCAGTACAGGGAGAGTACAGTGGGCAGTAGCCTCCAGTGTGTTCATATTTTGCTTTCTTTTGTGTGAGATGGAGTCTAGCTCTGTTGCCCAGGTTGGAGTGCAATGGTGCAATTCTAGGTTCACTGCCACCTCTGCCTCCCAGGTTCAAGTGATTCTCCTGCCTCAGTCTCCCGACTAGCTGGGATTACAGGCGTCTGCCACCATGCCCAGCTAATTTTTGTATTTTTAGTAGAGGTGGGGTTTCACCATATTGGCCAGGCTGGTCTCAAACTTCTTACCTCAGGTGATCCACCTGCCTCGGCCTCCCAAAGTGTGAGCCACCGCGCCTGGTGTGTGTTCATGTTTTGAGTTTGCTTATAAAAGCATTTTTCTGGAGTTCTGTCAGAATTCTTTTATCCCCTTACTTTGTTATGTTGAATTTTCTTTCTTTGTTTTAGACATAGGGTCTCACTCTGTCAACCAGGCTGGAGTGCTGTGGCATGGTTACAGCTCACTGCAGCCTCAACCTCCTGGGCTCTAATGTTTCTCCTGCCTCAGCCTTCTGTAGCTAAGACTACAGGCATGTGCCACCACACCTAGCTAATTGTTTATTTTTATTTTTTATAGAGATAGAAAATGCTTGCTATGTTGCCCAGGCTGGTCTCGAACTCTGACCTCAAGCAATCCTGCTTTGGCTTCCCAAAGTGCTGGGATTACAAGCATGAGCCACCCTGCTTAGCCTTGAATTTTTTTAAGTAATAAAAATAATACTTGCTTATTGCAAAAATTTCAAATAATGCATATATATACATAAAGTACAAAATAAGTTTCTCTCTTCTTCTCCACCTCAGAGATAATGACTATTAACTGTTTGGTATACATTCTTTATCCCTTTTTTTCTGTGGACACTCATCTGCATATATATATAGAGAGAGAAACATGGCATGGAGGTTTTAAAATATGGCCACAATTTTTTTCACACCACTGGCATCAACAGGTGTGTTCGCCTCTACAGCAAAAGTGAAATTACTTGACTTCTGAAGTTAGGCTGGAAAAATCCATACTGCATCTGTCTAGATTTCTGGGGACACTCACTTTTGTAGCCTTGAGATGCCATGAGGAGTCTGACTGTGCTGAGATGGGTGTGCTGTGAGGAAGGCCAGATCACATGGAGATATCTCCGTTAGGGGCTCTTGCCAACAGCCGTAACCAATGTCCTAGCCCGTGGCCAGCATTAACTGCCAAAAATGTGAATGAAGATGCCTCTAGGTGATTCTAGTCCCCAGCCATTGAGTTATTGTCAGCCTGTGAGTCTTGCCAGCTCAGCCCCTAGACTTTATATGCAAGACAAGCCATTCCTACTGTGGCTATCTGAGTTCCTGACCCGTGGAATCCTTTAGAGAAGTAATTGTTATGGCCAGCTAGGAGAAATCTTTCCAATAGTGCTGAAACCTGCTTGGTTTTAAATTTTTATTTATTTATTAATTTATTAATTTTTTTGTAGAAATGAAGTCTTGCCATATTGCTCAGGCTGGTCTCAAACTCCTGGACTCAAGCAGTCCTCTGGCTTTCATCTCCCAAAGTGATGGGTTTACAGGTGTGAGCCACCATGCCTGGCCTAATTTTATTTTTTAAATTGACAGATAATAATTGTATATATTCATGGAGTACGTAGTGATGTTTTGACACACATAATGGAGAGTGATCAGATCAGGGTAATTAGCATGTCTGTCATCTCAAATATTTAGCATTTCTTTTTTGCTGGGAACATTCAATATCCTCTTCTAACTGTTTGAAATGATGTTATTGTTCACTACGGCCATCCTACAGTCGTATAGAACACTAGAACTTAGAACACTCATTGGGGAAAGGATAGTATCTTCAATAAATGGTGCTGGGAAAACTGGATATCTATATGCAGAAGAATAAAATTAGACCCCCACCTCTCACCTCATATAAAAATCAACCCAAAATGGGTTGTAGACCAAAATGTAAGACCCAAAACTATAAAACTACTAGAAGAAAACATAGGAGGAATCCTTCAGGATATTGGTCTGGGAAAATATTTTAATAAGATCTCAGAAACACAGGCAACAAAAGCAGAAATAAACAAACACTTCTTTAGTCATGCTGAGAGAAGGCAGGAGCCACTTCACTTTTTCCTTCGTGCCACAGGAAATGTGAAAGCAAACAAGGCACCAAGAACTACTTTGGTAGATGATTATCCTAAGATGTCTGGCTGGCAAGTGGCCATGGAAAACACAGACAGCCATGCTGACTCATGTCTCCAAATGTGCCAAGTATGAAGCAGCAACTGAATAAAGGGACAACTGAGGCTACATCCAAAGCCTTTTGGTGAATCTGGAACTGTGGTCCTCTCTGCCTTACGTTTTATATCCATGCTCTTGAATAGACAAAATATACCCTGTGCATGCATTTCCATAATGTAGTCAAGCAGGAATATTTTTTCATAATTCTGTTACTATAAAATTTCATCAGATAACCAGAGTATTCACAGATTCTGAAGAGACAGCTTGCAACTAGGCTTAGGTCTCTCAGGCATTGTATGCTAGGACTGGACGATTAGAAAGGTCCATCTTCTGTGGATTTACTGTAAGGTGTTAAGGCATATTAGTGGATCTCTGCAGGCTGAAATGATATTACCTTACAAAGAAAACATACAGCTGGGTGCAGTGGCTCATGCCTGTAATCCTAACATTTTGGGAGGCCACGGCAGGCGGATTAATTGTGGTCAGGAGTTCAAGACCAGCCCGGCCAATTTGGCGAAACCCAGTTTGTACTGAAAATACAAAACTTAGCTGGGCATGGTGGTGTGCGCCTGTAGTCCCAGCTACTCAGGGGGCTGAGGCAGGAGAATCACTTGAACCAGGGAGATAGAGGTTGCAGTGAGCCGAGATGGCGCCATTGAACTCCAGCCTGTGCAACAGAGCTAGACTCCATCTCAAAATAAATAATGAAAGAAAGAAAATAAAGAAAATATACTTGTTATATTTACTACACAATGTATTAAAAATAGTTTTTCTATCCCTTTTTTATTTTTTTAAATATATTACTCTCTTTTCACCATTCCTATTCAATACCCTTTCATTTTAATTTTCTGGAAACAAGCATCTGACCATTAGGCCCATCTGTGGTTCTTTCCTGCATAGTTCTCCACTCCCTCACCACACACTGAAAAGCAATGATTAAATGTGCGGTGCATCTTGTAATTGATGGCATAGTAGACATCTAGCACATCTGCCCTATATCTCTATAAATTTATGTTGAGTGTACACGTAAATCCAGAGAATGATAAAGGCCTAGAGTGATGAATTTAGACTTTTCGGCCACTTGTCTCCTGGAAACTTTTGCAGATTCCCTAAAGGGTGACTAAAAAGCTAAATAGCAGTTTTAATAGCCACATGGGACTAGGGGGATGGAGATTTGAATTCACCTTCTGTGTAGGAGGGGACCCGGTGAGCCGTTTTGCTTTGGGTTGGGACCTTGCAGGGCTATGCCCTAAGGGTAAGCTGGACACAGTACACTGTACAGTGAACTGGACGCAGGCCCTCCTGGGAGAAGCAGCACATCTTCAAATACTCTATAGCCATGAATTTGGATTGAGATGACCCTGAATTTCCAGTGCTCCAGATATCTAGGAGAATCAAATAAAAATTATCTTTTGAGGGAGATAGTATCCTAGACCTCAATTTATTTCAACAAACAATTTAGCCAATGCAGGATTTGTCTCACAATATAAAATAACTAGTTGCGTGAGGAGACAAGGCAAGTAGAATAAAATTCAGAAGAAACAATAGGTAATAGAAACTCCAGACATTAGGATTAGTAGATACAGACTTTAAAATAACTATCCTTGACATGTTCAAAGATATAAAAGATGAGAAGGAGAATTTTGGCAGAGGGTGGAAACTGTAAAAATAACTAAATGGAAACTCTAGACATGAAAAATTCAGTAACTAAAATTAAGAAATTAATGGATAGACCTAATAGCTGATCAAAAAGAGCCAAAGAGGGCTGGGCATGGTGGTGCATGCCTGTAGTCCCAGCCACTTGGGAGGCTGAGGCAGGAGGATCACTTGAGCCAAGGAGTTCAAAGTTTAAATACAATCTAGACAACATAGTGAGACTTTGTCTCTAAAAGAAAGAAAAGAAAAAAAAGAAAACAAAGAAGAGAGAGAAAGAGAAAGAAAAGAAGGAAGGAAGGAAGGAGAAAGAAGAAAGAAAGAGAGAGAAAGAAAAGAAAGAAAGAATGAAAGAAGGAAAGAAAGGAGGGAAAAGAAAGAAAGACTTTAAAAAAAAGAGCCAAAGAGAGGATTAGTGAACTGGAAAATATTTCAGAGGAGGATATCCAGAATCAATAATGGAGGGAAAAGGATGAAAAATTATACAACAAAGGGTAAAAGACAAAGAAGATGCAATATAATTTGAATTATAAAAGGAGAAGAGAAAGAAAAAAGAAAATAAAATAAAAGTAATATGAAAATGATCCACAATTGAAGAAAAACATCCAGACACAGACTCAAGAATCACTGCAAAGCTCAAGTAAGACAAATACAAAGAAGTTCACAGCTAGGCACATCATGGTAAGACTGGAAGAATCATATATGAAGAAAAGAATATTTTTAAAAATTAAAAATGCTGAGATTGTCTTTAAAGGAGGAACAATAAACTGACAATGAAACCCCAAAGACTTTTGATATTTTGAAGATACAGAAAGAAAATTACTGCTAACCTAGAATTTTATCCCCCAATGAAAAATATCTCCCAATAATAAAGGTGAGATAAAGAAATTTTCAGACAGATGAAAGGTGAGAGAATTCATTGCATCCAATCTGCACTTAACAAGTGCTCTTCAGGCAGGAGGAAAATATTGCATGAGGAAGCCTGGAAAGGCAAAAAGGAATAAATGGAAGGAGTAAATATGTGGACCAACTGAAATTATGTAATTGTCTGAAGCAGTAATAGTAACACTGGATGCTAAAAAAT